>NC_045484.1:1945821-2255321 GCF_009650955.1 Corvus moneduloides | reverse complement strand
AAAATGCCAGTGGCATGGGTTAAGATGCTGAGTGACTGCACAGAAATTTGTGGCTTATCCCATTATCATGGCAATTTCAGAATTCCGTGATCCAGTGCAACAGATATTATATATTTAATTAAATGACTTGGCCTCTGAACCACGGCTTCTTTTAGTCTTTTACAGCATTTCTCGACTACGGTGAAATTTATGTCTTCCCTGCCTTTTCCAAGACATGAATGCTTCATTCACAGAAAGTCCCTGTGAGATAATGTTATGACTCTTTCTGTTGCATGAGGATGAATGGAGACATTAACACTGGGAACCCGTTTGCAGTGTTTATTCCTTATTCACCACATGTTCTAAAGGGCATCTACATTTCCCATCGATGTCAGATGCAGTTTCTGGTTATGCAGCATTTGGAAACCTGACAGGTTTTATTTTCTAGGATTGATAAGCAAGAATTTCTCATCAATCCTAGAAAAATCTTGTCTTCACACAAATTGCTGAACTTGCTTCTTAAGAATTTGTCTCTTCTGTGACCCAGAGAGTTCATATTTGACAGTAGTACTAGCTCCAGCAAAACTGGAATATTTCAGTGTGGTTTCTTCCACACTTTAACTCCGTCCAGGAGCACAGACATTTACACACGTTGCTGAGTCACAAGGTAACAGTGTGGTGTGACCAAGGAAATCCATACAATTCCTGTATCAGAAGCATGCAAACCCTGTGATTTGATGGTATCATACTGATGCCTGAGGTTTTAGCTTTTATATTTTTCAAATCCTGTACTGCTTACTATGTAACTCTGAAGTTTCTTGCAGCCTGTTCACTTCTGCTCTCTCATGCCAGGCAGACATAACAAAGCCTCTCCAGGCCTGCTCTGCAAGGACACCCAGACTGTCCTAGGCCCAAAAACTATAAACCAAAAGCCTTTGAGAGGGGGGCAAGCTGAGGGGAATTACCTCATTAAACTGAAGCTTTAATTGGAGAATTAACCCTGCTATGCAAATGAACCAAACCTATAAAAGTGTGAAGAGCTCGTGACCTGGGGTCCATCTTGGGGTCCATCTTGGCAGTGGCCTCTGGCTCCCCAGGGGTACCTTTGAAGGCCTTTCAGATAAATACCTACCTTTATTCCCTTATTCCTGTTTAGTCTCTGTTTCTAGGAGGCCTCTTCAGGCATCAGTACCAAGTATGCATAAATAGTGTGGTTGGAGTGGCTTAGAATTTCCTAACTTGCCTCAGGAGGGGATGGAGTGTGACCAATGTCTGTGCGGAGAGGAGTGGAGGCAGGGAGGGGAAGGAGGAGTGTCTGGTGCCGTGTGGAGCCTGGGAAGGGGAGAAGAAAGTTATTTTCCCTCTGTGTTTAAATGTTCGTCTTCTTTGCTTCCCAACATGCAAATCAGTAATTGTATGTTTATGTTAATTGGCAATAAATTGACCTAAATTCCCCCAGTCAAACGTGCTTTGCCTGGAACAGTACTACAAATAACTCACAGCAAACTGAAAAAAAACTCCGCTATTTTTAGTTTAACTTATGGACAAGATGCCTGTGTTGAAGTGGCTTCTACTTGCAAGCCATATTTCTGTCAAGTCTCACAACAAAAGGCAGGAGATGCAGGCTGTTAGTTTTACTTTATGCAAAGGTTGGTTTAAGTTTGCACTATATATAACTCAAGAAGAACTGTAGAAAAGCAATGAAGATAAAGGAGAAAAAAGAAAATACAGGGGCTCTTGCAATCACAGAAATAGGCTGGACTGTGTTTTTTTTGAAGATTAATTTAAACTAAATTACCTGACTTCCAGATTGGAGGTTCATTAAGTACTTCAGGAAGAAATGAAACCAGCACAGAAGAGGTAGATTCAGAGACATAAGCTGAGTGTAGCAGAAAAATGACACAGTCACTTGTCCCTTTCATTCACATTGTCTATTACTTTTCTAGTAGTGAACAGAAAAGACATTTGTGTTTTAGCAAAATGTATTTAATAATTTAGTGCCACTAATGTGGGGCCACCCTTTTGTGTGCATTCAGAGGCTGGACTTCTGGTTTGATAGTTAAAAGCCTTTATCCAAAACAACTTTCTTCAAAATGTAGTGATTTTTTTTGAAAAGTAGAGCTCTCAGCATTTCCTAGAAAACAGATATTGATCCTTTCATTTGTCTACAAATTGTCTGCACTCTGCCAGCTTTTTTTCCTATTAGTAAAAGACGTGCTCTGATTTATCCCATCAGAGTAGGTCTTTCTGATTTATTTTTTTTTTCTAAGGGGTGATTCAAATGCATTGGAATATATATATATATATTTATTTAGACTCGATAAAATATTTTTCAGGTTTGTGGAAGGGTTTTTAGCATTATTTTTGTTGATGTTTCAAATGTTACACCTCTCACAGTTCCACAGGCTTTAGATAGCTGGATATTTCTAAAAAGTTGTTATGTATGGTCCTGCCAGATTTCTGGTACAGGAAATTAGTAATATCTGCATTGTGATAGGCAGTAATGGTTTCCATCTGTTTCCCACATCAGACAAAGTTTTGTCTCCTGCATGCTAAAAAGACACAGTTACTAAAACTTTAGCTTCCATCTGCTCTCACACCTAAACATAAGCTTGTCTTTACACAAACCCAAGAGTTTTAGAACAACATAGGGTAAACAATGAGTGGAATGATTACAAACAGTGGTAGTATATTCCCTTCTGGTGCTCAGTGGATATTTTCAGGTTATAGCTCGTGTCCTTGTTTCATGCACATCATCTTATACAATGCTGAGAAACGTCTCTGCAGCGATTACTGCATATTAATCAAACTAAATGGCATCACTGGGACAGAAATGTTTATGGCTACATCTCATAAAGGCCATCAGAGAGCTAAACGAGTGTCTTCCACCGGTTCAGTTGGAAAGGGTTAGGAACCGTGAATGGATTGCATGGAGGAAATTGCTGCTGTTAAGAGCACTGTTTAAAGAATGCAGCGCTGAAAAGCCTCGTTTTAAATCTCATTAAAGTTGTAGCACAAACTGACAGAACCAAAAAACTCAAAGCTAAGGTCATCACCCTGTTGGTAATGAAAGCTACTTCCGTAAAACTGAATTGCGGGAGTGTCATGACCTCAATGTGATGAATTCTGATTTAAGTGTGTTTGAAGATACGTATCTTAATCAAAACACTTTATATGAGCAACATAATTCAGTTTAACAAATTATTTGAATGACAATACTTCATCGAGTTGAAGGATTTCTATAATAATTGTTGAACCTGATGTGACCATTTTGATTAATTTTACATCGTGATGTAAGGCGCTGCACCAGAGGGGCACCAGCCGTAAGAAAGAAGGAAGACAGAAAATTATGCCATTTGCTACCCGCTCACATACAGGCATGAAATCATAAAAGTAGAAAAAGGATACATAAACTTTTTAAGCTTTCAGTTTTTTTACAAAGCAGTTGTTATTTATTTGTGAAGTAATCTATGATATCAGCAGTTGACAGCATGGTTAGTGCCATGTTTCAGTTGACTACCAGATGACGGAATTATTCATGACTGAAAACTGCATTTGGAAGACTATATTTGAGCAAGGGTACCAATACACAGCATGGAAAATGAACACATGATAGCTTTGTTGCAATTTAAAACAATGGGGGCCTAAGACTTGGCAGAAAGCTTAAATCAATGTTTCAGGTTTTTGTCCCTACTGCTATTGCCTTCTTCTTTTCCTCCTACAAACAGAGAAAATTAAAAATATCTTGTACATTTCCATAGCTTTTTGAAACTAGTTTACAATTGTCATGAAAGCTTTCTAGATCTGCAGAAGGCATTGCAAATTTGTCATCCAAAAATAGCATCCTATCTTGGAAACTCTCTTCATTCTTTGTGTTCACATTCATGACGGCTGCTGAGAATTCTGTATGTAACATTGACCAAGATATGCCAGGCAATTATATATGTTGGGGACATGCTGGAGGAAATCAAGAGCTGCTGTCTGTCTGGAAGGGCAGCTCTGCTCAAGTTCTCTTTTAATGAACTTAGAGAATCAGGGGACAAAGATTAGGTTTAAGTGATGAGAAAAATGTGTTCACTCAGGTCTACAGCTGAAACTGTAATATGGAGTGTGATTGAGAAACATCTCCACCTCTTCAACAAAGACTTACTTATTTTTGCAAACAAAATATGTTCTCCCCACCCCAATGAAAACAGGAAGAGAAAAGATTGGTGGTAACATGGAGGTCGTATTACTCAGCTGCTATTGGTAAAGGGCAAAAATTGTACCTAATTTTCTGGGAACCAGGGGATTTTTACCCACTTGCTGGTAGGATATGCCCCAGTGTATGCTGGGCACATCATGAGGTTGAAAGGTTCTTCTTCTGTGCAACTTTACTTGTATTTCTTTTTTATTTTCCTAAAGCACTTTCAACCCATTCTCCTGCTGATACATCCCTTTTAATGATCTATTTTCTCTTTCCAAGTTACAGAAAGCACTGACCTACAAAGCAGATAACTCCAAATTAATTTTTGTGCTTTGATTAGAACTTGTAGAAGTAGAATTAGAGAAGCTTTGGTTCCCTCAAAGGAAGTGGGTAACATCTTTGAGTCTTGAATGCCTTTATCACTCTAAAGGCTTCATCAGGTTGCTGTGAGTCTGCCTTTGTCTACCTCTTCTGCTTAATAATTCTCCTTGAGTCAATATAGGAATTGTCAGAAATTTTAGGGGGCCGATCAAGGAAAAAGTATAATTCATGTATCTAATGTATGTGAGTCATATTTTAAACTTACAGGGTAAATGAATGGAGCAGAATGTATTTGATGCTGTATTTGAAAAAATTTACAGCAGCCATACTGTGTAATTGGCTCCAATCATTTCATTGTTCATTTCTTCAACATAATATCCTTTTGTGTTAGTAAGAATTCTTTCAAAGCTTTTCTTATGATCAGATTCTCAATATGTTGTGTACCTACAAAAGCTAGCTCCAGTCAAAAAAGGCCAGTTTCAGCTTCCAGGACATTGCAATAAAATTGAAATAGAAGAAGAGTTCCTGACGTGAAGAAAACCCAGACAGACTTGCATATAAAATTGGGAAAGAATTTGGCTCTTTCTAAATGAAAATGTGGTCCAGCACAGCTCTTCTAGGACTGCATTATTTATGCTTTGCAAAGGTATTACAATCATTAACATTGATATCCACCAGAAAACATCCAGTACTCTCTACTGGAGTTTGGGCATTGTGATAGAGTTTTATGTTTTCTTGACGTTTACTCTTTCTTCCTGATTAAAAGCTGCATGCAACACTTAAATAGGTGTAATGGTGTTTTTGTGGAGTGGCCACTGACTGATATCTAGGAAAATTGTCACAGGTAAACTTTCAGTCTGCTTGAATACAGCTGTAGTGGTCTGTTAGCGTTAAACCTTCATTTTATTCTCTTAATGGATCATAGTTTTACTCAGATATCCTCAGATTGGCACCTGAGATCTAAGAGAAATAGATTATATTCTCTGAATTGTTTGGTTTTGTTTTCAGTGAGGATTTTTGATTTTCTAATGGCAAATAGTTGCAGGAGTTCGTGTCTGCACTAGAAACTGACCCAGGCCACTGTGCTGTCTCATCTATGGTTTAACTATCATAAATTCTGAGAACCTTTAAATCTTGGGGGTTTTCACATTCTTTTACATTTTTCAGTCTTCATTGGTGTTACTTTTGTAACACTGAGAGAATTCGAACAACAAATGAGTCAGAAGGTACTGATCACATGCATCATATGTTGCACATACTCACATGGAGTGGGTTCTCCGTGGTCAGCAAGCATCACCCCTGCCACTCCCAGTGGGCTGGAAGAGAGATTTGGAAGAGTAAAGGCGAGAAAACTCGTGAGCTGAGATAAAGATAGTTTAATAAGCAAATAAAAGAGGAAAAGGGGAGGAGGGAAGAACCCACACACAAGTGATGACAATGATGCAATCATTTCCCATGTTCTAGAAGTACATTGCTGCCCAGCAAGTCACTGAGCAGTGGTCGCCTACCCTAAATCCCCCTCCCCTCAGCAAAAATAAAATAACTGACTGTGACATTCTATGGTATGCAATATCCCTTTGGTCAGTCTGTGTCAGTCTTCCACAGTTTCTTCCCTCCCACTTTCTCGCCCATCCCCAGCCTACTTGCTGCAGGGGCAGAGTGGGAAAAAAGAGAAACCCTTGATGTTTCAAAAGTACTGCTCAGCAGTGCTCAAACCACTGGTGTTTAGTCACAAACCCAAACAGGGCACTGTATGGACTGCGATGATGAAAAGTATTTGCACCTCAGACAGATCACATGAAAAGAAAGCAGACGTAAATGTTGACTGAATACCTTGCAGATTTATGTAATACTGAGTAGTTTTTCAAACTACTGGCCCAAGTCCTTCAAGTTTGACTTAGACCAAGTCTTAAGATCAGAGCATGACTAATGTTTCTGAAGTACTGGAGAGAAAGTAAGACAAGTGGTGTATCTGTTAGCACAGAACACAGAATCAGAGAATCATTTGTTGGAATCAAGGTTGGAAAAGACCTCCAAGATCATCAAGTCCAACCTCTGACGTTTATAACTACCTGCCTGTTTCAGGGATGTTTAAATTATCCTAGAACCCAACAATGATTCCAACTTGAAGCCCAATTGGGCTCTTATCTAGGATTCAGTTCTGGGTGAAGATTTGAGTAATTTCACAAGCAACTATATATTTGTATGTAAAACAGTTTATCAGAAAATACACGACAAGAAAACCCAACATACCAGCCAAATAAGATCGTTTCTCCTTACTTTGAGCAGCAGCTGCTTCAGAGATGTAAGTTGATTAGCACTTGGAGACAGGAACCAAATAAATTGATTTCAGACTGCACTAGAAATCTGACAGGTGGAATATAGTTGTCAGAACTGACATTTAGCTCATGCCACTCATTTGACTGTTTGTTATGGGTGGAAAAAACAGGACTCCAGTGAAAAACAATCAGTACTTCAGGGGACAGTTTATTCAGAAGAAATCACAGAGCAATTTCTCCACTTGCTGGGACACTAGCTGACATTAGAAGGCCAAGTGACCACCTCTTGTTGAGGCCTGCTTTGACCATGTGCCCCTCAATTTTTTACCCACAAAAAAAATTAAGAATTACTCTTTTCCCTCCTAAATATTTTTGTGATACTTGAACCAGAAAACCAGTCCAGCAACTATTTTTTATTGGTTGCTATACTTTTAGCATGGAATTTTTAAAAGCCTGGCCACTCTCCACAGGTAGGAGGTGCAAAATGCAATTCCAATAGAGATTCGAATTATTAAGGCAGCGTCTCTACAAACTCAGCTTCTTTTCGTGACCCACAATGTTACCACACCTTTTGTGATTCAAGTCTGCCTGCACAAAACAATGAGCTGAAGCTTGTGAGGACATTGGCTCTCCTCATTACTGTGACTGCAACCATTAAACATTTTAACAATGAGAAAAAAAATTATCTTGAGCACCTCTGCTAAATTGCTACATTAATATTTTTTTTTAAGTCACAGACAGATATATTTTATATTCAAATAAAGTAAGGGGTTTACCTCTTGCTTTGCAAAGACCATATGCACCAAATCCAAGAGTCTACCTGCAGAATAATGAAGGGTTAGTCTAGAAATCCTAGCAGTTAAAAAATGGCTGTATTTTGAAGCCATGAGTAGCAAAATAATTCTTATTTTTCCAGTGAGTAGTGTCTTCATATGGCAAGATGCAGCTGTGTATGAAGGCTTAGCTCCTAAAACCTGTATCAGAAGAAATATAGAAGGTAAATCCAGGCTCTGCAGAGCTTTGTGGTTATTGCAGGCTTGCTGACCTTTCATATGGAGATCTTTATATTGGTTTTGACTCACTATGTCTGCTAGTATGGAAAATATGGAGCAACTACTTTAGAAAGTGCAAAGTCGTCTTGAGGATTTGTTTTTTTGACACAACCTGTCTGCAAAAAATTGCTCTGAGATTTGAATGTCTTGAATGCTGGCCAGACTCATTCTTGCTTTGTTTTCCTGGCAAAACTACTGTTCTTTTCAAAAGACACAACACATGGTCAGCTGTGAAACTCGCCTGAGGGGCATGACAGAGCTGTGTTCTGTCTGAGTGTTGCTACACAGCAAATTGCAAATTTTAGCTAGCATCAGTAACGGCAGGATAAAAGCTTTGTCATATTACAAAGAGATTTTTAGTTTTTAATGCTCATATTCTGGAATGCTAATATTCTGTCTGGCAATACACACATAGAACTGAATCTGACATTTCTTCACTGCCTTCGTTACATGAGCTAGGAAGATTATGGCTCGCTCTGGTGCATACGTCACTTGCAGCATGAGTAAAGACACCCAGGGAATCAAAGGCAATAGTGACACATATGGAAGGACCATAAAAGAAAAAGACTCCCTAGGACAGGAACATTTCTGGCTGTGGGGAATTGACCTTGGCGTGCTGCTGGTTCCCACCCAGCTGCTCTCCCACGACCTCTCCTCAGCAGGACAGGCAGGAAACTATAAGTCAGAAAAGGTTGTGGGTCAAAAAAAGGACAAGGACGTCACTTACCAATCATGATTGTGGTCAAAACAGACTTGATTTGGGAAAAAACTAACTAAATTAATTAAAACCCTGGCTCTGGCACCTGGAACACCTCCTCCCTTCTTTTTTCAACTTGGTGTTGTAGGACTGATTCTTACACTTGGACTTTTTTCTTTGTCTCTCCATTCCTGAGCACAGTTTTGATGTTTATTAAATATATTTTTCTTGGAGGTGCCACCAGCTTCACCAATGGGATCAGCCATGGCCTATGGTGGGGTTGGCTCCACAACAGCCCCAGAAATTTCCATCTTTTATGCAGGAAGCAGCTGGGAGTGGCTGCAGCGGTGTCCTTCCCAAGGCAGCCCCTGGCACAGAGCTCTCCCCCCACACACCTCCCCTGCTGCCAGAACCCTGCCACCTACACCCAGTACATTTGCTTTCCTGATCTGTTGAAAACATTGCAAAGATTTAATTATAACGTTCTCAGTAAAACGAAGTCTCCTCGTTTGTTCCCACATTTTATTCGCTGAAACGCATTTTAACATTTTAATAATTTTCTTGCGAAAACCCCACAAATTACAGAAATAGAAGCTCCTAGACCTTTTCAAAGGATTCTAAGAAAAGGAGCATGTCTGCCAAAAAATGCCTCAAAAAAGTCAGATTCCCAGGTGTAGTGTAAACTTTTGAAAATGTTTACAGATACTGACAGTTTTCCAATCTTGGATAAGTGTCTAATCCTTCTGTGGAACAGCTTGTCCTAGTTTTCATTCTTTCTGGCATGGGAGGGTAAATTGCATGCAAGATTCATCATTTCCTCCTGCTGTCTAAAATCACTTTCTTTGAAAAATAATCTATGGAAATTACTTTCCACTCACAGCTTCCCTTAAACTTGTTCAGGTTGAAAGCAGTCCAGTAAATCAGCAGTTGGAAAAGGGGTGAATGGACTTTTCTCTTTTACTGATGCCTTTCCTAATGCAGTTACCTGTTCCATGTGAGCCCCAAAAGGTGCCGTTCCAGTGGCAGTTCCTGTCAGGAATGATGCCAGAAGGTGGGAAGCTGAGGGAGCCCAAAGGAAAGAAATACTGTCTCTGTGATGCTCAAGCTTTATGAATTGAGTGCAGCTTGGATCCCCTCTGCTTTCCCAGGGGTGGATGAACGAGTAATTTAAGGTCAACAGGAGAAAAGGTCAGCAGATGGAACATGGCTGAGCCCTGTCTGGTATACGAGGTTTCATTTTGTGGTTTTACACACATTTGCATGTTTCATATTTTTGAAAGGGCCCTCACTTATTAGCAAACATCTGTTCTTGTCTGGAAATTGAGTATTTCCAGTTTGGAAGGGATGGTTTCCATGTCCCTCTTAGAAGTCCTTCAAGTTGTCTCTTAGTCCTCTGTTTTCTTGCCTCTTGGAATAAAGTGATGTCTCTGACGTTGTTCACCTGTATTTTACACAGCCGTTGTGTGTTTACAATGCATGCAGTCTCTTGCAGGCTCCGTAAGCATTTTCACAGCCTTTCTGTCTTTGTGCACCTTCCTTTCACACCCTTCATATGGGTAGCAGGAAAAGAGAGAGAGAGAGAGAGAAAATGTCTTGCTCTTCTCTGGTCCAGCCTTCTGAACTGAGCCAGTGTCAGCAGGGAAGCAGAGAAATGCCACATCATTGTGCTTGGATTCCTCTAATAAGCTCTATTGCAAGGAATATTAACTGCTTAATTAAATTACTCAAAGATAATGCTATGAAATGTGCTTTAAGGTCCCAAAGCCATCTGTTCCTGGGTCTTCCCAGCTATTGAGGTTGTTATTGTACTGAAATAAATCTAAATTCTGTTAAGCAGTCTTCAAAAATTAGGTTTTTCATTTGTGGATGCCTACATATCTCTGCCACTTTTCTGACAAGCTGTCCAATAAAAATATATCAATTAGCATGAAACACAGATCTCAGATTTGTTGCTTTTGAGTGGTCATCCATGCATCTCATGGCTTGATATTTTTATCTGCCCTTTTATGTAAATCACTGTCTGTTGCAGCCCACAGTTCAAGTAATTCTGTTCCTGTTTATTGGGTTATTGTCTGAAATGTGATTTGTTTTCAATTTCAGGAACAACATATTTTCTGGTTCTGTGTTGCAGATTTTCAGCTGAATGCTTTCAATAATGCCAGTAAATAAACCTGATTTTCCCACAATTTATCCTATAAAGAGATGGAAGAATAAAAGCTGAGAAATGGTCAATGTTCTTGCAGAAGAATTAATCTCCTTTGTCTTTACTTATGGCACACAATCCATCTGGATACTTCTTGCCAACTGCTTCTTACTAACTGTATTCAGCAGGTATAAAAATAATTTATTTTGATGGCATTTGGTTCTTAACTTGCAGAAATGCGTGTGGTGAGTGCTTGCTATAATTAATATTAGTTACCAAACACACCTATTCACATTTATAATAGAGATGCAGTACTCGTGTGTGTTTAAACTGGCTGACCTGCCTGTTTTACACCACCCTGAATCAGTATCTAAAAGATAGATGTGCCATCAGCAGTGCTGGCTCAAAGAGGAGTTTGAAAGTATTTGCTCACATGCTATTTACAGAAAAGAATATGTGGATTGTCAAAATGTTTTAGTATCCCTGCATTTTTTCCAAGTTATTTTGGGGAAATACAGGAATTTATCTTTTTTGCCAAAATTATTTTGTTGATGATTTCCTGTTTCTTTGGGTTTTAAGACTGCATAAACTCTATAATTTCTGGTGGTCTGCTTTCTTTTAAATTGACTTTAAAATATATTAAATGTAAATTAACTAACATTCTGTCTCCACCCATGCAATTCTGTAGATTGTCTCTGAGAACTGAATTAGTTTTGTTGAGGATTCCAAGGCTACTCCGCTGCTTTAAGCAAGATGCTCTTGGGTGTTCTTGCTTGAAGAGATACCTTTTAACACAGACTGGTAATACTAAAACATCACACTGCTCCATGATAAAGAGGGAAATTTTATACTGAATGTCCTAAATAACCTTTGATTTAGCCTGGTACAGATTAAGAGGTGTGGGTGTATTTCAGTGAGCTCCTAGAGCCAAGTTATTGTGGCGCTGACAGCAAATGCTTTTGGAGTTCAGATTAGGGAACTGGGGATGAGAAGATGGGAATGAACTTAAGCTTTGGGTTTGTTTGTTTTGTTTTTGTTTTGTTTGCCCTTCTTGCCTTGGTTGGTTTTGGTGGGGGTTTTTAAAAGTCTATCTTATTTCTGCTGTGCTCTTGTTATTTTGTATAAAAGAATCTGATTTTGTAGTGCTAGGTGGAGAAATTGTCTCTCTGAACTGCAAAGCTGAGCTCCCCTGGCCTGCTTATCAGAGTCTGACTCTGCAGGTTTGCAGTGTGGGCTCTGTGATGGTCTTTTTTAGAGCTTCTGTTGTGGCTGCTGTGCCTTAAGGTGATGTTTGCAGTTGTTCTGGTCCTGTGATGGCCCTTTGCACACCGGGGAGTTTGCAATCCTCAGACTGCAATCCTCAGCTGCAGCACCTCCCCCTGACCTCAGGACCCAGCCAGCTCACCCTTCCCTGTGCCCGGAAGGGAAGCAGCAAATTTTCATAGCAGCAGCCTTTTACTTTAGGGGGGAAATTGATGTCACTGTCTACTACAAAGAAGCTCTTTCACATGAGCCCACAGTGCCAGCAGCTCTAAGCATGAGCAGGATCTGCGCTGAGTGCCTGTCCTGCCACGGGCACATTGAGTGTTGGGCAGCTGGAGATCCCCACTACCTGAAGGAATATTATTTTTGTTATCTCCTTTTTCCTTCCCATATTAACTCTTATGATCACAAAGCCTGAGCACTCCTCTTAGGGGTCTGTAACAAACACCTGGAGGGATTTCGGACAGCGAGAATGACGGATGTGTCCCGAGTTGGAAGGGACACACCAGGATCATCAAGTTCAACTCCTGTCTCTGCCCAGACACCCCAACAATCCCACCCTGTGCATCCCTGAGAGCGTCATCCAAATCCTCTCTGAGCTCTGGCAGCTTTCAGGCTGTGCCCATTCCCTGGGGAGCCTGGGCAGTGCCCAGCACCCTCTCGGGGAAGAACCTTTCCCTGCTCTCCAGCCTAAACTCAGTGAACCAGTCTCAAATAAGTAGTGGCTAAATATGTGATTGAAATAAAAAAAAGAGCTCAGTGATAAAATAAAAATTAAAAATGTGTATTAGCTTGGCATGTAATAGAGAATTATTTTAGAAAGTGAAGCCTTCGACAATTTTTGAGATATTTTGATTGTGTTTTCAAAAAACAGGAATAGATAATACACAGCTAAAGAATTTCTCAGTTCCCTAAAATGTACTTTTTATGAGTGGGCAAAGTAGAAAAGCATCTGACAACAAATATTATCTAAAAGCTCATGTTGTATTATACAGTGTCATCTTCCAGTAATCCACACCTACTTTGCTAACTACTGTTTCTTGACAAGCTATGAATAAATATTTCAGGTCTTTAAATGTACACATATAGAATAAAAAGACTTTTTGTCATTATATTTCTAGCAAATAAATTATAGGCAATATTTCTGTCAATAACAGGATTTTAGTGGATGTCAGAAGCAGCTAAAATTGAAGAAAATGGAAAATACTTTGCGGCAGTTTCGTGACCAGCAATGATCATGAGATTATTTGCAATCCAGGGTGAAAGTGTAATGCATAAACTGATGGTACTGTTGACATATGGACTACAAGCAGCATGGTTATCTTTAGCCAGGACTTTCAGTCTTTGGTCATGAATTTTATACAGATTTCTCCCAGGCAATCTGAATTGTTAGCATTTGTAATATGTACCTAGTTCTTATAAACTCTCAAAAACAGCCTGATGGTTAGTTTTCAGGAAAAAAAAATTGTTCTTATGGCATGAAAAAAAAAGAAGTCCAATCTTTCATATAAGTAAAATACATCATTCTGTCTAAGTACTTGATTCAGATCAATTTTGAAGATTCATATAAAAAGTCAGTCTAGATTTACATGTTATTGATAGATATTTAGGGCTGAAAGAGACTTAAGTCCTTCTTCTTCCTCTTAAACAGGACTTAACCCTGATGTATTTACATAATTTGTTAAGTTCCACTTATAATATTATTATTATATTATATATATTTTATTATAAGTGAGATAATGTCAGCTCACTTTCTATATCACTAGAGATTGAGGATCATCATTGCTAGAAACAGTCCTTTAATATTTAATTTTATCTTTGCTGGTGGCAGCTCCCCCAAGGTGGGATGCAAGGCTTGAGACCCAGGGTGCACCCCACTCCATGGAAACTTCATCTCCCAGGGAGGCTGAAAGGGAACCAGGGTCTGTGCAGAGGGACAGCCGTGGTGTGGAATAAACATTCTGCTCCACTTCCAAAACACGAAGCTGTAACATTTTCAACACAAGCCCATCAGCTGAATGAAGACAGCTTGGTCACCCAGCGGAAATCTGGCTCAGTTTAACAAGCAGGGTCCGTTTCAAACACCTGTTAAGCATAGAATATAGTCACTTTGAGACAACATCAAGTCCTCAATTTCCTCAGTTTTTTTGTTGCTTATCTACCAAGGCTCTGTGTGCACTAAAAATACCATATTGGGTGATGGAATAATCTGTGCAATAGCTGTAACAAATTACAAAAATCACTGCAAATGACGGCAAAATTACAAAGTGTGGCCACAGTAGGTACAGAATTGAAAATAACCATCAAAGAGGGAAATTGTTTTTTCACAGTTATTTCTGAATCCAGGTTTATATTTCCATACCTGGAAGTCTTGTGAAAGAAAGAGATCATGATTATCTATCTAATTAATATGATGGCGGCACTTCATCTGTGGTTTACCTGCACCTGCAATTAATATTACAGTCAAGCTGCTGTATTCATTCAGCACTTAGTTTACAGTATCTTTTGTCTGATATTGTTGAGGGAAAATGCTTACCTGAGAAACACCATGCTATACTTCATACTGTCTATCATTGCAATCAATATAGTTTATCAATTTAAATCGAATTTAAATTGAACACTTCCAGGGGTGGGACAGCCACAACTTCTCTGGGCAAAGGTCTTGATGGTTTCTTGAAATGTTATGCCATCTCTCAGGTTAGGAAGACAGATAGAATTCTAAATTTATGGGTATTTGGGCCAGTTCTTACTTGTGTCAACTGAATTTTACTGTAATTCATAGGAGAGTTCTGCTCATGGCTTCATAATCTGTTTTCTTCTTTTTCTTTTTCATGTCCCATATGGAAGTAGTGCTTTTCAGAACGTAGTTAACTTCTTCATTCTGAAGTCCTCAGTATTAGCTGAACAGGTCTCGAGATTATTTTACACCTTTTTTTATGGATGTTGTAGCACTGGACTTCCTTTCACTGTGAAAGAGAGAGTGGTCCTTAACACAGAGACACAGGAATTAACATTTCCAGATTGGACAGTGTTCTCAAACCGAGAATGTCCAACAGCTACATTTGGCAGACGTTGTCACTGCTTTGCTCAGCACCAGCTGGCCATTTATAACTGATGTGACATTTCTCCTCTGTCTTAGGCATCATCAATTACTTTAGGCTTCTATATTTTTTGCAAAGTCAACCTTCTGACTTAAAGGAAAAGTCAGTGAACTAAGATCACATACGGGAAAGTTTTGAAGCACATAAAGATTGACTGAAATACTGAAGAATATTTAGAAAAGTCTATCAGTGTGGAAAGCTGGGGCTCCCCTTCTCATGGAAACCCTGTATACTTGTAAAACCATCTGTAAACCTGATTTGCACTGTAAAATCTGTGTTTGATGACAGACAAAATAGTAGCAGACATTTTTCCTTTGCTCAGTCTACAGCATTTGAATCTGCTATTTTCCAACCACTGACTGACTTTGCTGTAAAATTAAATTATTAAAGACAAAGAAAATCTTGTGAGGCTTCCAATGTCTCTTCCTTGTCATTGCTGTTCATATTCATGAAGCATCCTTAATATTTATTCTCATTTGTGGGTACATCCTTTTTATTTTTATCCTGGTGGCTGATCTCAAAAAGCCATGCTTGTGAGATGATAACATGAAAACCAGAATTAAATATTTGTGTTTCACTCTGTGAAGATAAAGACCTTAATCCATTTCCTTGTCAGAATTGAAATGAGAGGATTTGCCCTTGTGTGACCAAGTAATATCCTCATTGACTCCAGGTAACAAATGTTCAGCGTAATCTTGTTTTTCTAGCAAGTCAGGAGATGTAAAAAATGTTAATGCCAGGCAAGATTAGGCATAAACTTTCCAAATCAGCCCAGAACTGCTGGGTATGTGCAGCACCTGGAGATACCTGGGACCAGAATTCCTTTGGATACTCTACAGAGAGGAGGGGTATGCTGACAACTGCCCAGAGCAGTGCTTTGGGGTTTGGTTTGGGTGCCCTTAATGCTACTTCATTTTTCCAGTTGCTTCTCTAGAAGGAAACAGAGGAGGGCACTGATCTTGGGACTGCACTAAAGCTCTTCCAAAGAGCTGGTTTGTCAGTCCTTTGATTGGGAGCGCTGTGGAATGAGTTTCTCACAGGGCAGGGGTTCTGATTCTGTCCCTATCTGTTGGGTTATTAAAGTCTTGTAGACTTATTAAAGCCATTCTGCACTGTTGGATCTTTCCTTAAACGTGTGGCTACTCCTTTAGAATGCATAAAACAACACTGATGTGCTTGTACACTGGACAAACAGAATTCACAATGGCTTTGGTCACTGCTATTTTATGCTTTTTCTCAATTCTAGGAACAATTCTGGGAAATCTTCAACGCTGTTACCACAGTTTGAACTAAGTGTCGTAGCTTTCTGAATTACCTGAATGTACTACATTGCCAATGTGGTTGCTGTACCTCAGTTTGTACAATTGCTCACTAGAAACACTGTTGTTATTATGGTTTGGAGGATCATTTACAAAGATCAGATATAGTCCAGTTAAAGGTGCATGGAGGTGCTGGAATGCTTTTCAACTGAGAGAAGATAATAAGAAACTAAGACTACCTGAGCACTTAGTAAAGCTTGAGAAAATAGATTTCTTCCACTAATAATGCAGTCAGAAATACAAAGTAAGTCACAATTTCTACTCTCAGAATGGTCAAAGGGAAAGCTCAATGCAGGGGTTTACTCATAATCTCATTCACCACAGTTTTCTGGGTCAAGTATTATTTTTGGCCGATGTAGTGTCCCATTATTTCAGCAAGTTTATTTGTCAGATCTTTCCTTAGGAAGTAGTGACTCCAGGGTTTCTCCCTTTCCCATCTTTCATTTTTGTTTTCTTTTTAAGAAATAGACAGGGCACTTATTTATTTTGGAAGGAATTAAAATTAGGCAGCTGATTGTTTTTATAAACATACTTTATTTGTGTTTTGTCTTGAGTACCTAAATATTCATAGTTTATCATAGCGATTTTTAGTCATGCTTTTTGCTGAATTTTGTATAAATCTTGCTGTGGGACAAAGACAAGCTCTCTTTCAGCAACTCCAGCTCTGTTCTTTCCTTGCATGTTTCCTTAAAAATGTTTTTCCTGAGTGGTACTTACTTTTTTTAGTTGTAAATTGTGTTAACTTTTAATGAGCTATCAAAGCACATAAAGTTATATTTTCTACTTTCATATTTCAGGTTGGTTGCTAAGTCAAAGCAATTTAATGGAACCACTGACATTATGGCTGAGGATATGACATTTAGGGGAAGAAAAGCATGGAAGTAATAGTGTGTGGGTATAAAAAATGTCTGCTGAAGAGCTGCACGGGATAAGTTGTAAGAAAGCAACATACTGAAGTGGCCACTCAACACATCAATTTATTAAGTTTAGTAGCATCCCCCTTCCTGAAACTCATGTGATGTCATGCCTGCCCTCATGATACCACTTATAAAAAGATTAAAGAGGGTCTGAGTGCAGTTTTTCTCAAGATCTGTTTGCCATGTGAAGCAGGAGACAAGGAAGTGAAGAAGTTTATGTAAGGGATTAGTTGGAAGCTGCAGTTATGAAGGTTGCTTATGCAAGGAAGAACAGTGTATTTAATAAAGCAGAGAAGTGAGGAGAAGGCAAAGAAATCATAGAATCATTAAGGCTGGAAAAGACCTCCAGGATGATAAAGTCCAATGTTACTGGCCAGGAGGCCTATAGTTAATTCATCCTTCTGACAAAAATTAGCACAGATTTAATGCTCTTTTTCCTGCTACATTCTTCGTTTTGTAACTGGTGTTTTTTCCTTCTGGTAAAAGGCAGTGTGGTGTCGTGACTTGCCTGCTTCCCTGTTCAGGAACAGCACATACAGGGGAAAATTCCAAATTGCTATTTTCAGCAGGTTTTTCCTTTAAAAATAAATTTTAAATTATAATAATTATTTTAACGATCATCATCATCTAAAATAAGTGGATATTATAACACACCCCATCTCCTGTGCACGCAAGCCATGCCGAGTCCCAGTGCCAAATCAGGTGCAGTTGCAGTGGTTTTTAATAGGATACTGCCAGCTTTTGAACTGAATCCAGGGGAAAAAGCCATCATTGTACCACAGATCTCCTTTTATCCCCATGCCAGATGCAGAGTTTTTCTTATCCAGCATTGTCGTTGATTCCTTCAGCTCCCAGGAGCTGCTGTTTAACTTACAGAAGTTCTGTATAATAAGACCTACACCACCTTAATCCTTATCTCAGGCAGTGCCAAGCATGTCCTTCAAAGTCTGTGAAGATCATAAAAGCTTCTTCTAATATATAAATTTTATGAAATACATATAAATACACATTTTATGAAGCATGGATTTTAAAATATACACAAAAATCCCACACTTTGACTCATCTGGGTAAAAACCCTGAAGTTCTTCAACCATTCAATCTTCTGACTTTGCTGAAAGGTATTAAATGCATTAAAAGAAAATACCCTGAAGAAGAGAAGGAAACAAAAATTAATAGGTTTGGTTACCATTAAAATCAAGTCAAAGAAATTTCCTAATAGGTCACCAACCAAGTTGTCAAAAGCCTGGTTCATTATGAAGCAGTCAGTGAGAAGTAGCTAAGTGCTCCCCAGAGGGTGTGTTTTATTCTAACAAAAAACAAAGGCTAAAATAGGTGCTAAATTGTACACAAGATGTGCCTTTAATGTAAACATGAACCACTTGCAGTTAATGGAAACCTGAAATATTAGCTTTGGCACTTACAATAGGAGAAATCAAAGTAAAATATGTGCAACGAGTATATCCACAAAAAAGCTGCAAAAGGCATAATTAGCAATTGGAATAATAATTTTTTGTTACCAAAATAAGAACCTAGTTAATGGAATCCATACCAAAAGAGTCATTACCATTTTCCAGCTGTGTTTCATAAGGGGAAAAGTGAGTAATTTATTCTAGTTCTTTAAAATGGCTGTGAAAGTCTCATTATAGGAGACCTGACTACATAAAAGTCTCTGAACTTGGAACACAATTTGTTGAGGTGACAGTCCTAAGTGGAAATTTTAAAAGCCTCCTTGAGCAAATGATGTCTGATTCTCATTCATTTCTCTTAAGTGCTGTTGTCCTTCACGTGTGTGCCTTGTACAAGGCCTTTATTTGCAAGGAAATCTCAATTTTTTTCTTGATTGCAATCTACAGCAGAGTGATCAGAAGAGATGAGTATCAATGTGAGCCCGAAAAATCATTCAAAGAATTTACAAATGGAAATACAAAGCTGCATGTGGAAATGTTTTATAATCAGTGTGACAGAGAAGAAGGATCAGGATGAGACCCTTTGAAATAAGGTTGCAACTATTTTTTTTACTGATGTAAATCAATTCTTGAACATATTCATGTCATCAACTTGTGTTTGTATGGCTAATTCTCCACCCATTTCTGCAAGGCAGACATAAATAAAGCAGGTCTTGTGCCTCTCTAGAAGAATACACTGCACTAGATTGGTACAGATTATTTAGCATTCTCATTAATTATTCCTGCACAAATTCCCTTGCTCTTTTCCTTATTTCTTCTCTTACCATCTAAATGCGACTTTTTTTTCTTTTTCAGTTTGTTTCATCTTTGGTAAATCTTTTACAAAATACAGAAATGGATAAAAGTATATTAGATTTCCTATGTTAAATTATTAAGCTGATTATTTCTACAGTGTGAATATTATGGAACTTTAAAACCCAAGTTTGGACTTGTGAATAATCCTTTTTCATCTCTGTGACTTTGTGATTTTGTTATAGAACTTTTCATCTAACAGAGGAATAAGAACCTGGGTTTGAAAAACCCAGAATCATTCTTTTCATTATGCTTTTTATATTCCAACATTTCAGATTTAAAAAAAAAAAGAGAAAAAAAGCGGAGAAAAAATTCTTCAAATGGTCAAGAGAATGTAAAAAGAGGTAACCAAAATACCTTTAAATATTATCTCCAATCTTATGTTGTCATTAGGGCTTTTTTAATCATTAAAGAAACAGGCAGATTACATATGGAGAAAAGAAATGGCATTGACATCAGTAATTAGCTGCCATTTTCTTTGGTGCAGAATTTCACCCTTTTTCTTCCATGAAAACATGTTCTGGATGTCTTGGTTGCATATTTCTCATCTCCAGTACTACACTAGCTTCAGATCTCATTTTAAACAATATTACATTTGGTGTAATAAAAATGTTACAGCTTGTGAAATATGTCAGAATTTGGGCTCACAGGAGGTTGTTGAAGTCCAGGTTCTAATAAAACCTACCTGATTAAACTTTTTTGCAAAAGTTAGTTTAGTTTGGTAAGTAAGATGACATTTGAGGCCTTGTTTTATACCCATGCTCTCTTTGATGCAGATTTTAAACAGATCTATTATAAAACAGATCTATTAGATAATGTAGATTTCGTAAGAAAGAGGGATTTTTAAATTTATTCTTTCTCTTTTTCTTATGTCCCTCCTCCATTTAAAGAGATGGAGCAGGAAGGCAAGGCAGATATGCATTTCATCAGTTTCAAAACTACTGGTGACAGCAAAAACAGATGTTTTCCTTTCTCCTACAATGTTCAGTCCACTACATCAATGGCACATGCAAATAAACGAGCAAGTAAAATTGCATTTTGAGCCCAAAACGTTGGGAGGGAAGAAATCCTTGTGGTATGAATTTTCCATGTTCATTCTTGGGAAGCGTTTTTCACTTTCGCGTTCGACAAGCACACTGGCAGCACGAGCTGTTCAGGAGTTTAGGATGTTCCCTCTCTCAAGCCCCCCTCAGAGCATGAATATCTTGTAGTAGGGTGAGAAGGAAGGAACAAGTTGCTGATAAAATCCTGTGCCTCAAAACCTAATGAAATGAAGACAGATGTGTATTTATTGGAGCTGTGTCCGTTCCATGAGATTGACTGTGGCCCCAACAGCCATAAATTATGTGCCATGTCCAGTCTAAGAGGTTTGCAAATGCAATATGAAGACCAGTGGTGCAACTACTGGAAACTCCATTTTGAGGTTTTACTGGAAATGAAGGCAGAGTTGTTCGTGATACGTATTTTATTTTTAAGGTGATCTACTTCATAAAAATAAAACAATTGAGTCATTACACACTTGCCTCTGCTCACGAAGCAGGAAGTGAACTGGCTAGAAAGTCAGTCTTTACAAAATCAAATCTCTCTGTGTGAGTATACATTTGGATGTGGAAATGAAAATCCTTATAAGACATTTTATGAGAGTCTTGAAAGACCAAGAGAAAAATATTATAGGAATGATGATCTTGATGCTTTTAATATCTCTCGAATGAAAGTGGCTTTTTAGTGCACCTAAAGAACATCTGAAATGGAGTAAAATTTTTTTCTTCCTTGCATTTTCAGGAAGCCATACCTGAGGATTCTTTTGAATAGATATTAGATGCTGTTTTCACTATTATTATGAGGGCAAAATAGTCTATTTGATTTTACAGAACGGAGCTTCTCCTTTATGTAAGGCACTTGGAGGTACTCCGTGCTGAGGAAAATAATTATTAAATTATGATCTCACTGGTAATATTAAAAACTATTTTTGAAAACCCTGTGTGGTTTGAATTTGCTCCTGGAAGTAATACATTGCAGAGGAATGTTTCAGGTCCCTGTGAAGAGGTTCCAAATTCCGTACCAGCATTTTCTACACTATGTATAGTCTTGCAAATGTTGTCAAAGAAGGACAATTCACCACCATGGAATTATTCCTAAAACAGTACTGGTCACCAAGTATAAGAAACGTGTTTGGAACTTTTGTATTGGTTCTGCATCTTTGCTGGAAGAAATAAGAAATATTATTATTATTCAAGAATCAGCCTGAGATTTGTTGCATAGGAAAATCCTGGCTTGAAGACATAGAATTTGACAAATAGAGCTACAAGTGAAAGAGAAACCCTTGAAAAACAAAATCCCTGTAGCAGGGATTTGCAAAACTCTAAAGAAAATTTGCATTATAACACCTTTTTTCCCTCCTACTTCCTGCAGAGGGATCTCCAGCAATCCCACCTCTTTGAGCTCAGCACTTCAAGCTTCAGTCGGCGCAGAAGTCCTGTTCAAGCTGCACAGATGAATCACTCAGAAAAGGACTTTCACAACAGCTGACGCCTGCTGCCTGCAACAAATGACACGTTCTTCACTCCAGGATGTGGAGGAAGTTTTGCATGGAAGTCAGTCAGCAAATACTGGCTCAGGAACTGTTCTGCACATTATTAATTAGTGAATTAATTTATTCTAATGGGAGAAGTTTGAGGTTATTGGAGATGTGTTGTTTCAATCAGTCCCCCTTGCCATAAAGTTCACACTTTTCCACAAAGTTTCAGCTCATTTGGGTTCAGTGAATGGCTGTAGGGAAATTGCCCCCAAAGCTTTATTTGAAGCCATGAGAACCTGAGTAATTAGTTGTTTTATTGTGAAAGTCATGCCTAGCATGTGGATTCTTGTCCTAAGATACATTGCTGAAGCATATTCTGCATTTAGTTACCTGCCTGACAAGTTGTGTATTTGGCAGGAAAAAGTCGTTCTGACTGTGATTGATGGTGCAGCTCCCCCTTTGCAGTGATGGAGAAAATAAGCTGAGTCAAAGTAGATCTGGCTATAGCACAGCACTTCTCTCTTTGCTGTTGCTTCCTCATTTCACTTGGATAAGAAGGCTTTGCTTTTCCCACAGTCTCCTATCTACGAAGCTCTGTTCTCCTTCCTTTCTTCTTTTTCACTTTGAAATTGCTTTAGATGCATTACTCTGTACTGGCTGATGTTAAAGAAAACTGGGGTTTAATAGTTCCTGTTATCTGCCCTTCAGTTCAAGCACAAAATTTTAAAAATAAGAGCCCCTGGTAGGGACTGAACAGTGTCGTTCACCTGAAAGCTGCACTTTCTCTGTGTATTGTGACATTTTGTTTCAGGCTCTGTTTTTCCTGCGCCGATTTCTCTGGCATTCTGGCTTGGCACCTGTCTAACCATCACAGAGAGACCACAGGCACACTGAGGGATCACAACATTCAATTAATTTCCTCTTTTATCATTTCTTTTATTCTTTGCCTTCGTTTTGTGAGTTCTTTTACTCAGAGTTCGAATTAAAATGCAGGAGACCGGGAGTTTATCTTTGGACTTAGATGTGTATTATATCTTATCTATAATACAGCTGCACAGAGTGTGCCTCCAAGTTAACAAGGTGGAAAATGGCCATGAGTTCTAACTTCCAAGGCCTTTTAAGGTCCAAATCACCCAATTATGGAATGCCAAATAATTTGTTGTTACTTATAATCCAATAACTATTCATGATCCACACTGCGGGTTTTTTGACCCAATACCAGAACACCTAGATTTGTGAAGAAGAAGGAGAAAAGAAGAACAAATCCACACTCAAAGTCCTCCATATTGTTACACATATCCCATAAACCTAATTTTTTTACATCTCTACATATTCCACCCAGTGATATAACTTTTAATCACACAGCAACAACCTCAGTGTTATCACACAATTTGGGAAGCCTTTCCCAAGGCTTCAGGTCAAATACAGTGTGCTTCTGAGGATCACTGTCTGTCAGCACTGGAAGGCTGAAATTCTCAGAACTCAGGGTTCCAACAACATTGGTGCTGAAGCTGCTCTGTAGTTTAAATGTATTTGACAGTGTGACTTTTGGGTCAAAGGGGCACAGACACACACCTAAGAGTTCACCTTCTGCCTGGAAAGCTCGTGGGGTACACCTGCATGAGCTTTCCATTGCCTGATAAGGAACTCCACAGTTGATTTTCAGGTGTCAGCCTGGCAGTGAAAAGGATGAGCTTACAAGGAATCCAGCGATGCAGTCCATACAGTCACAAGGGGTATGAAGAAAAGATGTTAAGTAGGGGACTTGCTGGCAGAAGAGGGAAAATTTGTACTTAAAATTCATATATTTCACAACTTGGTCTGCAGTTTATATGATATTTACATGCAAGCACAATATGCAGAAGACTCTGAATTTATACCAATACAATCACGTCCCCAGCTCATCTATTCCTTCATTTTGGTGGAAGCTTGAGAGAAGCCAAATACCAAATTGAGAGGCTTAAAAAGTATTGCATCTATTTTCATACCATTTCTATACATGCTGACATATCAGAGAACAGGCAACTTCATCCTGCTTTCTTATCCAAGAAAGTGCAGCACTAAGTGTTTGCATTTTCTGGAACCTGGATCATTGTTGCAGATGAAGAGGTGCATTTGAGAAATAGGAAAGAGTTCTGAAAAAATGGGTGCTGTTGATTGTCTGGGAACAGCTGCCACCTTGGTTTTGCCCCTGGGCGCCAGGTGACATCTTTTGGTAGTGAATAACCTTTTCATGGATAAACCATTCTTTCTTTTATACAATCTTTTATTAATATCATTGTGTTCATTTTAATTTCTTCAGTAAATTGTGACTCCAACTCATAATCTCTCCTGGTATTTTTCCTCCACTATCGAAATGGGGCAGTTTGAGTTCGCTTCATTTTCCTGCTGAGTTTTAAACCCAGCGCACTTATAAATTATCTTGTTTGTGTTTCCCTGTGGGGAAAATGTTGGCTGACAGTATTATCCTGAAGCTTTTGGCTTTAGGGAAAATTTTGCTTTGCAGACAAAAAGAATTGTGCAAGAGCAAACTGCTATTTTTTTATCTTCTTAAGCTGGAAAAGTTTAATAATGAAAGAGCAAGTAGAAATTGCCTAAGCCTGCTTTATTTTGCATTTTTCTACTTGCATCAGGGTCTTCAGAGCTTAATAATGTCGTCCCACTATGAAAACTTTGGATAATGTGGGATCAAAAATAATAAAGCCACAAGTGAGTATTTGTGAGCCGGTTGCTGTGCCATTTAAATATTAATGGAGACCTTTGCATCCTTGAGAATTTGTGGTCATCAAAGACATTGTGTTGGATAGATTGTCTCCCAGTGATTCAGAAGTACCATGGTTATGTATATTTCACTATTTTTCCAGGTCTTCTGGCATTTTAAAAGACACCCCCACATTAAATTTCCTCTGGCCTACAATAAACCTCCAAATACAAAGGACATTATGGGGGACTTGACTAAAATTTTTCTGCCTTTTAAAAATTACAGTGCTACTTGGCAAACAGGTGAAAGAACAATATTGCTATTGAGTGTTTATCTTCATTATATGTAGAAATAATCAAATGGTATTTTTCCTTTCTGGTGAGAAGTGATTGTTATGGGATTTGGAAATGGAGCAACTCTTTCTCTTTGTTGAGAAATTCCTCTTTCTAAAGGGAAGGTGATCATTTGTCCAGGCTCCTCTGCAGCTTGACACAGAAACATAACAGGCAGCATTCCTGCATGTTTCCACTCCTAGACGTGAAGGGAATTACAAAAATAATCCAAATAAACAGAATTTCACAAGTAAAAGTGAATTCTAGGAAATGGCACCCAGGTGCTGAAAAGGGTGCTAGGAATCCAGTGAGGCTGACCACGAGGCATCAATACTCACCATGAATCGTGGTTAAAGGTTCACTTTTCCTTTTCTTCCTTTGGGACAGCATGCACTGGAGGGTTTCAGTTTATTCTCTCTGCTGACATAGCCCTTGAGCAAGGTTTTAATACTGTCTTGGAAACAGACTCAAGGTACCATCTGTAAATTCCCTCATGTGTCAAGGGCTTTTGAGAAGTTGAGGTAGAGAGAAACTGCAGACTAAATCTCCCATTTTTCGTCATTTTTCAGAACACAATCTGGACTCTTCCCTCTTTTGGTGGCAAAACACATGGCAGATATACATCATGATCCTACTGCTCTGCAAAATCATATGGAAAGGTTAGAAGGAACAGGAGTTGAGTAAGGAAAGATACAAGCAGATAGGCATTTCATGAGGATGCAAGGAGAGAAGATGAAGATATAGGAAATTTAAAAGGTTGAAAAAAATTAAAACATTTTTTCAGACTAAAGTGTTTAATCTGCTTAAGATAACATAACCTAATGCTAAAGAGCTAACAGTTATTTTAATTATACCTGTTTTCTCTTCAGAATTCCCCAGACACCTATAGATTTCTTCCAATATTACTCTGACACCATTATCCACTGTCTTCTATCTCACTGTGACACTTGGCTCTGTCTGTGTGTGAAGTTTTTCTAAGTCAGTTAATTAAATATTACCATAATCAAACATTTCCATCAGTTAGAGCATTCACATCATGAAGAAGATAAGAGAACTTAAGAAGACTGACTTCTTTGTTTTTAAATGCCAGAACACTGTGATATTTTCCTGGTTTGTAATGATCTCACTTGCATTTTTGATGTTACCAGTTAGTACTGTAAGAATAGCTAAAAGAGGAATCAAGAACAAAAGAAAAATTGTAATCACCCACAAAATGTAAATGCTTACAAAGAGTGCTGGTGTTTTGAACACCAGAAATGCAACTCAGGTCTCTCCATACATAAATGGAGAACTATAAAGGATACAAAGAATTTTCACAAATTATTCTGGAAGATGATCAAAACTGCTTGAACAACTTCCATGCAAGGAGAGAATAAATTAGCAAGATTTCTTTATTCCGGAGTAAAGATGACAATGCTTAGTGAATGAATTTCAGTCAGTGGTGTGCAGAAGGGAGGGAGAGAGGAAACAGGAATTCTCCATTTCTTATACAGACCTAGAGGGCAAATAAAGAAGTTGCCCCGTAACAGCAATAGAACAGTTTTTTAGAACATAAATTCAGTTCACTCTCATGGAATGTCACTGTTGTCAAAATTACAAATCAATTAGAAAAAAAAACCAATAAGGCTCAGAGTAAACCTTATTGCTCTCTACAGCTTCCTGGAAAGAGGTCGTAGCTAGGTGGAGGATCAGTCTCTTCTGGCAGAGAACAAAGGATAGGACTAGGGAAGCACCATGGCTGTGTGTATGGACTGGGGAGCAAGAGGCTGGAGAGCCACTGTGGGGAGAGTCCTGGGGGTCCTGGTCCATGGCCAGCTGGATCCGAGTCAGCAGTGCCCTGGCAGCCAGGAGGGACATCCCTGTCCTGGGGGGCACCAGGCCCAGCAGCGCTGGTCAAGTCAGGGGGGGATTGCCCCGCTCTGCTCTGCACTGGGGCGGCCTCACCTCCAGTGCTGGGGACAGTTTTGGGTGCCACAAGATAAAATAGATACTAAACTATTAGAGATGGGCCACAAGGATAGTGAAGGGTCTGGAGGAGCCATATGAGGAGCAGTTGAGAGCACTTGGTCTGTTCAGCTGGATAGAGGAGACTGAGACCTCACTGAGCTCTTCAACATCCTCCCAAGGGGCAGCACAGGGACAGCTCCTGATTCTCTTTTCATGGAAATTTATGGGTGACATTACATCTTAAGGTTTTAAAGGTTTCTAGTTTGAATGGTAAGTTAATGCTAATGCTATAGTAAGTGTTTTATACTGAATCTGGTGTTGGATTTACTCTCCTGCCAAAGTTCCTTGATTTTCCTTGTTATTTTTGCCAGTAAACTTTTGCATGATTTTTAGAATATCTGGTTGGTATTTTTCCTTGGCATCTACCCAGAGCAAAAGAACCTTGGTTTAGCCCATACATTAAGTGTCTGGATATGACAGTGGCCATGGTTGTACTTAGTCAAAGGTTGGACTCGATGATCTTGGAGGTCTTTTCCAACCTTGATGATGCTATGATTCTGTGCTCCCTAGAACACAGATTCATCATGAGGTTTACCTGTCAGTTGCATGTCCAGACTTCAGTTTGGAGTCAGGTATGATCCATTACAACTTAAAACCTCTCTTTTATAGACTTTCCTAGTTAGAGCATCTTAATTCTCCAAAGTGCAGCAGCACAGAGGTATGGGATAGACAGGAGAGGTGGGTGTAATAATTGTGTCAGTCTAGGGTGGTTCCAGTGTGAACTCAGCAGGGCTCACATGAAGCCCTCTGTGCCCAGATGTTTGCACTGTGCCTGGGAAGGATGGCCAAGATCCCCAAATTGACTCTTCATTTTTCTCTCTGAAATAAAGACTCTACCTTGCTCCTGTCCTTTATTAGGTAATTTAGCTTCATGTACTTTGGGGCTGTGTTTCTGAAGTGCTGCTCCAGTTCAATGATTGTTTTAAATGTCTATTGACTCATGTAAGGTATTATGCTGAAAGTGTAGACTCTATAGGAATAAAGAGGAAAAGACTGAGTTTTGCCAGAAGATGTGACTACTTCAAGCATGATATGGTGGGTACGAAGATGTTGGAAATGGGATGGAGTCCTCCTGATAGTTGCAGCCATTGTTTGGAAAAGCAGGTTGTCTACTCATGATGGAAATGGTGTCAAGGAGCTTGGGCAGGTGGTACCCAAAGTGGTTCAGGAGGCAAAGAAAAATATCACCCAATTCAATTTGCTATTCAGAATTCAAAATTATATTCTTCTTGAACCAAAGATACCCTTTGCAAGTCATTTTGCTTCCTTTATGTAATGGCACAACACTAAGTTTAACACATGGTGGGTGCAATAACTCCATGGATGAAAACAGAACAAGTTTTTCTTGAAGGACAGAGTCTGTTAAAGCTCAGAGCTTTGTCTTTCAGTGTAGAACTAGGTCAGTTATTCTTGTGATCACTATGGGGGAAATTTATTTGTTGGCAATGAAAACTAAAATATACATGTGAATATTATGTATTTTTAATTCGTCATGATTGGAATACAGCTCTGGACAAACAGGAATGCTTTCCCTGACAAAATATAGACTTGAAAATAATTCATGGACTTATACAATAAACTTGTAAAAAAGCAGCTAATAGAAGTAACTGTTAAAATAATAAAATACAGAAGTATTTTGTACAGGCAACAGTTATTAGATCCAAGAAAAGAAACATAAATATACTTGTGCCTCATCTACTTTTAAAATACCCAAGCCTGCTGGCAACTTTTGCTCCATGGAACTTCTGTCATTTGCAACAGCTGTTGAGTAGAGACAGAAAGATGGCGAGTGGGGTGAAGAAGAGATATTTTGGGATCTCCATACAAATAGCTTGAGTCAACAGTGGAGATAGTTTGGAAATACTTGACATGAATCATAATTGTATATTTCAGTCTGTCAATAACAAGGAATAAGTCAACAAGCTCAACTCACTCATTTGAAATCAAGAACACTTCACTGAACTGAACAGCAGTCACCCTTCCCCTGACAACTTCTCAAATGGGAAAATTATTGCCCATTCCTAATGAAAGGAGGAGAGAGGAAAAGAAATTGAATTTGTACTTGCTATAAAGAAAAGCATTCTATCTGGCTCATGATGTGCTTGATTCGCAGCATTTCCAAAGCTTTTAAGAAACTCACATGCTTTTGTGGTGCCTTTTGCAAAATGCAAAGGAAAAAAAGAGGTAATTCCAATGTTATTTTCAAGTTCCTAACTTCAGACGCCTGATATTGCATTGTTCTGAGCAGTACAGCATTTCATGGCACTGCCAGCTCCTAGAAAACAAAGTAAATGGCTGTGTTACTTCTGCTGTAGAGCATGTTATCTAAATAAGATCTTAGGCAAATAAACTCTAGGGTCCTGTCTGCATGTTTATGGAGTGTAGCACCAAATCTGACAAGTCCCATCATTATTAGATCATCATTATTGGAAGTATGAATATGGACCCATGTTTATTTCTGAACTGTTTGAAAAGTAATTAAAGAAGTAAAATAAAAGCTAGTTGTAGTTTAAAAGTTATCTTTGTACTGACATCCTTGTCAAAATGTACACTTGGCTGTTAGTCATGTCCCAGAATAAATATCTGACTAAAACCTGTCAATCAATGTCTCTCTTGTTTAATTTTGTCACATCAACACCATTTGGGTAATTTACAATGTTCCCAGTGATTTTATTTTTACTCAATATTATTCTATTTTCCATTAGTCTCTGCTCTTGTAGAACACGCAGCAGAGCTGTAAACTAATTTACACACAGGAATAGATATGTCTGTAATTATGCTTGAGAAGGCAAATCACTGCAATGCCTGCTTCTGTTTCCATATTCGTTGTAAAGAGAGAAAATACAGTGGAGAATATAGAGCTCTATAGTACCAATAAAATGTAATTTAGGTGCTTGTTTCCTGTGGGAAAGGAGTAACTTGGGGTGTGAACCCACAGTCCTGTTCATGCTAGAACAATCTCATTTTTGTGGTCTGCCATTACCTTCCTTGCTCTTCTGCTACATCACTTCACCCAAAACTTGCCAGATAGAGGGCCTAAAATATTTATATAAATTTCTCAAGCTGGGAAACACTGAGCTTGTCCTAATTAATTTTAAAATTTGTATTTGCTACTTTTGGAGAGAGATACTGAGAGTTGTTTGTTTTCCTTTAAGCCCTATAAACAACAAGCTGCTTTATTAGGGATATGGAGTACCAGGATCCCTCATGAACATCAGCTGGGCCTGGGGTGCTCAGCCCTTCTGCTCAGCAGCTATAATTATCCCAAAGAATTAGCCAATTTCCTGGCAAATAATTCCTCATACATCACTATCTCTTTCTGCTTTGTTTATTCATACTCAGTGATTTTCCTCCATTTCTGTGTTTTCCACTGCAGCTACTCTTTAGGAACTGTCATGCTGTTTTATGTTAGTCTTTCTTGACACAGATGACAAAGTTGGTTAGACTATATTTTATCAAACTACAAGTTTTTTAGGAGAAATACCTACCCATAAAGGTTCTTTTTCCCAGTGCCTGAGGACATGTGAACCTCATGCTCTGAATCAAATGTTGACTGCTAACACGGGATGTAAAGAGAGCCTGAAAGAGTTAAGCAGATAAGGGTTTCTCGCCCACCTTTTTATTTGACATACTTGAACTATTTAATTTTTTTAATTTTCCAAAACTCATGGCTTGCATTGGGTACATCCACTGCTAGTGGAAAATTAGCATTTCATTAACAGTTTTGAACAGCCTCTTCTGTGCCTTCATATAAAACCATCATACAGTTTTAGAAATTGCTGTGCACTTGTTCAAAGCTGTTATTAGATGTCAGAAAATACAGACAAAAAGAAGACAACAAATGATATGAATAACTCTTTGGTGAATATAAACAGTGTATCTGAGCTGAAGAGCTTTGCCTTGCAGTGGTTGGTCAAATCTCAGGCTCAGAGAAAGTCATTCCTATTTTGCCTCTTCAGAATATTTGTAGTTCAGCAGTAAGTTGTAGTAGCCCATAGCTTAAGATAAGTCAAATAGCAGTGAGGCTCATACAATATATTTGGTGTTTTTCTCTGCGTGATTGAAATGCTGAAATGCCCTACTTATTGTGTATCAAACTGATGCTTCATATTTCTGTCTGAAATGGCTTAGTGCAAACAACATATAACAGTAAAATATATGGATTTCATGCAACTATCCAATAGAATGAGGTGTGTGAAGTCACTAAAATTGCAAACAACTTCCCTGAAGTGGTGTAGAATGAACCCTCCTTGTGACAAAGTTGTATTAAAATAGTGTCTTTGACTGTGGACTTCTGCAGAATCATTCTGAAGGTTGATGAGTGACATGAAAACCCAATGGGTAGTGGGGAGAAGGGGGAGATTCATGGGAGAAGTACTGACTATGATGGTGGGTTGGCTTCAGGTGTTTGAGAATTTCTGGAAATCAAAGTAAGACAAGGTGCTGAAAGCTTTCTGCTTTTGAAGAAGGAACGTGAAGCTGAAATGAGGACCAGCAGGGTTAAGAGTTGCCAGAAGATTGCTGCATCTTAGAGACACAGTAAGTTAACAGAAAAAAAAAACTGTCAAAGGAAAGCCCTGTCTTGTATGGATAAAGTTCACAGGAAAAAAGATGTTTATATGCCCTTCTCATTTTTGTCCTTTCTTGTCTAATGCCTGAGAGTTTCTCCTGTAAGAGTCAAATGATACAACTTGGTTTCGCTAAGTGAAAAAGAATTTTAGTCACCTTTGAGGAAGAAGTCATAGAAAGTGTTCTGGGAAGATTCCCCACAATAATTTAGTTTAGGTCCCATTACAATAATGGTGAAAAGTAACAGTCTCTGTATAGTCACTGTTGGATTTGCAATCTAATTTTATCTGTGACCTAATTCATATGCTACGTGATGGTATTTTATTCAAATACACCGTTTTCTGGGTGACTGTAAGCAGTGTCAGTCACAGCCCCGTATCAAATCTAAAAAATTGTCAGTCTTGTACTACATGCTTCACTATTTATATATGCAACCATCTTGGAGATGGTGCAGAGTGTCCATCATGTCTGTAAATGCCTGGTGATCTGTATCAAACTGAAGGGAAATCATGCCTTTTGAAGTGGCAGTGGCTGTGCAAATCATATGAGATTTCATGCCCTTCCCAAAAGTTCTGTAGAAGTTGTGATTCTGTATCTTGCTTTAGTTCCTGGTTTAAACTGTTCTTTGGTCACCTGGAGAATTATTTCTGTATTCTTGGCCAGGAAGGCTGGAGATTATCCTTTGCAATCTGTCACCTCATTAAATTCCTTTTTGGCAGAAACATTATTCCCCAGAAACATGATCTTGCTGAGGCTTAGTCCTAGGATATTGTAGGGTTATCTGTATTGCCTCCTCCTTAACAACATACTCCTGAGCACAGTAAGAAGTAAATAATGCAGCAGCCCTCAGAGAGGCCATATAGTTCCTGACACTTATTGAGAGAGAATTCAAATGAAGTATCCGTAAGTTATGTTTTTCCCAGCTTAAAAACTTCAGATGTGAAGACAGAGTTGCTTTCAGAGTTGTTACTTTGTGATCTTGGTGTCCTGTGTTTGAGTATTTTGTATGAATTATGCCTACATATTTTCTAGCATCAATATGGAAATGGTGTTTTGCACAGACTGATGTCTTCTCCTGCTCCTCTCATTATTCAGCTAGTTACTTCACATCCCTGTTCACCTCTGAATGCTAGGCCTAAGGGAAAGAGAATAACAATCCTTCCCCACCAGTATTTGGATCAATAGTTCACATTTTTCAGAATCATTGCAATTTGGCAATGTCTGCCATTTCCACCTAATGTTCAACATCTCTTACATAATTCCACTATTTTTTTCCCTTTTACAGTTTTTTTTTCCCATAAAAAACTACGAGTAGGATTTTTTTTTTTCATAGTTTTCCCTGATTTTCTTATTCTTAACACTGGAAGCAGATTGTCTTTGTTCAATTCTGTTTTATTATGGTTAAGATATAAAAAGTGATCAAAGGGGTCTCATTTTCTGCCTTAACAACCTAAGTGTTTCAAAGTGAATTCAGCTTTGCTGTTGCACTCTTAAGAACCCCTACATAGTGCTTCACTTTCCTGGAAACTAGTTCTACTTGTTTTCTGATACTACAGTTCTTCACAAATACCTCAGAGGGAAAAAGATGATGATGGTGGTTGAATTTGATAAGGTATTGCTATTACAGAGAAAAAGCTAGCGTGTTCTTTCTTCCTGCCATGCCTGTGGTGATTTATTGGCAAGAGGGAGAAACCCCCTTCTGCCATCTACTCACTCTTGTTTGTACTACACTATTTTAAATCCACAGACCTGAACATCTGTAATCTCTATTCAGTTCTTGACTGGAGCTATATTTAAAAAAATCCATGCCTGTTCTTAATCTTATTTTGCATCCAAACAAACCCAAGACTTCTCAAAGATTGTTAAAACAACAAAATAAAAACAAAAGCCCCCAGAGAAATTGGAAAATGAATGTATGAACCCATCCATGCATACTGCGCCACTGGCTACGTCCTCATCAACTCTTAGCATAATTCAGAAACATTTAAGTTGGAAAAGGCCTCTAAGGTCATTGAGCCCAACCATAAAGTCTCATATGCCACCAGCATACAAGATCCTTGCTTAGTCCAATTCTGGACAGGGAGTCAGGCATCCAGACTGTCATGGCTCAGGTAAGTGCTGTTTATGGCACCATTCCTGACAGAGGGCCATACTTGTCTTTCCACTTCCAACAGGAAATTCCACTCTAGAAAATAAATTCTCTTGGCGAAATGTCTTGACTGTGCTTCAAGAAAAAAATAGTGCCCAAAATCTCTTGAAGAAGTAAGATACATCTCACTGTAAAATAGCAAGTATTTTATGAACTTTAACCCGACTTTTCTGTATTAAGCATTTCTGGAACTCTCATTTAGTAGAGAGTAGGCAAATAGGTATTAGCTTATATGCTTTCACAGTGGCAAACTGTGAAAACGAGATTATTTTCCTGAGTGTTTAAACAACTTCCCAAAAAAGTTGTGGTTTATTCTGGAAGTGTAAGTTCTGAGAGTTACAGGATATTCAGCTCTGCAGATGACATCTGGGAGAAGTGGCCCATCCTCACAACACCTTTATAAATAAATATCTGCAAGTGAGGACACTTGAGAAACAGAAAAAACCTGACAAAATGAAATTTGTGTGGTGCCTCTTCTCTTCCATGCTATACTTCTTAATTTGCATAATGGCCTGATGTGTTAGCACAGAAACCTGTAAGACACTGGAAGGAATGAAAAGCCCTTTAGAAACATTGGACTCTTTATTCAATGTAATTTTGATTGGTGCTTCATATTTGAAGAACAGCTGGGAGGCAGAACACTCAAAATGCAGATAATTTCTGGAAATTTCTTATGCTATGTATCATCTAACGTTGCTTTTTCCTTACATCATCTATTGTCCTTTAAGAAATCCCAGCTGAGTGAACCTCTTGGCATATCTTTGAATATAAATTTTCAATACATAGTCATATATAAGACATGCATGAATTAAATTAGAATATCTGTCGGAGAACCAATCATTCATACACAACAGAAACTGTTTCATTTTCTATGCTAGTCATTCAATTATTTACGTCCCAAGACAGGAACTTGCTCATAAAACTTGTCCGTCTTTATTTTCTGCTCCCCAGGAAGTGAAATTCATGAGTTTAGGAGGTAGTGTAAGAATTACAATAACAAAACTTTCCTAAATTTCAGCGCAATCATTTAAAATGTCTAATCCTCAGATGAACTGGAGACAAGACATAGCTCTTGCAGGTCAGTTTAGGAGCTTGACAGATGGATTCATACACTGCAGGACCTAGGAAATCCCTGGGAAATTCTGGAGAATTTGTAGTTTTAACTTACAGAGTTTACTTAAGAGCAGAAGTTTGGAAACATCAAGATGGGTATAGGAAAGTATCAAAGAAAGAGGAATTTGGGGAAGTTACCCCATGCAGGAACGATACAGAATCAAAATGTCACAGGACGCCTAGAGTTACTTTTGAATATCTCTGAGGAGGGAGGCCCCACAACCTCTCTGGGCAGACTGTGCCAGTGCTCATTCACCTTCTCATTAAAAACAGGTTTCTGTGTTCCTGATGGTTGACAGAATTATCTGTGCTTGTGTCTGCCTGTTGCCTCTTGTCCTTTCTCTGGACACCATTGAAAAGAGCCTGGCTCCATCTTCTGTGCACCCTGTCTTTAAAAGTTCACATACCTTAGTGGGCGATCTCCAGGTTGCCCAGTCCCAGTTTGATTTTAGGAAGCATTTTTTTACAGCAAGAATGGTCAAACACAGTAACAGACGTCCTAGAGAGGTGGACAGTGCCCCAAGCCTGCTGGTCTGTATATACATTTCAGATGATATCACCCCAGGGGCCAAATCTGCCATTTGTACTTGTTGAATTCCATAGTGTCAGTGGTTGCCCAGTATTCTGGGTTATGACATCTCTCTGTAAGCCTCTCCACCCTTGAGGGAACCAATTGTTTCTCTTAATTTAGTCAACAAGGTTAGTTTCACTCAATTCCCATGCCCAGGTTTGGTCAGAATGTCGAAGAGAACAGGCCTGAAACTGAACCCTGGGTGACATCAGTACTGACTGGCCATGAGCCAGGTATTACCCCATTTACTCTAATTCTTTAAGCCTGAACTGTCAATAAATTGTTCACTCATCCCATTGTTCTTAATTCTTCTGTTTCCTGAGGTCACAGAGTAGTACAGAAAATGTATGAACTGCCAGGAAAACCCTGCAGATATGAGCTTATTTTTAATCTGGATGATGGCCATTTCATTGTTTATGCATTTAAGACAAAGGCTTAAAACTGCTTCTCAGGAAAACATTTCACATTTTCAAGACTTCTCTTCCATTTGCAACTTTGTAATCTTCAACTTTCTTAGGCTGGTATTCAAATAAATGTTGTTGAGGAAGTCACTAGTTGCAGTAAACTCTGTGTCAATGTTGGAGGCCCCTTGAAAAATAATTCTGGGAACTCTGTGGTGAGTTCTGCAAGTGGTCTGAACACCTCTAGTTTATACAGCCTGATTTTAAATAAGCAAACCCTGAAAAATCTCACTTTGGAGTTCTTGCTTTTACATAGAAATACATTATGGGGAAGGTAAGAAAAGCAGGTCTGAGTATATTCTCATAAAATAAGGTGTAGGACAGAAAGCATGTTAATTCCACAAGATTACGTGCAGCCTGCTTTGGTCCCTGTTCCACTCCATGCCATAACCTTTTCTCAGCCTCCAGCACTCAGTGCAAATCAAAATCTTCACCCACCCCAAGGTGGGTGCAGAGGGGAAACCAAAATCACCTTCCGAGACTTGGCAGACTTGGCTTGTGAAATATGCACTCAATCACCATTTGGTTTCTTAGACCGAAGAAGAAAAACTGAAACTGTCTGAGAATGATGACATTTCTCTCCTTGCCCCAAATATGGTGATCAGTAAAATACAAGGAAAACTGTAAGAAGCCATCTCTAAAAATAGCAGAATGTGTTTAAAGTAAAATACTGAGGGCCTTGTCATATGAAGGCAATGAAAGCACAGAGTGTAAAGAACTATCACACCTTGCAATTATCAGTATAAGAAGATTAAACAGCTCCATTCTTTTCTTTCCATAGCTGAGTTTATCTTCCTTCTCACAGCAGACACAGAACAAGACTGACAGACTTCAAAGGGAAGTGGAAGAATTTCAGGTTTCATCATTAATGATGTTCGATAGTTTTATCACTTTTCCTCCTTATCCCTCATTTGGCAGACAAATTTTTCACATGCAACAGATAGAAACTCATAAGATCTCTCTTTGGGATGTGATAAAATAAAGTGGAGGGGGTTTATTATCTAAGAAACTAGAAATAGTGCTTTTTAGATTTTCTAAACACTGATACTGACAAAATGATGAGCAAGTAGTAACAGATTAGCTTGTTTATAACAGCAGTTTCAGTAGTAGTTTTTTCCCTTTTTTAGCACATGCTTTCATACTTGTTGACCGCTGATTTGAGTAGTTGGGACTGAACATATATTTAATGCTGTAAAAGCAGTGGTATCTCCTTTCAATTAGATAGTGATTATAACAGTACCCTAAGTTCTTCTAGAGATGAGCACAGTTTATAGCTTTCATTTATTCTCCAACAGATGGTTATGATCATTTTAATGACCTACTGCTAAGCTGTATGTAAAGCCTATTGTATGCTCTGCTCATCTTTCACTCTGATGTTAGACTTAATTGAGTATCTGTAAATATGACAGCGACATTGTTGTGATGGTCAGTGACAGCAAACTAACAATATCTAAACAATACTAGCTAAAAATCCTATGAATTTCTGCTGGAGCACATAAATTTACACCCAAAATACCCATATTTTGAATGACTGCTTGAACTTTAATTCTAGTTCTTTTGCAGGCAGTTAATGTTTTTGCATTCGTAGGAAAATTCTCCTGACTTTAGGTGCTGTTTCCAACAGCTAGGTTGACTGACGATGAGCTGGTAGCCCAGTACAGTTAAGAGTCCTGTTATTTTAGATATGATTTCAGCTTGCTGTTTTAAAAGTTACAGCTTACCCACAGACATCACTCCTGCCCCTTGGCCAAGCATTTTCACATAGGCAGGATATCACCTACATCATCCGAGGTGTCTTGCAGGGCACACTGCTGGCATATTCTCAGCTGCTGAGGAGCCCTCACCCTGGCAGGAGGACAGGGCACCTCTGACTGTTGAATAGCATGCTGCTGCCTCTGGCAGCTTCTGCTGAAAAAGGTGTTTACCCCACCCCCAACACACTGCTAAATTCCCGAAGAATGATTTGTTCTGGCTTTTGGGTTGCTGTCTGCAGGGGGCCTCTGTTGAGCCCACAGCACCTTCAAGTTGCCTGGTGTCAATCCCTTTGGCCCCTCATTCCTCTCTCTCTAAGGCAGTGCTACAAAACTCGTGGGTGGGCATCAGGATGGAGCTCCACCTCCTCGCTCTGTTTCCTGGCACACGCTGTGGCTTATCTCATATTCCGAAGGTGTGAATATGTGGCAGGCAGTCACCATCGTGGTGGACTAAATCCCAGTATGGGGCCTGCAGCCAGCCACCCCTCCCAGCTGTATTGGATGTAATTATGTGTCTCAGGAAGTGATGATATCCATGATGAGCTCAGAGTGCTGTAAGGCGTTGTAAGGCCTATTCCCAGTCATGGTCAAGCGACTCCTCACCCTGAGCTGGGGGCCACTGGGTAAGAGCAGATACCAACACTGAATTGTAATCTCTTTCCCTCTTATCAGCTTTTCTGATAGTAATTGAGAAGACACCTTGGTCAGTGTTGTCACCTTGGCTTCATGTTTTAAATTTGCTACTGGTGCAGGTAACTAAATTGATAGGTTTGTTTGGAGAAAGGAAAGAATTCAAGTAGTAGGACTCTCAGCTAATATAAAATTCCACTGATTTCGGTGGGAATATGCTGATCTTCCCAGCTAAGAATATATTTTTTGGTGTTGTTGTGGGATCGTCAGCTTTCCTAGTGTACATATAAAAGGAAGTTTTAACTAATAGCCTGTGTTGAGGTGACTTTATGTTGTATCCCTTATCGCTGCCCATGCCCAGAAATTAATTTTGTGCCTTTCTATGCCTTTAAACTGAGCCTGAGAGGGGGGAGGAAAAACTGAGCAAAACTTCTTCAAAGCAGTTTTGCAGTTTTGTTTTCATGTTTCGAGGACACAGAGATACAGACTCCTCTGGCTTCTAACAGCAGCAGTGGGAGTGGGAGGAAGCAGTTGGTTTTCCAGGCAGCTTTCGGGCAGTTTTGTCAGCTTCTTTTTTCTCCAAGGAGACAGAGAGTTGAACTTTTGTTTTTTCCTGGAATTTCGGATTTTTTCCCTTTTTCTGCTGGACTGCTTCAATATCAGAACACATTGGGAGGACCTTCCACTGAGCACAGAGGGCCTGGCCCTGGGCCAAGCCCCAGCTCCCAGGAGACCAAAGGGAGGACTCTAAAATTTTCCCAGGTTTTTCTCCACAGTGAGAGGTTTTATTATTCATCATTATTATCCTTTAACAGTGTGTTTGCTAAATAAATAGTTTTTATGTCTTTCACTTTCCTTCGAGGAAAAAGTTTCTCTTTTCCCGAACCTGGTGGGGGAGGGCTGGTTGTGACCTGCCTTCTCTCAGAGGATGTATTTCTAAATTAGGCCAAACCAGCGCAAATTTAGCGACGCCCAACTGCTTGGCTCTAAGGAAAGTGAAAAGCCTGTGCTAATTACATTTTGGTTTGAATTTACTTATTCTGTGTTGAGATAAAATAGTCACCGTGTTGGTTGAGCTCATAATGTCTCTCTGGCTTGATATATTCATGTATTTCTGGTCCGTAGGCTTGTTTAAGGTACTAGTGCCTTGCTGGTCCCTAGGCCTGTTTGCCTATCCACAGCTTGGTCCAATCTTATCCTTGATAAGGAATTTTTGCAGAGCAGGGGCATGAATCAGGATTTCTATTTTGCTGTGCTCAGTGATAATGATTTATAAGAAGTTGACAGAGGTACAGGCAGCTGTTCGAAGTGCGTATGATAAGTGTTTTCTCCTTCCTAACCCCAGTCCTAGCTTCAGTAGCCTGTTTGGGGAATTTATTAGTAATTGCACCCAGATTGTTAGAGGAGGAGGAGACGGGGTTTCCCTTCCCTTTAAATTTGATAGGTTGTCTTTTGAAGAGGTCTAGGCAACCTGAGCACCTGATATGTACAGAAAGGTGTCATGGTTTTGAAAAGTAGAGGAAAGAGTCCCCTCTCTGAAATGAAATATATTTCCAAAAAAAATTGCAGATTGATCCATGAAGCTCACCTGTGAAAACAATAAGCACAGAAATAACTTTTGTAGATGTTAATGCACCTTGAAGCCCATTCCTGTTCTATTCTTGAATAGGAATTCTATTTTGGTCGTCAAATCAACAATTACTTTTTCAAACAATCTTCCCAATTAGCTAGAAAAGGGCAACTGAACTGTTAACTGAACTTCACTGAGCAGATTTTCCTATAGTAACATTTACTTTCCATTTTGTGTGCCCTTACCACCTGATTATTCAGTATTTAAAAAAAAAGAAAGGAAATGACATTTGCTATTAAGGAATTACAAGTCCAGTGCCATGTATTCCAGTATATAATTAGAATTATTCCCAGCACGGTAATAGTAGAACAGTTAGTTAATCTTCCAACAACATAAGTCCAATTTTGACCCACTCTGAAAGTCAAAGTTTAATTTTTCTTGGAAGCACTGTCAAAAGAAATAAGCACCAGCTACACCTAGAAAGGAAAATAATGTTTGTAAATTTAGATATCATTAGCCTTTATGAGTTTTTGAGAAACCAACATAGTTTCTCAACAGGATGTCTGTACTTTCTTTGCTGGGATTAATAGAATCTATCACCTTTTCTTCTGGCTTTTATAGTTGCAGTACTTCTTAGTAAATTCTCTCGTCCCTACCAAAGATTGCCTTAGGCTGTGCATACAACTGCTGTTTGTCTTCAAAACCTGACAAAAATGAATTTATTTTTTCTTTAACTCTTACAGAAGTGGTTCCTCTACCACAATATTTAGTTGATATCTTTACTAGACTCTGTAAGCCCAAGAGACTGACACATGGAAAAGCTGCAATGTGGCCCCCTTTGAAATGAATTAATACACTCCTGAGAATGACCAATGTGTTGTCATCACTTTAGGAGCCTTAGAGTGTGTTAATCAATGAAAATTTTTTTTCAAAACCCTAAGCCGTGTGAATAAATATGTCCTAATATTTAGGAGGATGTTGTTTGCACTTTTGAATTGGTAGAACATTCATTGACCCTTGCTATTAAGAAGCATATACTTTAAAATACTTCAATTCTTGAACAGAATGTATTTCCATCAGCTCTAATCTACCTGTGCTTTAGTAAATATTTTTGTCCTAGAATGTTTTCGTAGTGTTAGAATAACAGATGTGATGATTCATTCATTTCTCATAAGTTATTCCATTAGATAGGAGGCATAAAGATCTATCATATAACTCATTTGCATGGGAATAAATATCAGCACAACACAGAACATGGATGAGGGATTGTGTTCCATGTTAAAATAGTTTAATATGCATCTTCAAGTGCATTCCATAGCAGTCGTCATGCCTATGTATCCTTGTACAGCACTGAGTGAGATCCAAGCCGGCCATGACACCGAATTCAGAAGGCAATACTTCCCTGGCTTCTGCTAAGACTTTAAGAAAATTATGAGTATGTTAAAGTAAGAGTAGGAAACACTGATTGTATGCAAGACTGATTTTAGAAGAGAGTTTGTATTTCACTGCTACATAGTCTGCAAATCAGTTTGATGGTATCTATTTCTGATTTTCTGTTTCAAAACCCATGCTTTTGTTTTTCTTACTTACTTTTATTCTTTCTTTATGTTAGCTGGTAACTAACTTCAGTTTTAAAGTGTTTTTTCCTCTTTTTGAAATTATTTCTTCCCCTTCTTCAAAACCCCTTAGTCTTTCCTATGTAGGAAATTGAACTGAAGTTTCAAGGAATGGTCATTTGCTTTTTCTTCAGTGACAGATTTCTCTCATTTCTATATGCTATTTATTTTTTAACAGAATTAGTCACTTCAAAGTATGTCTCATGAAGTTGTGTGTCTGCCTGTTCAAGGTACAGGTCTGCTGAGGTATAAATAAGAAAGCATTGTCAGAAGAAGGTGCTTACTCCACACGACAGAAAATATTCATTGGTGTCTTGCAAACTGTGAGGCTCCCGAATTTTACAGGCTTTTATTGAAGTGGGACATGTAAGTATATATCCAAAACCTGTTTATTTTGATACAGATAGAAATTCTGCCTGCAATCCACACTGATGAGCATTTTTTTACATCTCCAGCTAACATCATTTTGCGTGTTTTTTGCTCACTAGCTGTCCCATTACAGAGATGTAATAAATGTATGCAGTAGTGGGAAGAAATTGTATTTTGATAAAAGTTGTCAGACTTACATTACATAGTCTACCACCCCTTTCTCTTTTCCCAGGACTAAATCAATAAATGAAGACAATTGTTGCAAATGGCATTTAAATTGACTTGGTGTGAGTGGAGAGGAATGAATCAATGCCCATGCCTCTGTATGAGGGGGAAAAATGTGTGTGAGAGTTTATTGTTAATGGAATTTGAGGCCGAGAGTGGATGATGAAAAGGAAACTATTATCCTGCTACATTAAGTAACACTGAAGAAACAATGGGATGGGAATGTTCTGTTGCAAGCCTCACAAGTTTTTCAGGAAAAGGTAATTCAAAAGATTCCTAAAAACTGATTTAGATGAGTGGTGTGCCTTTGTGACCTTCAGTTTATCTTTCTTATCAAGTAAATCCAAACATATTAAGAAGTATCTGTTGGATATTTCCCAAGGAAAGAGGTCTCTAAGAAAGTATCCAAGGCTCTTTGAACTTGCTGAAAGTGCCAGGGCAAGACAAAGATAAAGTAAAATGAGGATTACCTGACAAAGCACTTTTATAGGTACCTTCCATATGGCAGAAGGTGGCAAGTCAAGCAAGACAGTGTTTTCCTAGAAAAGCTTTGAAAAGGTGAGAAATAGCTTTCAAATCTGTGAAAGTATTTTCATCTCGCAGTAGTTAACCTTTTTGGTTTTGTTTGTCATACATTTGCCTTCTTTTCCTCTAATGAGAACGCTTTTTCTTCTCTTCCCCACCCTGAAGGTGCCTGCCACTTGCTGCTGTCACCAGACACATGATGCAGTTAGCCATTTCTGACAATTGGCATCCTCTGGTTTGACTTCCAAACAGAAAATGTTTATTTTAAACACTTCTTTTAAGGTTAAGTAAGCCTTTACTACAATAGGTTTAGTATTGCCTTTGTATTTCATCAAGTGTTTAAAATGTTAATCGTGTAGTGTGTTTTAGCTCTTTACGTGTTATAAGTTCTCTATTTTTAAGCATAGATAATCAAAAGGAAAATAGATTCCAGGAATCTAAGCAAAATGGAGTATATAGTGCATAACAACTTAATTTATATGGTCATTTGGGACAGATTATTCCATGTTCAATATTTGAGGAAAGGCTGAGAAAACACACAGATAGGAAACTCACACAAAGCAAAGAATTATCACATGCTTCTCAGGCATTGCCCCTTTCATCATCTCATGTAGTTTTATTTACATCAATAGCTGTAAGGGTCACTGGGAAAAGGCTTTTCAGTGGTGCTAAGCATGGTGCCAAATCTGGTGTTTACCAGGTTTTTCAAAAACGTAATTTTGTCCAATTTTCTACTAATTTTAACAATTATGTGATACTTGGCTGTCTTACTTCCCTTTTTTTTGTCTAAACCACGACTGCCTACTTCTTCAGAAGATTATAATTGAACATTTTTTCAACATTTCAGAAATATCAGTAAATTTGAGTGCACCCTAAGTATTATTTTTAGGAAAATAGTTGAACCAGGGGAATAGAGAGGTTGTGGTCCTCATTCAAACATTTCTAAATCCTTTGAACAGCAAAGAATACGTATCAATTTCTTTCATTTTAAAAAAGAATAATTCAGCAGTACCTCATTTCCAGGAAAGTAGATTCTACTGTAGGCTAAAATAAAGTGAAAAATTGCTACAGAAGTATGTGTTCCTTATTGTGTCCACAGAAAGCAAATGAGGGCAAATAAAAGTCGGGAGAAATCAATAAACCTTCTGTGAATACGGGGTTTCATGGCTGTTACCTTCCCAGTCTCTTTGCAAATCAAATGCTGCATTAACTTTCTTTGAGTAGGTAAAGAAAGTTGTTTGTGGCCATGCAAATAACCTAAAAAAAAGGAAAAAGTGTAAATATTTATTGCCGGATATTCTCATTATTTCTATGCCATTTTGCTCACTGGATTTGATAGAAAATGGCTTCTACTGGTTATTAGACTTATACTGTTACGTATTTTGCTTTTTTGTTTATAATTTGCAGGACTTTTTTAAATATTAAGTAGAATCTGGAACCTGAAAGTAGGAAAATATAAATCCAGGCAGCAGTAAGGTCACAAATGTGACAGAGCCTGCTGCTGATAGTAACAGATGACCTTCCATTAATTATGAGATTTCAAACGGTGGCAGGATTTAAATTTTAGGAAAAAAATTTGGCTATGGTGGGAGGGTCTCTGTGAACGCTGTCAGAGTTAATGCATTCCAGAGCTGGGGAGCCAAGATTAGCACTAAATCTGATCATAATTATCCCCACAATTGCTGTGTCCTGCTTCTGGGTAAGAACCTTCTCTCTACTGCTCTGCTGTAGTAATATTCCCTACAATTCCAAATAATTTACAGAAGACTGCTGGCCTCTATTCTGCATTTTTTAAGATTTTAAGAGGATATCCAAGCCTAAACTGATGACCTTGTATTACAAGAAGTGCAGCTTTTCTCACCATATTGTTGCTTTTCACTTCTCCCAGAAAACCTTTTCCTGAGAAATGTAAAAAACCAAAACAATCAAGGCTTCATTCTTGGGTGCCAGATATTGAAACTGTTCATTAGATACTTGGTGCTTCAACCTGCAGTCATCTGATAGAGTCAGCAGGGAGGATAAACACTGAACAAGAATCTGGGCTTTGTCATTAAATGAGAGAAGTTCAATCCCTACCTAAATTAGTATCCCTAGTCTCCTAATGGAAATGAGCAAAAGAGGGAGTAATAGGCTTCCTGAAACCAGCAAATAAATTTTTATTTTATCCTGTCAAAGCCAAAACAAATGTACCTTCCTTGTATCTTTTTCCCCTCAAGGCAAAAGCAAAATCCAAACATACAATCCAAATATACCATTCCTGTTTAAGGCTCTAATAATTGCAATTAGAAGAGATTCAGTAGTGAGAGTATCCAGACACAAAGCCCACGTTGCATTGATGTTTTATTGCTGTCACATGTGAGCAGTTTCCCTTGATAATGCTGCTCTGTGTGCACAAGAAAGAGCAAAAACTTGTGTCTCCTAAGCAAAAGGAGATGACTGAAGGTGGAAACCTGATGACATCTGGATGACAAGCAGCCTTGTGCGTCCTGAGGGGAAGGAATTTGAAGAGGATGGACACATAGTGGTGCTATGCTTTTTTCACTCTTTAACTCTGCCCAGGTGTAGATCTCTCTGTCAGCAATAGTTCCTCTCAGCTGCAGTTTCACCCGTGGATCAATGGTAAACTGCGTAACACACACAAAACAGGAGGATTAATCCCCCATTTTATAAACTGAATGGTTATAGTGTGTTTTAAGAGCAATAAGAAATTCTCATAGCTGCATTTTGTTTGTCTTGTTATTTCTTCTCAGTTGGGAGAAGACTTCAACAAAACACATTTGGAATGTTAGGCACTATTTTGCTTCATTTCTATTCCCATTTGCTAGCGTCTTTCATCACCTTTATAAAGGCTGGATTTTCTTTTTGCCTTAGGCTGATGAGAAGTATGTAGCAGAGTCTGGAGAAAGACTACATTAGGAAATTTGAAAGTGGTCTATCATAGTCAATCTTTCATTTTCGATATCTTCTCCCCATGCTCATAAATTACATTTTGCCCTTCAGAAGGATTAAGAATTTATGAGATGAATTCCAAGATTGTCCTTCTGTGTTGCAAGGAATGCATTTTCCATTTTACAAAGTGAAAAAGAGCAGAAATATTTGGTGGTTGAGCACACATTCATTGTCTTGCTCTGCACTGACATAGTTCATGACTCTTGTTCCCTGCTAAGTGCAGGGTAAAGATGCAATCACTTGAGATATCTATGATTGAACTCAGCATGGAGAGCTTCAAAGTACTGAAGAGGAAAACATTTTTTTCCTTAAAATATATGTCACACAAATGCCACACCACTTTCCATAGCAGGCAACCATAAAATGGCTCACTCTCGACCTATGACTAAAATGTTTGGGTACTTTCTGAAATTCTGTCAAACAGGATGTAATGGGATGGGCTTCCCTAGGTGACTGTGGGAAATACTGGGGGTATATTGTGTCCTGCATACCCCGTGACACTGGATCTAACAGCAGGGCTTGGAACAGGATGAACTTTAAGGTCCCTTCCAACCCAAACCATTCCTGAGTCTCTAAGTTCTACAGTGATGAGAAGCACTGATTTAAAAGTACACTCTCTTTAAATTCTATTTGTTTATTCATGGTACAGATAATTTTTTTTCCCCTTTCATAAGTGTAGAATTTATTTTGTCCCAGTATGAATGATTACAAAATGGAGTTGTTAACATATGCTTTAGCCTCATATTTTGCTGAAGTTTTCTTCAAAGATTCTCTTTTAAAAATCAAAGTTATTTTGGAATTGTTACTTATGTGCTATTAAATTTGGGGAGTAATTCAAAGGCAAATCCCACTGTAAGTATCAATCCATGCTGGATCAAGTTAGTCCCTTATAAAACATTGCTAACTGCCTGTTCTCTTAGTGGATGAGTTGTGGTTTTTTGTGCTTTTTTAGAACAGCAGTGGGACATGAATTCTGTAATTGGAATTCCACAGATGACAAGTTTACAACCCGTCATTCCCAAAACATTCAGTGAAAGGGACCATTCAACCATACCACTGTCGATTTCAATTCCTGGGTTTATTCATGGGGACAGAGGATGTTAAATTACTGTTAGAGATCATAACCTCTGAAAATACAGATACATAGCATTTTGAGCATCTCATATGCACTTAATTCTGAAAATGCTGGCCAATTTGTGCCTTGGTGACTACTGTGCCTTTAGGACCTCCTTCAGAGTGAGAACATTTATCTGTCTTCTGGTAAATGGAACAAATCAAGAAGAGTCAACCCAGCTTCAGATAATTTGTTTTAGGCAAAGTCTTGCAGGTAGCTGGTTTGACATTTTGCTGCTCAGAAGGAGTATTTCTAGGTGGCATGTAAACATAGGGGTAATATGTCAGGTTCTTCTTAATAAATGTAGTCCTGATCCTGGCAAGATGAGTTTAATCTTCAGGTTTCATATTTGCTTAAATTTACTCTCCTTACCAATTATCATATGGTGATTTACTTTTTCCATATTTTTTTGTCTGAAACATGATTTACCCTAAGAATTTGGGGTTAGAGAGTTTCCTGGGGGGCAGAGCTAAGCACTTAATACAGATTGCTCAAGAAGTTTTGGGGGTTCAAGTAATTGATAATGAAATAAAGTAAGTGTGATTTGTTGATGTTCCAATTAGAGGTAAAGATAGAGATGTAAAGGTCAAACATGTTTTCCTGAAGGTTCAGTTTCATAATCTGCTGATGACACAGAAACAGAGATCAGGTTCACATTAACCCTTGTGTAATTGTATTTCATCTTTTGAACAACGTAAATGACTGTAAAGCTGTGAGGTTTGTCCTAACGTTGTGTAACAATTGTGTTCATCTGGAATTGACAATAATTTAACTCCAATATTTTTGTAAGCAGTCCAAGGAAAATGGGAGCTCACAACCCAGTTCACCACAAGGATTAATGGACCTTATCACTGCTAAAATGTAGTGAGTTCTGGCATAAGAATTCCTGCCCTGCAGAGGAATCATTTAGAAAAGAACGTGTCAACCCCGCATGCTTCACTGAATGACCTGCTAGAATATTCATTAGGGAGAGATGTTGGCTTGAATATTTCTAGTAGGAACTATTTTTGCATGCAAACTCCTTACGGAATATCTGAAAGTTCATCCTAGAGATAAGGAAATGCTTTATTCTTATATGTTAAAATTCACTTTCATGAATGCAAGTCTGAAAACAATTTGAGAACAATTTGATTTTAAATGGGAGCATGACTTAAGTCTTTAAATGATGGATAATGCCGACTATTTAATAATCCGATCACAAGCTAAAATGGCTTTTCATCATTGAATATATTTGCTGGGTTTTCTTACTGAGCATTTTTTTGCATGAATTGTAGCATTACTTTTTAAGACAGTTTTGTGCTTTTATTTGAAAGGTTGTATATTTTTTTTCTTCAGTGGAGCAGTCATCCATTAAATGGTCAACTTGGTAAATACCATGTCTTTGGGACATCAAGCCTGAAAAGTTTGTCAGCAGAATCAAGTTTTCCAGTTTTCACACTGTTCCAGTTCACTGGCTAGATCCATGAGGAAAGAATAATTTGAGCATGGGTCAGGATCCTGCTGTCTTTATTTTTACAGCAAGTTCCCCCATCTTGCTGTATCAATAGTGATTCTCTGAGAATGGCAGAGTTCTTGTGGCACAGAGCTCATGTGCACGGAAGGAATAATTTTGCTAGATCCCTAGTTGTAAAGGGACACAGTTTACACTAGCAATTAAAATTTTTCATATGCTTAATTGTTCATGACATATGAAATTCAGGCTATTTAACTAAATAAATGTTTGATATGATATAAAAGTATGGGGAAAAAAAATCATGGGACAATGGAAAATATATTTCAGCTGTCAGACTGGATTTTTATCAGTCATTTCCACAGAAGGGAAAATACTAACTGTGCCAGTTTGGACAAATTACAACCATCCCTCCCCCACCAGGTTCAGGAAAAAAGAAATTTTCTTCAGAGGAAAGTGAAAGAGATAAAAAACTATTTATTTAACAAACACACAGGAAAAGGATAATGATGCTAAATAATAAAATCTCTCGCTGTGGAGAGAAACCTGGGAAAATTTCAGAGTCCTTCTGTAGGTGTGGCCTCTCTCCTCCTCCTGGGAGCTGGGTCAGTTTGGGCCCACCTCCGGGGCCTCAGTGGAAAAGTCTCCCGATGTGTTCTGATGTTGAAACAGTCCAGAAGAGAAGAAGGGAAAAACCCAAGTCCCAGGAAAACAAAGTTCAACTCTCCGTCTCCCTCCGGAGAAAAGGAGCCGAAAGCTGGCTGAAAAGCGGGAAGGGTGCGTCCTCTCTGCTCCTTCTACCACAGCAGAGGAGTGTGTATCTGTGTCCTTGAACAACTGTTTTGAAAAGTTCACTCAGTTTTTCCTCTCCCCTGTCTTGGGTTCAGTTTTAAGGCACAGAAAGGCACAAAATTAATTTCTGGGCATAGAGCAGTGGTAGGAGATACACATCATAAAGTCACCCCAAGTCACAAACCCATACTAAAAGACGTGGTAAGGAGGGAGAAGAGAGTACTGTAGCATATTTCATCTAATTAATTCTGGGTACTAAAGGGGAAATATTCGGGTTTCCCTGGCACATCAGAGACAATCAGAGACTTATTTTAGTATATTATCTGCACAGAGTATGTTCCACCTCTGCCCCTTAATGTCGACACACCAGATTCATCACGATGAATAGACTTATAGAATGGTTTGAGTTGGAATGGACCTCAAAGCTCATCCAGTTCCACCCCCTGCCACGGGTAGGGACACCTTCCAGTTGACCAGGTTGCTCCAAACCCTGTCCAACCCAGTCTTGAACACCTTTGGAATGGGGAGCTCACAACCTCTCTGGCACCAGTAATATCAGATTCCTTACATATCATTTTCCTTTGAAGCTGAACAAGCAGACTTTGCAAGAAGGAGTCAATGTCATCAGGTTTGGCTGCACTTACTTTGGCAGCATTATCATCTTCTATTTCATTTGCTCCGCAGAAAGTCTTCCAAAATCTCTGTATTTCTGGTTGTCAAAATGAATAAAATGGGGAAATTCAAGGTGGTCTTACTGAAGTCATAGGAAGGAATACCAAATTTGCTTATTTGAGTCTACTGATGCTCAGTAGAACTGGGTGAATGACTCAAGTGAAAGCAAATGTTTTTTCTTTCCTGTTAGCCTATGCTTGTTCTTAATTCCTGAGAGCACTTTCTGTAAGAATGACTTATGTCTATGTCTTTAGAGGGCAAGGTGAAATATGTCTCATTTTTTCAAAGCAGATTTGCCTGTCATTAAGACCAGCTGCAGTATTTGTAGAGTCAAAGACTGCCAGACTGCAACTGACAAGGACAATGGGGACAAGGAAAGTTGGCAAACTCAGGGATGATGGTCAAACCACATGCTAGTCACAGGATTGCTTCATGCTCCCTTTACTGGCAGTCTTTCTCCTGCCGTTTTTCTCCTCATGCCAAGTCATGCAGCTTTCCTCTTCCTGCCCTAACAGACCACCTATCCTGCTACATATGCAAATCTTACCATGCCTCTGTTGCTTTGCAGAATAATATGCTGGGTTTTGAGTGGCAGACCAGAACAGCTGTGCTGGTCTCTCTCTTTCAAAACCAACCTTTTTAGCACTTTCATCCCACAGGGAGTATTCATCGGAATCGCTACATCAGCATCGCTTTTTTGGGGCCGGGCCAGTGCCCCTCCACCTTGACTGGCATTCATTTTTACAGTTAAATGCCTGCTTAATCATCGCCCAGCTTGGAATTATGATCCAGTTCCATAAGCTGGCCCTCACAACCAAAGGGAGATGAGGTCTTGGGCATTGTCATTAACATCAAGGGAAGGTTATTATTGGAGTAAAGATGGCAATTCCCAGATGAGAAATCATTTACCTGCAAAAGGACATAACATTGCTAGGAGATAGTAAGAATCATCAAAAATGTATGTGAAAAACCTATTTGTTCTAAGCAAGTATCAGGTCAATAGTTTAATATGCAGTTTCTGGCAAAATATATCATCTAGCATAGGTTCATCTACTAAGGATTTTAAATCTATACAATCAGGTTTAATGAGGAAACACAAATGTATGTGTATGAATTAAACAGTCAGAGACTGAAAGTATAGTTTAAAATAAAAAATCCTTAGATGCTGAAGATGAGAACTTGTAACTGAAACCCGCTAGCATGGTTTTAGATGCCTTCTCATTACAAGAAACCACACAGCAATAAAGAATAGCTGCTCCAAGTAAGGAGGAAGAAAATGCAATAAAAATGACAATAATCAGAACCAAGGAAATATTAAATACAACATTTCAATATTCTCATACCTTCCAGTAAGTTGCAGTACAAGTAAACTAGTTCAGATACCCACTATAGCCCTATAGCAAGAATAGAATCAATTTCAAGAACATCAGTGAGGCTTACCATAATTTTACAAACTCTAATAGATTTAGATGAACACCACAGAAACATCTTTGTAAATATTTAATAGATATTTTATTCTGTTTGCAATCTCACAATTTGCATGGCATTAAATTCTGTTCATTCTGTTCCTTCATTCTGAAGCAGGGACTGGAGCTTTGGGAGTCTGGTTAATAGTGTTTCCTAATACTGTTCCTCCTTAAGTAAACTGTTAGATTAACTTTTCCTTAGTTGGCATATATGAAACAAAATTTTTGATCCACACTTTGTCTATTAAGCTAGAAGCAGTGAAATCCTGAATTTGCCTTCTATTAGCAATCTAGACTTTGGATTCAAGAAGAATCTAGTTCCAGTTTTGGTGGCACGTAGTAACTTCTGCAGTGCTCCCTTGCCCTCATCTACTTGTTACTGTCCTCAGGTACCCACTGGCCCAGGAAGGATTGCTTTATTAATTTTTTGTTGTTGTTTTTTTCCTCTTGGATTCCCATACCTGAAACTGATCACTCTAAAACCAGCTGGGTTCTTATGTCTGACAGCCTGCAGTTGCTTTCTCTGGTTCAGTATGTGCTATAAAGCTGCCCTGTTACAACAGAGGAGACAGTTGTGGGTAAGAAGGAACTGGAGTGGAGCCACGGCATTTAGGATGGAAGTCTCCAAAGAAAGGAAAGAAAAATTGCAGCCAATAGCAAGAAGACAGTTTCAGAGACCAAGAGGGAAAAAAACCACTTTTTATTTCAACCAAGATGAAATTCTTGGTACATCCGACAGTAAGATTTCACAGGGATTACAGAAACCGAAATTTTCCCAAGTTCTCCATGACTGAAAGTAGCTGAATTAATGAATTCCATTTAATTTTTTTCTAAAATACTTAAAAATTACAGTCTTTCATAAACATTTATGGTGGATTGGCTCACAAATATGTTAAATCATTCACTATGTCATGTTTGGGGAGAAGGTCCGAAATAGCTCTCCTGATTAAACTTCCTATGAAAATATGTTGCCTTTTCAGAGGGATTTTTTTCTTTCAGCTGAAATACTTTCATAAAGTAAATTCTTCCAAACAAAAAAAAAAAAAAAATTTTGTAATTAAGAATCCATGTAAGGAGCTAGTAAAAATAGCTTCTTTGCTTTAAACGTTTTGCTTTTGGCATCAGCAATTTCATACTGAGCATCACATGAATGCATTATAATTTCTCAGTTAACTCTTTTACTGCCAAAGGTATGGCTTCAATACAAAATTTATTTGAAAGACACTGACCTAAAGAATCTTGCATTAGAAGCCTACAGTGAATAAGTGAGGTTTGATGAAGGTTGGGTGGTGGATTGACCTTGATTTGGCCCTCACCCAGCTGCTCTCTCACTCCCCCTCCTCAATGGGAAAGAAGAGAAAATAAAATGAAAATTCTCATGGGTCAAGATAAAAGACAATAAAATTGTTCACCAGTTATTGTCATGGGCAAAAATTGGCACTTGGGGAGATTATTTTAATTTATTCCCATTTGAAATAGACTTGGAGGATAAGAACAAAAGACAAAAATGAAAGCTCCCCAATGCCATAACAGTTTCTCTCTGCTCCTCCTTCCTTCTCACACTTATACCCTGCTCCAGTACAGGTCCTTTCCTGCAGTCCTTCACAAGCCATTCCAGCATGGAATCTTCCACAGACTGCAGTCCTCCAAGATAAATCTGCTCCTGTGTGGGCTCTCTGTGGGTCACAGCTCCTACAGGAAGTATTCCTCTTCTCCCACATATTTTCTTCCCGCCTCTCAGTACTTTAGCTCGGTTTTAACAGATGATTCTGATATCATCTATTTATCATTTTGTGTATTCCACAGTAATAAAATACGACCTGCAAACAGCTCATTGTCAGTGTCAGAACACACTGCTCCTTTCAGAACGTCTCTGGGGAAGACATTCTACTGCAACTGGTGAAATTCCATCTTTAAACCAGAAGTGCGTTTGTCCAGTTCAATGTAACAAAAATTTGTTGCTGTGGGATGTCACATCTTTTCTGAATAAAAATGTTAATACAAATATCCCTGAAACCCCATTCGCCAAGTGAGTGTGCTGACTTTAATACTGCCAACTTCTCGAGTTTAGGTACAAAGCAAATGCAAACCAATATTTTGATCCACTTTATGTTTGTTCCATTCTCATATTCATTCCCAGACATTACCTTTTGGACATCATGTGAAGAAATCGTTGGAGTTCACTCAGTTTGACCATTCTGAATATCATTACAAATATTATTTCCTATGCCTGTTCAAACATAATAATCTTTACATTGATCTCTTTCTTTTAAGCATACTCTAAGCTTTTTATTTATAAAGAAAATGAAGAAATGTTATGTTAGAAGATCATTGAAAGATCATTGAAAATAGTCAAACCTTCCTAAAGTTTTAGGAAGTCGGTGATGAAAAGCATATCTAAAAAAGCTAATTGCACTATATTGAAAAAACATGCCCTTTGAATTCTTGCTGCTGTTCCTCTGAGTTCCTCAGGTTTTTTTGTGTCAAGAAGTGGAAAACACTATCATTTTTTTTTTGTGGTTACTTCATATTTTTGCAAAGATTTTTATAGGAGCAGCAGATGATTCATTACCAGCTTTTTCTACTACAAAATTGATATCTGCTCACTGTCACGTGTGAAGACCACGTTATGGCTTCTTTAACTGGATTGCCTTTGGTGGAAGGCCAGCAGACATAGCAGATTAATGAACTCCTTGTTTGTAGTCAAAATGCTGTCCTAACAATACCAACTGGGTGTCTACTGGGATCAACTTGAGTCCTGTTGGTGAGAGCTGGAGTTCAGTGAACGATTAGTGTCCTCTACAGGAACCTTTAAGAAGGGTGACTGGTTTTTTTTTATTCCATGTTTTTTTAGGTCAGAAACTTAGATAGTGAAGACAGAAGACTTAGGTAATAAATGCTTTAAAATCTCACTGAAATGAAAATAGGTTTCTAGGCTTTTTATTTCACCTCATAAACAATGCCCCTGACAATCTTCTTCCTTGTTCTGCATAAATTGCAGTCGTATATAATTTCATCAAATCAAATCCACAGGCATAGGGTCATTTATGCAATCATTCAGTCTTCTGTTTCCTAGGCAACAGACTCATCAAGAGATGAAATATGGCCACCCACTTTCTTATCCTCTGTTATTTGTTCTCATGCTAATCCATATAATTCATTAGTTTCTATCTCCTCATCGTATTTCCCCCTTTACACTTAGTCGCTCTGTTTGGTTGGATGTTGAACATTGATTTATCCCATCATTTGTACACAAAATAGAACATTCATTTAGACCATCATTTGTACACAAAATAGAACAAGTATTTAGAACATTTAAAAGTTGACAAATTAATATACTAAAGAGTGCAGGTAACCCACATGTAGATCTTTTTCTCTCTTAGGGATGGAAGAAACATGTCTTTGCAAACTTGTAGGGCTTTGCAGGTAAATTGAGCAACACAAGAAGATTGGAAATGTGTTTCTTTAATTTTTTCATCTTTTAGATCAATATATAGAATTTAGAATGATTATTTCTGTAACCAAATTCCTACCAACATTTGCTTTTGAAAATAATAGTAAGCTAAATTTGGCAATCACATTCTATGTCAAGTCTAAATGTTTCTATCGCATGGAAAAATTATTCATCCACCTCATCCAGATAGAGACACATTTGCTATGCTCTAGCTAACAAGTGTAATTGTCAAACCTTCTTTATTCTGTCTCTGGCTGCTGAAATTTTTGAACAAGGTGATGCTATCCATATTTTAGAAATATCCCTAAAGGTTCTCATTTGCTACTTTTTGTTCCTGACCAACACCAACCAGAGAACACCAACTTGGTATCATTTCGTGGCTCATATTCTCGCAACACAGTCTCTGATTCATTTTCTCATGGTTGACTTCACCAGGCCGTGGTAATTCCTCCAGGACAAAATCTGCTAAAAGCTGTAAAGCTCTATGATAAAGCCTGGATCATGGTTGTTGTGTATCCTCTGCTCAGAATTCACAGTAACAATAGTTGATCACAGAATGATCTAGCTCATCAGCCCAAATTAAGCTCTGTTCAGTGTTCCATTAGAATATTTTCTTACCACTTCAACGCTGGACATGGAGAATGAGGTGCAGCTACACCAGTTGCGGAACGCAGCAATGAACAAGGCCATTTGGTTTCCTCTGCTTTCTCAAGCCTTTTCAGTTTGGGGTGTAACCCAACTATTTTAAAAGCAAGCACATTGATTGCAAGTACAAAAAGCCCAAATGGTGTTCTCTAAATCTCTTTGAAGAGAGTGACTCACCCAAATTGCATTCAGCTTTAGAAGAGCAGAGATGTTCAGAACACTTGCTCATGCTGCTTTTGATAAATACTGTTAATTACACAGTTCTACTGGGCATTGAAACACCTTCATTGAAACCCAGGAAGCAGAAGAGAACATTCAAAGAAACCGTCCTCTCCCAAAGGCTTATTCGTAATATAAACATTACAGAATTCCTTCGGAATGAATAAGGACTAAAATCAGAAGTTTCAAAGAGTACAAAAGAACTGCGTCAAGACTTTCCCAAAAGAGAAACCAAAGTTTGATTATGAGATATGATTTTATCTCTAAGTGCATATGAAAATAATTCCTACTTTATTACATCATGTTTACATATAATCCAGCCCATGCTTATAGGCTTTTAGTCTATCACCCATATTTAATATTTTTCCCCCTTGAAATAAAACAAGGGTTTTGAAATTTTATCTTCTCTGAAACATGAGAATTTGTCTTAGCAAGACACATGTAGCAGAGTCAGGATAATACCTTGTTTAAATGACATTTTGAATATCCTTGGGAGTTGCTTAGTGTGTCTGTCTTGCAGAGTCAGCATTCAGAATCCACACATTTTGATCAGTGTGAGATAACTTGTCACAAATTATAGACTATTCTTTGTCCTAATTAAGAGTTTATAATGTATTCCTAAAACTGTTCTTCTCCTAGTTTTCCGTCTTTGTAAGGTTTGTGTGTTTGCTTGAAAGCAAAAAAGGTAAACTTTATATGCAAGATGGGAGATGCAAATGTCAAAATTTTTCTCTCATCTTTTCTGGAATACAAATGCCAGCTGCTCCTTTGGAATATTCTTAAGCCTCCCAAGCATCAGCAGTTTCTGCATCCTTCTTTTAAATAAAGTTTTAGCTATTTGTGGTGTCAAAACTTTGTACTCTTTTGTCCTAAGTCTTAGGATTTCATCTGTATGACTGTCACCCCTTGCAGTTTTCAGAAGTTCTCTTTGTATCATTGATGAAACCTTCTGCAACCTATATAGGAAAACCTTTCACAACTGTATGCTCATTTTTAGTGCTAATACACCTGCACATATCACCTCATAAATTAACTAATATTATCTAAAGTATTAATATTACAATAGCTAAGAATCCTAAATGTCGAGTCAAAATTCCATAAAATCCTATATGGCCATCATTTCTCCTGCTTTTTTTAACCATTTTGAGTCAGTCCCTCATTTCAATCAGGAGAGAGCAAATTGGCTTTTGATGCCCTGAATGTGACACCCACATCTGGCTTGTTAAAAATAATTAGCAGCTGAAAAGTAAAATACGATGGGTGCAACTGTATAAATGTGTTGACACAGGAAGCATGTCACAGTTCTCTTTCTCCAGAGGGAGAAGGGGAAAAAAATGCAAATCCATATGAACAGAATAAAAATAGACCCCACTGCTTAAATGCTCTGAGTGTCCTCATAGGTCTGTGGAGAAAGTGGGAGTTGAAGTGAAAAATATTTTGTTTAAAAATCTTAACTCATGAGTGAGGCTTTTAGCATCACAGAGGATGTTTCCTCCCTGTTTTGCCTGGGGAGGTATTCTCTAAATCTGACAGGCTTCTTGGTGTTGCAGATATGTGCTAGGGAGCGTGGAGGATTTTTTTGACTTTTTGCTCATGATGTTTTCTGAGAGGTGACTTTCACCTGGGAACAGTCTTGCTCACCACAGATGTGGCTGTGGAGGCATCCTTCCAAGAGCATTGAGGGATTCTGCCTGTGTGCAAAGTGAAGTTGCCCAGTAGAGCAGGGAGAAGGAGCTGACATCTTGAGAAAGGAAATGAAAAGGAAATGAAGCTTTGGATGCATCCTTGGGAGTGTCATTAAATTGTGCTCTGCAAATTTAGCAGGGTGAGGGTGGTGCTAATGAAAAAATCATTTGGTTCAAAGCCTCTGTTGTCAGGTTTTTAATTATTGACAGCTGATTATTGTTGTTGCTTTTGTTATTTTTCTGTAGGTACTTCGAGGGTTCTCCAAAGGATCATCTGCTACCTTGTACCATTTCCTACCCATTTTTCTTTTTTTCCTTCACTATTCCCTATTCACTGTGTCTGTGTTTTAACTGCTCCACTCTGGAAATTAATTGTGAGCAACTACTGTGTTGAGAGAGAATAGGGAGCATTCAGTGGACAGTGAGGCAGAATTAGAGTTAACAGTTGTGACTGGCTGTTTTTAAAGGCACAGCCATTTCTCTCACTGAACGAAATACAGCACATACAGAAGTTGGTGGAATTATTCCTGCTATGTCTCTGCTGTTGCTCATGTTCTTTAAGCATGTACTCAGTATTATTAAGTTTACATCAGTTACATTTTTTCACTTGCCAAACAGTTTTTTGTGCGTGCAGTAACTTCCCTGTTTGAGCTCCCCCTCATTTCTGACTCAGAGAGTGCAAGCGCCATTGTTTTGTTACTGAAGGTGCTGGAACCCCATGTAACAGAGAAATATATTCCAACCTCTTGCCTCCTAAACTTTTATGATGTTATTATTACCAGAATAATCGTACTTAGAACACTGTCAAAGAACTAGCATTGTATTCTCTACTGCAAGGTAACTGCTTAAAAATGCCTTGTGAGTGTGTCTATCAGTTTAATTACAACACCTGAATTCATTTTAGACCAACAGAATAACTAATAACAATCATACCACTTTTTGCACTAAATATACAAACTTTCCTTGAGAAGATTGTACCTTTGCTGCAGCTGGTATTTGCCTTAGCATAACAAAGTACAGTTGTGTTTGTATCCCTTGGTGTCTTTCATGTGCTTTTCCACTCTTCTTTTGACAAGATGAAAACTTTAGGCATCTCTCAGCAGGGAGGTCCATGGACTGACCACATACTGCACAAAGCATAAACTGTTATTTGTTAGAAAATTGACTTTTGCTTGAGAAGATACTTAACAGTTCAATGAAAACCTCACAACGTAATTGCAAAGGTTGCAATTATATGATTTTTACTCCAGGCATTATTTGAAACCAATATTTGATAACATTTCACATGGATTTAATAACTTACAATCTTAGATGGTAATGGCAGCAATTGCATTGACTTCAGTTAAACTGAAGACTACCCAAACTGAAATGACTTCTGAGGAGTCTAAAATACATATAGCCAAAATTCTGTTTGCTTAACACTTCGTGAGTTCCTTGTCAGAGTTCATGGTTAGAGCAATCTGATGTCAGATGAAATGAAAAGAGATCCCCAAGGGTTCACAGTAACTATAAGTTATTTTTGAAACCATGGCACTAGGGTGCTGGAGCAATGGGGCAGTGAGGGGTCCCCAGGAACAAAATTATATAAATCCTTATTTCATTGACAATTAATTGTTCAAAGGTATTCAAGCACAAACTGTAATAGAGTATAAGGTAAAATAATAACTTGATGGTTGCTGATAGGATGAAAATCTCACCTCAACTTATTCTAATGCTAAAAAACACAACCCCAGGGACATTTGTATATGTAAATGATAGTACTATGACCTGGACCAAGACCCCAACATGTACATTAGTCTTGTTACATAAGTGTGAGTGATCACTCACCTGTTTCTGCATCATTCTTTCTCTGTTATCAAAAGCCTGGACTTATTTCCCAAAAGGTGTGCCAGCTGTGTGAGGTACCTGGTACCCTGTTCTGCAGAATGGGAAGAAAATAAATACCTTGACTGAGTGTGTTGATTAGCTCTTGCATAATGGGTGAAAGGACTTTGCTTTAGGGACGAGTCCATCCTCCATTCATTAGTAATTAGAGCTGCAAGAAGGAGAGAACTGGCTAGAGCAGATGCAGTGAGGTAGGTTGGAAACTGATACAGGTTGTGATATTTTCAGTGTAGCTACAGAGCCAGCCAGCATCTCACTTGACAATGGCTACCAGTGTGATAAATAGGTACTCTGAAAAGTGGGAACAGCTCCTTCAGGTAAGTGAGGGGTGGCCTCACGAGTGCTGGGGGCAGTTTTGGGTCCCTCAACATAAGATCTAAAGCTGTTAGAGAGAGTCCAAAGGAGGGATAAGAAGATGGTGAAGGGCTTTGAGGGACCACGTAAGGAGAGGCTGAGGGCACTTGGCTTGTTCAGCTGGAGAAGAGGAGGCTGAGGTCAGACCTCACCAGGGGCTGCAGCTCCTCCCAAGGGGCAGCAGAGGGGCAGCTTTGATCTCTGCTCTCTGTGACCAGGGACAGGACCCAAGGGAATGGCTGGAACTGTGCCAGGGGAGGGTTACTTTGGATATCAGGGAAAGGTTCTTCCCCCAGAGGGTGCTGGGGCGCTGCCCAGGCTCTCCAGGGAATGGGCACGGCCCCAAGGCTGCCAGAGCTCCAGGAGCATTTGGACAGCGCTGCCAGGGATGCACAGGGTGGGATTTTGGGGTGTCTGTGCAGGGCCAGGGCTTGGACTGGATGGTCCCTGTGGGTCCCTCTCAACTCAGGATATCCTACGATTCCCTGATGTTTTTTAAGATAGAGATTGCTAATGTTACCTTCATTTATGCATAATGAGGTACATGTGCATGATACAGTGATGATGCAGATTTCTTGTCTGATGATGATGATGATGCAGGTTTCTTGCCTTACTGGATGGCAGTGTGGAGTGCCCCTGGATTTGAGCAGTAATGACATTACTTCTGTTTGTCCCACATATCCCAGGTCAGCCTGCAAACCCTCTCCTGTCTATAGTTCCACTCTGTAGTTCTTTGACGAACTGTTTGTGACAGAATTCATTACATATCAATAAGTTATCTCCCGAGAAACAAAACTGCTTTGTTTGCAAAGAAGACTTTCAGATATACAGCAGGGAAAATTTCGTAGACCTTTCTGCCCCTCCTGACAGGCTGAAACTGCCATTTGGAGAGGTACAACCTCTTCCCATCCATCTTAGGGAAATGTTCACTTCGAGCAACTTGAAATGATGTTCAAATTACATTTACCCAGAGAGCTGAATCACTCTTGGTGTCGTGAGGGAGGAATTTCCCTTTTATAAGAATATACAGTGCTGTTTTCTTCTGATTCTGGGTTGAAAGCTGCACTTTTATGCTTACCTTTACTCTCATAATTTGTATCATGTGTGAGCTGCTTATCTGAATGAAATCTGCATGAATAAACCATAGCTTTTAGGCACATAAGAGAGGGCTCTATGCTAATTATTGGTTCTAGCCATCACGTGTTTGTTTAAGACCCAGAGACTCAGTTACCAAACCAAATCAGAGCCAGAAAAAAAGGCCTAAAAAGTCAATTGTCTTGCCTTAGGAAGGCCAAAAATCTCAGAGTAATTCGTGATATTAGGTACCAAAACTTTAGCCCCAGTGGCTATTTTAGAGGAGGATCGTGAATCTAGAGAAAGAAAATTCTGCAATTTATCTTCAGTAAAGCTTAAGCATGAATTTGAAAAATAAGTCTAAAAGAGAATGACATAATTTGTTTAAGTAGCACTGCAAAACAACTTTGAGACCTGTTTTCTTGGCCAGGATATTTTCCTGTACAACGTCTGATAACATCAGAATGGCTAGAGGGATAACCAAGGAGAAAAGATAAATAAAATTAAGTTAACAATATTTAAAACAAACATTGTTTGTGAGACTAAGAGGAAAAGGCTGGTTTGTGGACTAATACATAAGATTACTTTCTTGATCTTCTTCTGCCTTAAATTACCTGTCCAAGATAATAAACACATTGATACATTAGATTTCTTTCTATTTGCAATAAGTTTCCTACCAGGGACTTGAAAGGAATTGAATGAGAAGGCTAGTCTGTATTTGTTCAGCTGTAAATTGGGTAAAAAATAAATTAATTGCTCTGGAGTTAATGATATAGATATTTATGATGTGCTTCAGGAAACCATGGAAATGTTAGATAAATGGCAGTATTACAATCACAGGAATATGCTTGGATTCCCTCCGTGAAGACAGCATTCAATTTGATAATATATATCAAATTATCAGAGTAAGAATGGAAACAGACCAACAACTTTTTTTATACTGGAGTGAAAAAATTGAAATTAGAGGTTCCAGTTGGCACTCCACTCAGAGGAAAATACTCCAAGAAATCAATGGTTTTACACAAGACAGGAGTTCTGTAATAGATGAATAGAGAAGACTTTTTTTTTATGATACATGCTGTTTATCCTATCTGACCTGGTTTGTAATAAATTTGTGTCATCACTTTCATTGTTAATTCTGATTCTTTAGGTTGAACTGATAACATTACAAAGGAAGAAAAAAAAAAAGCAGGAGTGGAGAAGATGCTGGATACAGTTTGTGTGTGCATGCCTCAGAAATGGAAACACAGATAGAGAATATGACAGAGCTGTAGACTGATAGGGAGGAATTTCAAGTGTCCTGTGTATGCAAGGGTCTTAAATATCCCACCTGTGGTAGAGTACCTTTTCCAGACAGATGGCAAAGGTGTTCCCTCTGTTCTACAAACCTTTTTTTTCCAATGAAAGCAGTGCAGCATTTTTGTTGGCTGCATTCAGTGTGCAACATTTCCAAGCAACTGACGGGCCTAAGTAAGGATATCAGTTAGAGGTACCCTTGATCTTCAGAAAGATGTAGTTTAATTATGAAAGATTATTGAATTGTGAAAGATCGTTTTTATGCAGCTATAGAAAAATTTACAGATTTTGCTTTCTTTGCAGCTGAAAACATCAACTATAAATTGCACCATCATTAGTTTTCCTTACCTTCGAGGAATTCCTCAACTCTTTCTGCTGCTGCAGGTAACTGTGCAATTGAATCATGTGCCTTCATCTGTATGCAGGTTATTAATGTGAAGGTTAAAGATCAAAATATCAGCTGTAAAGAAATATTAACTTTAACATCAATAATTCTATATGTTTGCTTCATCCAAGCCCAGCAGATATTTCTTTGGAATTTTTTCCCTACTATAACTTGTTATATTTGTCTCATCTTAAAATTATGAGGAAGCAGCTTCATACTCCTTATTCCAACTTTGGAAAACACTGAAGAATTCAAGTCTCCAGAAAAAATTTTAAAACAAAAAAACCACAAAAAACAACCAAACAAAAAAACCCAACCAACAAAACAAGAAAAACAACTGAGACAAATATAGATAGTGATTAGGTAAGCACTTTCAAATACAAGGAAATAAAAAATTCAAAACTTTTCCAACGTTTCCATGTTTACAGGACAATGATTGCAGAAATTGTCATGGATTGCTCACAAACATACACTTCCAATTGTTTCCTCATTCAAGTGAACTCTGTAGGATTACCCCACGCTGATCATTCATACCACAAACACCACCAGCATTTGTGTGGTTGTGGCACAATTTCCACGTGCTGGTGTTCATGGTGCCTGTGTGAACACATCGGCCTTCTGGAACACATTCCCTCTCTAGAAAATATTTATTCAGATCATGTAAAATTATCAAAGTTCGTGTGGCAGTTTTCTTTAATAATGATTGTATTCTGTAGAGGAGAACTTGTGGAGACAGAGCTTATTTAAGCCAAGCTTTTATTGCTGTGGATTTGTACACAAAGAATCTCAGTGAATTCAGCTTATCAGATAAGCTTCTGTCTGATCTGTTTAATTGCCAACACAACATTTTTCTACAGCGTCAGAAATTAAATTAGCATGAAGAAAAGCCTATAGAAAGTTCTATAAATAAAAGATAGCTTATTAGCAATAGTAATAAAAATAAAACCAAATAAAAAATAAAATTAATATTTATTGCTAATAACATAGCCATTTAAATTACATGGTCCTTTTCATTTTTAGTTCTAAATTGGCATTCTGAAAAACCTCCTTTTTACTGCCTTTTGGAAAAGAGAGCACAGCAAGCTCAAATCCATTTAATTCATCAAACCAGAGAGGATCCAAAGTAGAAATTGTGTTTAGTCAGTCCTCTGCTGTGACTTGTGTCACTGAACAACTCTGTCACCTCTATTTACTGCTCATTTATTTGCACAGGGAGGAAGGACAGAAAAGAAAGTCAAGAGATGTATATCCTCAGGAAAAAAGTACCTAAGGTTCCTCCTCCACTGCAGAAAGCAGAAATAAATTAGCCCCTGGTAACACTGACTTTTGATGTAGAAAGTGCTGCTTTCATTGAGTTTGTGTATGAAAAAGCAGATGGTTGTGCTGAATCGTTCTGAGTTGGCCATGGTCATCCTGGGATGTAACTATGGCTACAGATCTTTTTGAAGATCTCTGGTCTATCCAAATCTCCCTGGGAGGCCTCTGCATCCTGGAGGGAGGGAGGACACAGCTCCTCCTGGTTTAGCAGCACTGGCAAAGTTACACAATGTGCATTTACCAGATCATTTCTAAAAACTTTTACAAGCACTGGCCCTAAACTGGAGCCCTGGTGAGCCCCCAGTGGTTCAGGCCACCAGCCTGATGTGACCCTGTTTGCTGCAGCTCTCCAAGCCTGACGCCTCAGCCAATTGCTCACCCAGTGTAGTGATGCCTTTTCCTGGTCTTAAAATCAAGAGTCACACACAGTTAGAAGGGGAAAAGGGATTTTACCTTGGTATTTATTTTAAGGATCCTTAGGTGCACACGTCCAGGTCATATGCATCGAGATGCACCCCTCTGAGAGTGTCCCCAAAGATCTGGTCTAACATTATAGGTGTTACTAATTAGCAGATCTATCAAAGATTCCCCAATGAGAGGCTCGAGTGAGCCCCCCTCCTCAAGGAACCTTCTCCCGGATGGTTCTATCTTGGTTTACGGAATATGTTCTGGAGAGGACCTTGGGGTCTGGGGCACACTGATCCCTAGCTATGAAGTCTCTAAAATGTTGAGTCTCTTAGCTTGACAAACAAGTCCAAGAATGTAGGCAAAAAGCACTAGGAATACAGAAGTTGTAAAAAGGTATAACAGGGGTATAAAAGAAAAGGCAAAAATCTTCATGACATCAGTAGGATGGACTTGGCTGTGCTGGACATTTTGTCTGGAAGGATACTGTGAGAGACAGCATCAAAAGCTTGGCTAAAATCCCAATCCACCACATCTATCATCTTCCATTGGACAACTGGATGGGTGACCTTGCCATGAAAGGTAATCAGGTTGGTAAGGCAGGACTTTCCCCTTGTGAACCCATGCTGGCTGTGACCATGAACTGTGTTTTGTCTCAAGGTCCTTTCCCAGTAACTCCCAGAATAATCTCGTTCATGATTTTACCAGGCACTGAAGTGAGACTGACAGGCCTGTAGTTACCAGAGTTTCCCTCCTTACCAGCTTCCAGTCAACTGGGACCTCCCAAGACCTCAAGACTATTGCAAAATAGTGGCAAGAGGTCCCACAATAACACCAGCCAGTAGCTGTCTTTTGAAGAAACATATGATACAAACTATGATAAACACAAAGGGAATCAAAAAATTCCATGGATGTGAGGCAAGCATAAATGTATGCAAGAAAGACAAAAGCTAATGTCTACTTCAAAAGGCAGGACAGTAACAGAAATAAAGGAAAAGATGGGAGAGAACTGTTAGGGATCCAATCTGAACACGGAGTCAAGCAGTACTGTGGAAAAGATGGATGAAATTTTGCCTACTTAATGGACTTGAATGACTTGCCACTCCTAAATTTTCTTAATGATTTGTACACTGTATTAACTGCATCTTAATAAGTACAGGTTTTTTGTCATTCCTAGGCAGAAAAAATGAGCAGAACAACAGAAGATAGGAGTTGGCTCTGGGGATTTTGTGGTTAACAATTCTTGAACTCCAGAATTCTGTCAGGCTTGTTCCTGTTACCACTTCCCTATGCCAAGGAAGCTACTCAGTATTGAGTACATAATCTGGAATTTTAAACTGTTAAAACATTGATTGGGTTTCCATAGAGTTTTTAGCTCTCTTATAATGGATTTTCTCACTTTTTCCCTTTATTCAACTTTTGAGGGTGGAGTAATATAAGACTGTGACAATAAAAAAGAGATACTGCTTTAAATAATGTACCTCCTTGGCAACTTTAATGGCAAATATTTAATTTTTCTGTATTATAAGGTGACACTTGCAGTTTATTTAGGCCTTGGGGTGTACCTACAGTGTTCAGCAATAGGTAATCTGTTCAACAGGCACCTTTATTCTGAGCAGTGGGAGTCTAAGTTTGGCTGTAGGCTGAGTCAAAAGCACCATTTAATTGAATGGTACCTGCATAGACCAGAACTGAATATGAATTTGTATTTGAAAGAAAACATTTTAGTCTGGCATTTACCCATAGATGAACAATTGGATTGTGTGCATGTACAGCCAGAGATGTTTCATTTTCCCTCTGTGAGTGATGACTGAGGAGTGCTCTGAAACTAACAAACATTGAAACCAGAAGCAACATGCATTTGTTGAGTGTCTGCATAATTAACGTCTGTACTTTGAATATGAATGATTGTTCACCCACTTTGCAAAAAAAAATCATGCTTTTGGTCAAGGAGCAACTTACAGACTTCCATAAGTGTGCTGGGTTTATGAAAATAATTCCATATTTTAAGCTATTTATTTTATCCTGCAAAGATAAATTTTAAGGAAATCTTAATTTTTTTTTTTTCTTTAAATATTCATGGAAATTTGTGTTAATTAGTTAATTTTCATGTCTGGAAAATTAAAGTGTCCCAATACTTGCAATAATATGAAGACAACAGAACTGGGTTTTTATGGAAATGTATTCTATTCTGTAATTAAAACGTGTTTCTATAGAAACACTGGTGTTGAATGTATGGCAGTGCTTTCAATTGAAAGTTTTTTTTAGTTTTGTAACCCGAATAACCTCCAGCTGGAACTTGGGTGTCAAACTCTCCCCTGCCATGAAGTTTTACATAATATGAAGAAGTTAAAATAGCGATTATATTCATTTATATACGCAATTTTTGAGGGGTCTGTAGGCCCGTGCTCATTTGTTTGTGAGACCTGGAACCACCTGGGGAGGCAAAGTGCTTTGAAAATTCTTCTGCTTGAGAAGTACTTCTATAGATTTAGTTTTTTGTTGCCAGAAACTGACTTGTCATAAGAATACTTTGTAGCAGCTGCTTCTTAAATACATGATTTGGAGTCCAGGTTTTGAGAGTCCAGTGGTATTACAGTAAGGAGAAATTGCACTATTTTAGAGCTGAAATCATGTTTTAGGTTCACAACAAAATCAATATTTGTTATAAATTAAAGAGACATCTTTACACTGACACAGCCTTATTTGGAATAGTGGAAAAGATGTGGAATTCTACAAAAAGAAGGGCCAAGTCAATGATTTATCTTTTTAAAATTCTGTCCATTCTAGGATTCTGTAATAAAAATCTTAAAACCAGATATTTGACTTAAAAATATTTTGGTCACCACATGCTGACCCAAAGTTTAGCAATGTGATTTTTTTTTTTTTTTTGAAGACATGTTAATTTTACGCTGAATAAAAGCCAGTTTTTAGCTCCAAATTTTTCTATCCGAGTGATACAGTGATTCAGACACAAACTGGGTGCTCAAAAAGTGGTGTTCAGAAACCCTGCCCCCAAGGGGTTTCTTTGTGCTGCTTCAGCTGTTTATACAAGGGTTGCAGTCTGTCTGATATTGCACACAGCTGCCTGGCAGGTTTTAAAATGCATATTCTTGGTTGTGAACTACTTGGAAGGAAAATACGTACATGAGCTGTAACTTTACAGGGTCAGTTTGAATTACTGGATTATACAGGATTCCCAAGGCCATGAATTATATCAGTTTAGTAAAAAAAACCTCTTTAATCTTTGTGTTTTACTTAAATCCAGTTTTTCAGAGGGATTATGTGTTTACAGGGATTATAAAACATTTAAAAGTAAATTTAGATACACATATTCAGTCAGGAAATCTTAAAATGCCACTTTTGCTGTGGATCTTTTCCTGTTACGTGTGATCAATGCAACTGAAAAATACAAACCTTGTTCCCTGCAGAACATCTCATATCCAGCATCTTAGACTACTGGAAAATGTTCTATTAGGAATGAAAAGACTACAGCACATTTCTAGATCTGTCTCCAACCATGGGACAATGGAAAATGGAAAAGATTTGGAGGCAACATAATGAAACTGCTGTTCAGGTTATGTCAATTCTTCCTCCTTTTCATTTCAAGCTGGAAAGTGCATCCAGTCCTTATCTCAATCAGCAGGTATCACAGCCACAGAGACTTATTCAATACAAAGGATTTTAAGAGTTTAAGGGGAAGGGGATACACTCACCAAAACAGAAAATCCGATCTTAGATTAGTCTTTTTTGCTTAAAAGTAGTAGAAAACAGAAGCTGAGAACATGGACATTAGCTTAATTCATTGTGAGGTTTAGTTGTTGAAAATGTAGCTGTTCTTTCACATATCAGGTGAAATATTATTGAAAACTTCCACATAAGCAGCTCCAGGATATGACAAACAGCAAGTCAACAGCACTAGTCCTGCTCAAAGCAGGTTCAGCTACATCAGGTTCTTGTCCAGATGAATTTTTAATATCTCCAGCGACAGACATTCCTCATCTCCAGACCATCTGTTCCGGTGTTTGACCATCACCATCAAAATACATTTTCCTTATTTTGAGATGGAATTTCTTGTGTTCCAATTGATGTCTCTCATCCTTTCACTGTGAGCACCTGAGACATTCCAGGAGCCACACGTGGGCTCCCTTTTAACTTGTCTACCAGAATCTCCAGGTCCTTTTCTGCGGAGCTATTTTTTAGCCCACCTGCCCCTGGCTCCATCTCATGCCACCTGAGAGGCACAACACTGTGGTTTTTTTCATTGAACTATCCCCATCAACCCATTCCTCCAGCCTCTAAAAGTGTCCCTGATGAGCAGCCCCACCCTCAGTCTCCTTCATAGAGAGCTCATGGATACTTCACACAAACTTAGAGTCCACACCATCCTGCCGTCTTAAGTTATTCATCAAGTTGTTCACTGGTACTGAATGACCTTATTGGCATCTGACCCCTACCTGGACACTTTGTTACTAATCACCACCTTTTAAGCTCTAAAATCCAGGAAAATATCCACCCGGTTTATACTCTACTAATTCAATCCCCAGGTAGATTTTCATGTGCAGTTTCTTTAAAGTTTCTAAATCTTCCAGAACTAGAAGGTAAAAAGGATCACAATTCATGTCTAAATAGTATTGAAAATTCTATTAGTTACCTCACCATTTGTATTAAACTCTGGAATAGGCTTAATCTGGATTACAGTCTCCACTGTGAACAAAAAATAGCAAAATACATACTGGACTTCAAATTTTATAAAGGTCTATAAAAATCCACTATTTGGTTCTGAATTGTTGGAAAACACAGTTTGCAGAGTTTAAAAAACCTCTGTTAGCCATGTTATTATGTATCTTCATGTTACATTGTGTGTTTGAGGCTGGCAAGTACAGAACATCATTAATAACTACGATTTATTTTATTTCTATAGGCACCTAGTTATGTATTTAAAAGCTGAGCTTTGAGCCACCAGTTCAGAAATTCTGTGTCTGTGGGATTATAAATTACACAATTCAGGAACAGAAATGCAGTCCACATAGGTTTCTAAAAGTCCTCCCACAACGTAGAAAAATACTGTAAATTTGTATAGTGTGGAATTGGTTTGCACTGGCACAATTTGAAGCACATGAATATTAGGGGAAGTATTCCCAATGGTATCTGCTTTGGCTGCATGCTAATTGGATGAAAACAGAAAAGGATGTATTACAGTATCAGTTGCAGAAAAGGAGGCAACAGACTATATATTTATAATATAAGAAAAAGCACTGATAAATAAAAATTTCTTATCCTAGAATGGTTTGGGTTGGAAGGGACTTTAAAGTTCATCTCGTTCTACCCCCTGCCACCAGGAGGGACACCTTCCACTACCCCAGGTTGCTCCAAACCCTGTCCAGCCAGGCCTGGAACACTTCAAGGAATGGGGCAGCCACAGCTTCTCCGAGCTGAGCCAACCTTGCCGGGGTCTCACCACCCTCACAAGGAAGAATTCCTTCTCATTATCCCATCTAACCCTGCCCTCTGGCAGTGGGAAGGCATTCCGCCTTGTCCTGTCACTCCAGGCCCTTGTTCAAAGGCCCTCTCCAGCTCTCTGCTTTGATCATTTTTGTGGTCTCCTCTGGATTTTCTGCACCAGGTCCATGTCCTTATGTTGGAAGTTGCAGGGCTGGAGGCAGCTTGGCCAATGGGGTCTCATGAGAGCAGGGCAGAGGGGCAGAATCCCACCTCCCCTGCTGCCCACACTGCTGGGGAAGCAGCGCAGGACATGGGGGGTTTCTGGAGCCACTTCAGGTTGAGCTTCAACAACCAGCAGCCCAAGTCCTTCTTCCCAGAGCCACTTGCAATCCTTTGTCCCTGCAGTCTGTACTCATGCTTGGGTTTGCCCCGACCCATGTGCAGGACCTTGCACGTGGCCTTGCTGAACTCTATGTGGTTTGCACAGCCCCAGCTCTCCAGCCTGCCCAGGTCCCTCTGGATGCATCCTTTCCCTGCAGCCTGTGAAAGCACATCACAGCTTGGTGTCATCAGCAAACCTGCTGAGGGTACCTTGATCCCACAGTCCATGTCACCAACAAGGGTGTTAAACAGCTCCAGCTGCAATACTGACCCCTGAGGAATGAAATCATCAGTGGACATTGGGTCACTGACCATAACATTCAGAATTTGACCATCCAGCCAATGGCATATCCAGCAAGTGATCCATCTGTCAGATCCACATGTCTCAAGTTTAGAGACAAGTATGTCGTGTGACACAGTGCCAAATGCTTTGCACAAATCCAGTTAGTTGGTAGCTGAAGCACTGTACAAAACAAGGTACATTTGAGCAGCTTGAAACATAGATTTAGAAGAAACAAAGATTTTAGTTATAGGTTAGCTGTGTTGAAATGAGTTAGAATAGGAAGGAATTTGGGCCCAGCTAGAGTTAATTAAAATAGTTAAGAGAGCTGGACCTAAAATGGCTTTTAAGATGTTAGTAATTGATTACTAAATAATTGATGATCTGTCATTTGTATGTTTGCTTAGCTGTGCTTAGAGCGAGGAACAGAAACTTCGATAAGTTGGTGTAGGGAACAAGGGCAATTACCAATTTCCTCCCTCTGTGAGAACCTATTCAAAAGTCACGCAAGAGGAAATTTGGAGGTCACTAAAGTAAATAGGATTGTTAAAGTTCAGAAAGGCCAAAAAGGTCAAAATGAGGGAGAGGAGCTTACTTCATCTATTTGGGACCACTGACCCAATTCGAGACCAGCGACTCAATTCAGAGCACACATTAATGACATTTAAGCTCGTTTCCATACGAAGCGGAGAATGGGAGGTGTTAATGTTATGAATATGCATTTGTATTTTGGATATTCATAATTTTTGTAAATAAAAAGCTTTGTGTTTGCTTGGGTCGGGGCCCTGCGTCTTAGGGAGCCATCCCACATGGTGCCTGGCGCCAAATAAACATACACTTTCTAACTCTAAACTGTTAGAGAGTTTTTGTTCATCCCAGCTGGATATCGATACTAGATTGATAGTCATATTTTGGTAAATCAAGCTGATGCCTTTTACTGAGCAAATGGTATTAACACCACCATGTGATAAAAGTGACTGATGTCAAGGTCAGTGGTTTCTCTCCCTCTAATGGATCACCCTCTTCACCTGCTCTAAGTAATGAAACTAGAACAAGCTATGGAATATGCAAAGCTCAGCAGCAACCCTTACACATTACATGAAACTCTGGTGTGCACAGCTGTTTATGTTTTGTCAGAGCAGTGTTTAGGGAGGGAGGACAAATTAGATATAGCCATGGGGGAAAGAGAAGGTGCAAATGAGATTTAATCCATTCACATGAAACTAATGGCAATGTATCAAGTACATAACAGGCTCGGTGATTCATCTAGGATAACTCTTCTCTATTTTCTTGAACTTTTTTTTTTAATCTTCTTTTCTTTTTCAGTTTTCTAAAACAGCCTTTAAATTATCTGAGAAGGCTCTCGGAGATGTAGAAGATGACACAAGTTATAGCTGGTGAAATGAAAACACTTTTTAGTCTTCTTCTGACTTAAATAGTACCTCAGAGAGAAAGAAAAATATGGTTGTTCTTCAGAGTATTTAGCCTGTACAGTGGTATGTAAACATGCATATTATGCTATTCCATTTTCTACTGTATGAAAAATTACTGTAGGGTGAACCTCCATGTTTCCTCCACAGGAGAAAACCCAGCTGATGGCAACAATCCTTCTGTCCCTTGCAGTTCCTCCTTATTTCTACACATACCAACCGAACTGGATGTCAGTCCTTCAAACACACTAAATCCCGAGGGCTGTTCGTGATGGCAAAGTACAGAACAGGTTGTAGGCAGGTTTGTAATTTTCTTTGCCACTCTCTTCTGTCTTTTACCAAAATCTGTCAACGTAGTCTTGTTACCAGAAACGGGTAAAACTATGAACCCTTTAACTCCAAGGTAGCATTAAGAAGCAGGCATTCTTCCTACAGAATACGCATTGTGTGGTTCCACAGGCCAGTGGTTTTTGAAGAACAAGCATTGTATGAACTCACCAGCTACAATTTAGAATCTGGCAACATTCTTCCCCTTTAAGGCTTGGGAAGCTTGTTTTCCCTTCAAATCTTTCTCACTTAATTTCTTTGCTAACCTCACAGAAGTTCCTCACCTTGCATTAGCAGTCATGTTTTTATCGCAGTCTAAAGCATCATAATTGCAGTTATTTGTGCAATTACAACCGTACTTTGCAAAAATTCAACCAGTCAGAGAAGATCCAAGTTCTTTCAATGTTTTATTTAACCATCCCTTTTCTAATCCTGTTCTTAATTCTCTGCTAGATACAGCAATAGATTTTAATCTCTGATTATCCAGTTTAGCAGTCACATTGGAAACATGCACACAAGTGTTGTTGCTTAAATTCAAATGACTGCACACTCTATTTTCATATAACAACAATAAATCGGAAGCAAATCTGTTTCCTAGGCTCATTTTAGTAGTTGCTTGCAGTTTTTCCTTTTTTTCAACAAATCCTAATTGAGTTGCATTAGCTAAAGTTTCCATTTGTCCATGTGTCCATCACGAGGAATCCTCTCCTTGTGTTCCTTTCAAATTTGCATAGGTGTTATTTCCTTCCCACATGTGTTCCCATATTTTTGTCAAATTACCCACTAAGATTCCCCATGGAACCGGATTTTCTGCTGAGGTTGATATTGGCAAGCAGGCCATTACAGAACTCTAAGCAAAAACACCAGTAACACAACTGCACCCCACAAAAAATAAAATAGAAAACAGTCTTGTCTCCTTTATAACTTCGTGCATAAAGGATTATCTGCCAGTTCACAATGACAGGGGATTTCTGGTTTTACCCATGTGGGATGAAGCAAAGGCTGTCCCCTCAGGGAGGGATTTCTTCCTGATGTCTAATCTAAATCTCCTTCACCTTAAAGATAACAGAAAGGAAGATAAAGGTTGAAATCTGAAAAACAGGGGTTTAGAGGTATTTCAGTAACATGTAAAAGTGCAGTTCAGGAGCTGCTTTGAAATGTCATGTAAAATAATTGGGGACGATAATCCCAATCTCTGGACAACCTGCACCAGTGCTTAAACTCCAGTGTTCTTAAAGTAAATTGCAAAGACTGAAGCATGTTAAACAGTGCTGGAATTAACATAAATTCCTGTCTCAGTAAATTGTTGCCTTAAGAATACATCCTAACCACTCACTGAACAAAATTAAATTGCAGTTCAAGGGATAGTTTATGATTACTGCTAAAACCCTGTGTTAAATTACTTCACACCTGTATCATCTATATTTGATCCGATATGTAGATTTAGAAATGTTAGATACAGGGTGAAGCATATAAGGGTTTAAAAATGAAGTACCCAGCTGATGTTTATAATCATAAAAGTAATGTTTAAAGATTGTATTATACTAAGAATAGGGCAAATGCTATGCTGTAATAACACGTTTCTAATTCTCAGAGGGGTTGTTTCAAGCAACTAAGACTAATCCAGATAATTTTTTCCCTTGAAGGCTTATATTATCTTGAGGAAGCCTGGTAGATGTTTCCATGTATAAAATAGTTTTTTCTGGAAAAAACTCTGCTGTTATAGGACTTAGGTGAAATATATGGCAATGTATTTTTACATTGAAGAATGAACATGGAAATCAAAACCACATAAGTATATTTGCAAATGCATTTAGTAATATCAAAGACATTCCATTTTCCTCTTTCACATCCACTGTAAAAAAACCTGCCCAATAAAGATGTTTGATAGACAACCCTGGCAATAAATGTCTCATTTGGAAAATACATGAGGTGTTTGTACTTGCAAATTTCACTTTTACTTTAAAACACTTAAAGGAATTCTTTTGCAATTTTCTACTAGTATCTAAAAATAAGGAGGTAAAATTAATAAGTAATATGGGTACTAGAGTCATCTTCCAAAATATAAGATTGAATGCATAAGTTTGCAGGATGCTTTCATAAATAAAGCATTTGATATTCCCTCGCTAGAAGTTTGCAGAATGAGTAAGAAAAAGCAAAAGGAAGTGTGAAATAGGCAGCAGCTCCATGCCTTTGGAGGGGAGAATGAGAAGACTAAATTAAATTAAAATTATTTAATCAAATTTAATTAACTAGATGTAAGAGCTATTCTTATTTCAAATCCCAGTTGAGTGACCTTATTTTGGAACTTGCTGGTTTGGGTTTCTTTTGCCTTTCTTTTTCTTGGTGGTACCTCTGAGTTCATAAACCTTTGCATTTAAATTGAATATATTGTTGAAATTGCAGGGAAACCTCCTCTAGAGAAATAAAAGCAGAAATACCACTGTTATTAATTAATTAAATTAGAGTTAATTCAGTTATAGATGTGTGTCAAGAAAGCAGAAGTTAAGACTTGATTTTGTCCTATTTGTAAATTAAAATGACCAACGTGGTACTGTTAATTTGTTCTTGATCAATACCAGAGAAAATACTCTTCCAATTGATCTCTTTCCTGGTTGTAACATAAGCAGTTCTTACCATGGATGAAAATTTTCCCTCTAGAACAATTTTAGGATAGTTTCAGCAGCCAGAGTAGCAGAAAAATTGAAAATAAGATGCTTTATTCCAGAGATTAGTATGTGCAATTTATAGTTATCACTCCCAGGAGGCAGCTTCTTTATTTGCATACAGTTCTTACCATCTAAAAAACTATCCAAGCGTTCATGAGGCTGCAATTATTTGCCACTTTTGTGTTATATTCGAGTTTAGTTTCTGAAATGTTTGCCCTAGTGGACTTCATTCACCTAGGCACACGGAACTAATTAATAGAATAGCAGAACTCCAAACAGATTCCTGAATTCTCGAGATTTTAACATCTTTCTTTGGATCCTTTTCCCAGAACAGGGAAGGCTTTCTAGTTACTAATATTTGGAAATAGATATACAGACCCTTTGGAAAATACTTTACAGCAGTACTCTGCATTTATTTTACTGATTAAAAAGACAGGAATCATTCCTTCCTTCAGTGGCTCTTATTAACTTCTTTGGAAAAATTTGTAGGAAAGATGGTCTTACAACATTCAGCCAGGTTTTTCATGCAGGAATTTATTCTTCTTGCAGTAAAGACCCATTTAAAAAAAGGGAAAAATTGGAAGGATAAGTAAGATGTGAATGTCATGGTTTGCTCCCTTTTCTCTGGCATCACAGTGGCTCCTGACAGGGCAACCTCAGCTGACTCATTCCCTAAATTCAGAGTCCTCCAGCAGAAATAAGGGTTTGAAAACAGCTAATTTAGGACTTCTTTGCCCAGAACCCTTTACCTACAGCTGATCACTTGCACAGCCCTTACAGTTTCCAGTGTTTCCACATGGACATTCTAAAAGTAGTATAGTGGACTGAGAAACTGAGAAAAGTGTCTCTGATTTCAGGTGATTGAGCTACCTTTTCACTTAGTGCAATAAGGAGAGTTTGGGTAATAGTTCAAGAACAAAAATGTAGCTAACATAAATAACACCTAAGTTATAGTTTATTCATCAAAGTGTAGATATGATTTGGATTTTTAAATTATAATTATATATTTTTAAAATAATTAAAATGATTTAATTTTGAAGAAAACCCAATATTGTATTGTTCGGATATCTATAAAGCTCAAAATGTGCTAATTATTTTATAGAATTGGTTTAAGTGTAGCATATTCTGTGTTGAACGAAGAGGAAGAATACTAATAATGAAAACAAATATATTTATTAAATTGAAATAGAATGTAACTTGTTTGTTAACATTTTAGTTTACAGGTTAAAAAATTCAATTCCTAAGAATGTAATAATAAAATTTTGAGGCAGCTGATACATGTTAACATTCAGCTAGATTACTGGACACTAAAGTCTTAAAGTCTTAAGGGACTTAAAGCCCAAAGTCCTATAAAGACTGGAAGTCCTAAAGTGTAGACATTTGCTTTGAGATTCTTCAATGAAAGGTCTATGAATATTAAAATTAACTTTATTTAATACTTTGGTATTTTTTTCACTCCCATGCATTTGTTAATGTCATCTATTAAAGACTAATATGCATGCTGAGTTTTCTTGATTCCTTTGGCTTATGACAAAGCCTAAGCACTAGTTAACTAAAACTTTGAGCATGTTAAGAAAGCTGGAGATAATCTGTGGTTTATTTTGTAGATAAAATAGACATATGCTTCAATCCAATTTGCAAGCACTGAAAATAAGTTAATTATAAAATAGTACAAGGAGGCAGATTTGTGTTTCAGAATTTCAGGGGGTGCAGACAAATAAAACTTGTACCAGCGCAAGTTCTCATCCTGATGGGAACAGATAATCTGTAAGAATTCTCTTGCAAATTTAATTTTTTCAATCCACACCATTACAGTTGTGTTCCAACATCCAAATTTTAACTACTGTTGTTGTTGGTTTTGCTGTCGCTGTTTTCCCTAGTGACTGTAATCATATTTTTTAGAAAAAAAAGGTAGGGATCAAATTTTTCAGTGTCTGACATGAGTAATACATCAAGAAAACTAGTTAAAGCCTCATAGGTCTCTCTGCTCAAGGCACCTTATGGCCTTGCCAGCCAGAGTGATTTAATTGACAAAGAATGGATTGGAATGGATTATTCCTAAAAGGATGTTCTGTCTAGAACCTCCTTATCTGAAGTGTTCCACTTGCCATCATTTACTTCAGCCTGCTTATCTAACACAGTTTTGGTGAAGAACAAGTTGCACAGACTAAAGGTACATAAACTCTGCAACTGGCCCATTTGTAAAGACCACCTCTGCTGCTGTAGCAAGAAACCACTTCTCTTACCAGATGGAAATTGTAGTTCTAGTTATTTCTGTGCCAGTAGGCTTGGTTACCAGGAAAAGACTGAGGAAAATTTTGGTAGCTCTTGAAAATCCAATGAAAGTCACTTTTGAGTTAATCTTTGGTGTTATCTGGCCCAATAATTTTATCAGGTTGTTAACTTTCAAGTAAAAAAAGTCATTTCTGTGCTTGAAAATATATCAAGATTGTTTGTTTTATGAATAACATTAATGACACAAAGGTACTGCAAGAAATAGTGTCTTGTTGCTTTTTTTAAAACTCCATTCAGTGAAATAACTTCTTCAATGTATTTGAAACTATCAAAATATGTCCATTTGCATCCCATACCTTGAAATGCATACTTCAATTTCTCTCACAAACACTGTGGAATATTTTCTCTGTAAGTGTGTGTCTCCCAGTTTTCACTGGAGTTAATAAACCCAGTTTTAAAAAACATGTGGGTTTATGAGGCCAGGGCACATATTTTCTATGTTCTCATGCTCACATGCTTCTTGGGAGATAAATACACTTTGTTTCCCTTTATTCATATGTGGGGTCATTCCTGAGTGGAATGTGGACTATGATTGTGTGTCAGTCCACCTTTATAACAAATCCACAAGGTGCAAATTTCCTTGATGGATCTTAGCACATAATAAAGATGTATGTTGCATACAGCCAGAGTAAGCTGCTGAAGTTTAATAAGGTTGCTTTGAAATAGCACTTTGGGTTTTACTGAGCTAGGGAGAGAGTATTCAAAATTTTCTCCCTTATTTTATGTAGTAAGAAGTAAAGGGGGAGCTGGGGGGAATGAAACTTTTTTTTTAATTGCATTTAGCAAAACAGTTCAGTATTTAATCAGTTCAGGAGCAAGGATTCTACGATGGGGTTACAGCACTGGTGAATGAGGGAAGAGTGACTAACAGCATCCATCTAGGCTTGTGCAAAGCATTTGATACCATTTGTGTCCCTAAACTAGAGGGAAACAGATGGATTTGATCTGTGGACCACTTAGTAAATAAGGCTGGATGGTCACACTCAGAGAGTTGTGGCCAATGGCTCGATGTCCAGGTGCAGAGGAGGGATGAGTGGTGTCTTTCAGGGGTCCATACATACAGGGATCAATGGTGTTTAATATCTTTGTCAGTGACATGGACAGTGGGATGGAGGGCACTCAGCAGGTTTGCAGATGACACTGAGCTGTGTGGGCAGTCCCATGCTGGAGGGCTGGGATGCCGTCCCAAGAGACCCAGACAGACTGGAGAGGTGGGCCTGTGAGAACTTCAGGAAGTTCAACAAAGCAAAGTGCAAGGTCCCACACCTGGGTCAGGGCATTCCCAAACATGGATACAGGCTGTGCCATGAGTAGATTGAGTATCCCTGCAGAGAAGGACTTGGGGCTGGTGGTTGATGAAAAACTGAATATGAGCCTACAGAGTGTACTCACAGCCCAGAAAGACATTCACATCCTGGGCTGTATCAGAAATGTGTCCAGAGGATTGAGGGAAGAGGTTCCATCCCTTTACTCTGCTCTCTGAAACCCCACCCGTGTCCAGCTCTGGGTCACTAGTGCAAGAATGATGACTCTGCTCAAGTGGGTCCAGACAAGGGCAACAAAGATGCTCAGGAGCTGCAAAACCTCATATGTAAAGGTGCTGAGAGTTGGAGTTGCTTATCTTAGAGAAGAGAAAGCTCCAGGAAGGGGGCCCACAGGAAGTATGGAGAGGGACTCCTTATCATGCAGTGTAGTGATAAGAGGAGGGGTAAGAGTTTCAAGCTGAAAGGATAGACTTAGATTTGGTATTAAGAAGAAAATCTTCCCTGTGAGCCACTGGCACAGGTTGCCCAGAGAAGCTGGCAAAGGTTGCACAGCCCCATCCCTGGAAAAGTCCAAGGCCAGGTTGGATGGGGCTTGGAGCAACCTGCAATAGTGGAAGGTGTCCCTACCTGTTATGGTCTGGTTATTAAAAATCTTAGAGAGATGCCTCTGTCCCAGTTAAGGTGCAAATGAAACTACATGCCTGAAATAATTGAACAATAGTGTCCCTTATCTCGTCTCAAGTTCCCTTAGGGGGCTTAGCTCATAGTCCAAGGTTCCAGTCAGGAGACATATTCAGCGTGGGGTGGGCTTAAACAGTTTTGCTATAATGGGCAAAAGTTCTTCATCACAACGTTTGTAAGCCATGAACGAGGACATTTCAGTCTCTGACACTGCCCATGGCAGGGGGTAGAGCAAGATGGATTTTAAAGGTCCTTTCCAACCCATTCTGTGATTCTCTGACTATGTGATTGCCTGATTCCACAATTCCATGATTTATTCCTCTTTGGTTTCAATCAGCTCCAGTCCTATATATTTTTTTTCTTACAAACACTCTTTTCCCCTTTATGAAAAGTTTAAAAAGCCATATGGAGTATTTGCACAGGTGAGAGAAGCCGTGTAATCATCACTTGTGTTTCCTATCTTCCTGACATCCTTGGGTATAAAATCACCTTGATTTCTGCAGCCATGTATTGATAAACAGAGAAGCCAGCATATAGACAGGATGCCAGGCAATGAACACAACATTGATTATTCAGATGGGAGAGCAGACTGTCCAGTAATCACATTGTAAAAAGCACACCTCTGAGCCTGATTATATGAGAAAAATCTGTGACATTGCTAAATAATTGTGATTTTCTGTGTCACATTTACAAAGGTGTTAATATTACTACTGACAAATAAGACCAAAATAATATACAAGTATAAAAAATGTACTTTATGTACAATCTGCAATTGTAAGATACATATGAATAGAGTGGGGAATTTTAAGCTGTTAGCAATAAGCATTTAGGGGAAAAAAAAGAAATTATGTCATACTGCTCTTTCACCTTCAGCTCAGCAAGAATCTGTAGCAAGCTTTATTTTGCCTGTGATGCTTCAAAACCAAGAGGAGTTATAACTCGTTGCAGATATGGATTTGAAAGCTCAGCATGTTTATGTCATGGTTAAGGCTCTTCAAATTAGTTTTCCTGCAACAGCTTGGTCTTAAAGCTCCACTCAGATATAAGGATTGCAGTAACTATACTTTCATTCACTTGAAGTACTAAGTGTTGTAGTCATGTTCATCCTCAGGGTTATTGCTCCACAGACTATTAACAGCTGATAGTTGTTGGAAAAACAACCATTAAACTACAGCTCAGTTCCTAGTGACTTACTAGTAATGGATATGTTATAAAATCATTAGCCAAGGTATCTGCTGAACTGCCTGAAATGTGATATATTCTCCATAAACAAGTCCTGCAAGCAAATTTTGTTTGCTCTTTTCAAATGCCTTTAATTCCTTAAAGTAGTTGCTAAAATCTTACACAAAAAGAACAATTTTAAGAGGTTGAGATTTAACAATTTTCCCAATCTTGTCAGTGATTTAGTTAAGATGGAGCTATGACCTGTGAGCAGGGATTCTGATCTCAGTTCTGTTGATGCAAGCTCATAATAAATACAGTGAGAGAACACATATAAAATATAGGAACATCTCCAGAACAGAATATCTGTCAGAGCCGAATTAAGCCCACTTCTAAGCATTGAATCATGTCCCTGCGTGTAAGCAGCCAGACCTGCCATCCAGCTTGGGCATAGCAGCATTGGAAAGAGTGTGTTATGGCATCCAGCAAAACCTCTTTTAAGCCTGTTCCATGTCTTTCTTGCTCAGGTAACACATCCATACCTGCTCTTAAACATGCCAGGTCCCCACGGCACTGCAGCTGAGATGGAGACATCCTTATGGCTTAGAAATCTGTCCCAGTTTCTTCAAGACTGATTCTTAGCCACTCATTCCAAACTGTGAGCAGCAATTACCAAAAATAATGATGTTGTATTACTCGTACAACTACCAGCATGCCAATGTAAGTGGTCCAGTACGTGCTCTTCAGCAGACCAAATATTCAAACATGATTCATGGTGTTTATAAGCTAGTAAATTTTACAGAGTCCTAGCCAAGCAGTGTTGCTAATTTGATGCACCTATAATGAGCTGACCATCTCTCATTTTCTCTGAGGTTGTTTATTACTGTAATAGGGCCTCTTACTCATTAAATCTTGTCAACATGACTGATGCTTAATACAGTAGCTAAAAGATTATTAAGAAAAATGGCTATCAAGAACATGATGGAACAAATAAACCCTTCTGCTGAAGGTGTCTTTTGGGGAAGAATCTCATTTTAATACCATGTGAAGATTTGGTTAATTGTTGCTGCCCAAATACACGATTCCCAGAAGACTCCAACAAAAGGAAATCAAGAGGCTGAATGAAATTTGAGCAGCACAAAAATAACACTGTATAGTTTGTAAAAATAGTAAGGAAAGTGAAATTATTTCAGCAAAAAGATCAATTGAAAGTACTGAGCAGGTACATCAAGCAGGTCTGCTCCACAAACCAGGGCTTGTAGGCAGCAAGTGCCACAGGTCTCCTGAATGCCCCTCTGCTCACATCTGAGCTCCACAGTGGCAGAAGACACTCTTAAGTGTAGCGTGATTTGTTATTTGCAAATTTTTGTTCTACAAAAAAAAAAAAGAGTAGCAGACTCAAATGAGGGAGATAAGCAACATTTGAAAATAGATCTGAAAACAAATTAAGCCATTAACGGTTCTGTTCCACCTCAGGAGCAACAGTTCTCAGCGCAAACTGCTGCAGCGTGAGTCCCTCCCACGGGCACACAGTCCTCCCAAAACTGCTGCGGCGTGGGTCACTCTTCCACGGGGTGCACTCCTCCAAGGCCAGGCTGCTCCAGCCTGGGAGCGGGGCACCCTCTCTCCATCGGGTCTCCCACTGGAGCACAGCCTCCTCCAGGCATCCACCTGCTCTGGCATGGACACCTCCCCCGTGGGCTGCGGATGTATGTCTGCATTCCCCCGTGGATCCCCAGGGGCTCTGGGTGGATCTCTGCATCCCCCGTGGATCCCCAGGGGCTGTGGGTGGGTCTCTGCATCCCCCGTGAATCCCCACGGGCTGTGGGTGGATCTCTGCATCCCCCGTGGATCCCCAGGGGCTGTGGGTGGATCTCTGCATCCCCCGTGGATCCCCAGGGGCTGTGGGTGGGTCTCTGCATCCCCCGTGGATCCCCAGGGGCTGTGGGTGGATCTCTGCATCCCCCGTGGATCCCCAGGGGCTGTGGGTGGATCTCTGCATCCCCCGTGGATCCCCAGGGGCTGCGGGTGGATCTCTGCATCCCCTGTGGATCCCCAGGGGCTGTGGGTGGATCTCTGCATCCCCCGTGGATCCCCAGGGGCTGTGGGTGGATCTCTGCATCCCCTGTGGATCCCCAGGGGCTGTGGGTGGATCTCTGCATCCCCCGTGGATCCCCAGGGGCTCTGGGGGGATCTCTGCATCCCCCGTGGATCCCCAGGGGCTGTGGGTGGATCTCTGCATCTCCCGTGGATCCCCAGGGGCTGTGGGTGGATCTCTGCATCTCCCGTGGATCCCCAGGGGCTGCAGTGGCACAGCTGCTTCACCATGGTCTTCACCAAAGCCTGCAGAGGAATCTGGGCTCCGGTGCCCAGGGCACCTCCTGCCCCTCCTTCTCCACTGACCTTGGTGTCTCTTTGTTGCTCCCCAATCACGTTCTCACTCCTACTCTGGCTGGAATTAAAACTGCACCACAAACTTTCTTCTCAAATCTGTTATCACAGAGGTGTTAGTAGCCTCTGCAATTGGCCCAGCCTTGGCCAGCAGCTTGTCCATCTTCAGAGCCATCAGGGATTGGCTCTGTCAGACACAGTGGAAGCTTCCAGCAGCTTCTCACAGCAGCCACCTCCGTGGCTCCCCTGCTACCAAAAACCAGGCCCTGCAAAACCAGCATAAGAGTATACAGCAGAATTAATTAAGGCTCTTTCCTATCAGTCTTCTTAATTTTTTTAATTCACCTAGCTGATTAATAGTCAAGGTATCATTACTAGTCATACTATCATCATTCATGTTGTGTGAGGCTTACATTTCTGAGTGTTCAATATAATGTGACTTCAACAAAGGGTCACAGTTATTTTAATACTGACAGTATAATCAGTATAATTGTGATTTATTAGGATAATTCACTGTTCACTGCATTTTAATAACCTTTTTTAATGAGAATCAAGAATTGGGCTAACATCCTATATAAAGGATGTTACTTAAGGGTATGATCTGGGGAATGGTGTAGGTCAGATTCTTATCTGCTTTAGTTTTGGTTACAGTCAGAGATTAATGTTGAATTATTTGAACTGAGCAACTGGCACACAATTAGAAAATGTGCTCTGGATTTATGGATCTGGAAACATAATGGGACCTAATTTCTCCCAAAAGTTTCTGAAGTGATTCATTTTGTTGGATTCATTAGCTACTATTGTGATCTTAATGATAGATTTTTTCAGTGCTCATGTTCTCTTTGAGGCATCTTGCTGTTGTTTATGAACAATATTAAATCTCCACTGAGACAGTGTTTAGCTCACCCTGTGCTATCTGTTTTTCTGAGTACACGTATCATTTGTAACAAAGAAGTTAAAACTCCTGTTGTGGACCAATTTGCAACAGTGCACAACCATCGAGGATTCGTTCGATACCCCGAGGTAAAGGAAATACTGAGAGATGCCCTGAGTTTTTGTGTCATGTCTGTATCATCTGATAGACTGAACTGTCCTGTCCTAGAGCACCCTGTGGCACTCCTGTAACACACCCAATCCTAGCTTGTTTTCCATGCAGACACCCTGACACTATGGCAGGACAATGTGCAGGAAGACCAAACACAGGCACTGGGACAAGGGAGAGGAAACTGGGAAGGGAGAGGTTCCTAAACACGCACTGCAAGGCCTAATGATTCTCTTCTTGAGACTCTTGGTGCAGGAGCCAGAGATGAAGATGGCACGTGCAAAGGTCTGTTTGTTATGACGTGAGTTCCCTGACAGTTCTGGGCTCCTCCAGAACACCTCTTTGCCATTCAAAATATTGCTGGATGCTTATGAAAAGGAGCTATAGCAGGGTTTGGACCACCGAGAGCATTTTCTCTACATGTAAAGAACTGAGGTGTCCAAAAGTCATTACGTTTCTCTTTGTGTCTAGGTGCACTAAACACTGCATTGTTGCCCCAACCATCAAGTCCATGTCTTCTATATCCAAGGCCAAATTATGCATGTTTAGATAGGAAATTGCAGAGTAGATGACTTCCCTTTAGACTGGTTTCAAAGGGTTTGTCTGACATGTACTGATGTATTTGTAGAAATGCTGTTGAGATGTTTTGAACACTGACTCAGAATCTTCTGGCATACCAAGCAGACAACTGCTTTGTTCATTATCAATACAATTATCATTTGTTCAATTATTACAGTTATTCAATTACAATACAATTATTATATGTTCATTATCAGTAACAATTACACATTTAAGATTCTCATTGAAGATTTGTTTTTCTGATTAATTTGATTATGATATTTTAAAATCTTCTACCTATACTGGTGATATTTGTAAGACAATCCTTAGTGTCTGGTGATTGCTTGCCAATCTCAGTCTTTTCATTCCTTTCCAGTGGCTGTTTGTGAAATGAGCTCTCATAGATGAAATCCTGGCAGACTTAAACACTCTATAGGCAGATCATCACTGGTTTATGGTTGAACAGGGTCAATGAAAAGCAGTACATGCTTGGGTATAGAAGCGAGTAAGAATTATGTTTAACAGACTTCCAAGGAGTTTCAAGGAGCACTAGAAGCATTATAAAGTGATATGTGAAAGATATATTAGTGCAGATAGATGTATTACAAATACAAATAAAATAAAATAAAATAAATAAAGTAAAATAAAATAAAATAAACTTCCAAAGCTATTTGGTATTCCAGTACCATAGCTGTACTAGGAGAGCAGAGGATCTCTCGGTAGCGTTATTGCCATTCAGTTTGGATTGTTGCTCACTTTCACAGTTTGTCCCAGAACATTAAGTTACTAAACCAGTTTGTTATTCTGATGGCATTGTAGATAACATTTGAATCATCCACTGGAAGCTGAGAAGCTGCCTTGGCTGCTTTCTTCTTTTGTTCCCCTTGCTAGTGCACCCAGAAATAACCTCACGAGCCCCATCACTGCTGAACCTCTGAGACATTAGTGCCAAATGCACAACAGCCATTTTAAAGTGAGGAAGAGATAAATAAAAGGCAGACATCCTGGTGCAAGTGGAGTAAAGAAATCATAGGACTGAATGTGAATTATCAAGCAAATTCTCAGAAGCAAGGTGTCACTACACTGAAATCACACTGAGGCGAGATCATAGAACCACGGAAATAGGGAACCAGAGAACCTCAGGATGGTTTGGGTTGGAATGCACCTTAAAGCCCATCCAGTGCCACCCCCTGCCACGGCAGGGACACCTTCCACTGCCCAGGCTGCTCCAAGCCCCGTCCAAGCTGGCCTTGGACACTTCCAGGGATCCAGGGGCAGCCACAGCTTCTCTGGGCACCCTGTGCCAGGGCCTGCCCACCCTCACAGGGAACAATTCCCTCCCAATATGTAATCTAAATCTATCCTCCTTCATCTTAAAAATACTGGAAAGGAAAATGAAGTTTGAAATCTGAAAAATGGGGATTTAGAGGCATTTCAGTAACACGTAGAAGTACAGTTCAGGTGCTGTTTAGAACTGTCCTATAAAACAATTTGTCATAATAATGAGGTCCGATTTCATGTAATATTTTGATTTTTTTTATTTAGAATGTCTCATCAGCTCTTCAAGAGAGAAAAGCTTTTTCATGCTTTTACTTACAGTAAAAGCATACACTGATTTTCAGGCAGAAGAATTATACTGGTTCACTATTAAAAAAAAGCAAAGTGCTTTGAAAAGCTGAACTTGTGGGACATAGGGAAGAAACAGATTGGTTGCACATTCTCCACTCTCTCTTTTTGGTTTCCATTTATTTTAGCTACTTTAGTCTATATATCTTTATGTATTATTTACTGCTCTATATTTTTCTAGTGAAAATTATATTAACCAAAACCATCTTTCCCTTACATTGTTTAATGTTCAATTTTCAAATGGTTATTATTATTTAATTCCAATTTTCAAATGCTGATTTGAAACATGGAGGAAAATTCATGTCGTTTTCTCCAGAAATAGTAAAGGTAAGTATTGGCAGCCTGGTTTATCTGTCTCACCAGCTAGATGGTTACAATGACAAATTAATTCCAAAAGCATCAATTTATTGATATTGTCACAATTGATGTTCTGCTTATTTGAACTTTACATTTTTATTGCACTGGCACATAGATGCAATGAACTCATGTTAATTTGCAGGATGAAGGCCTTTAAGATACTCTCAGAAGAAGAGTGTTCAAGTACATTGAATCATAAATCCGGAATGTTTAAAGCAGCCTTATTAGTGCTAGTGACAAGAATGACACCAATTTGTGAAAAGTTATGGATTTCCTCTCTACAGCAAGCAGCAGGTTGGAAGGGAACAGGTATCAAGAAGCCCTTTGAGTGCCACTGCATTGGATTCAGGTGTCCAGGTTTTGGCAGTGGGGGCTGCAGTGGTGCCTCTGTTAGAGGAGATCACTTGTCACAGACAACTCCACTTTATTTCAGTTTCAAGTGCACAACAGAGCAACTACTGGACAAAGCTTAGCCCTGTTAGAAAACTGCAGGAATATTTAAGGAAGAGGCAAAATGCTGCACAAGCAGTGACAAAAAAAGAATTGATGAAAAAGTAGGCAATAACAGAAAAACAAAAAAAATAAGACTGAGGGAAAAAAAGGCCAGATAAACAGTTACTGAGGCATTTAGAGAAACATTTTTCCCTCCCCTCCTAGAGACTTCAGCAAGAGGAGCCTTTCCTGCCCCCTTTCCAGCCTCAGTTTTCTGTGGTTTTGCTGAATGTCCTGGTTTCTTTGGTGAGGCAAAAAGCAGTGCAGGCAGCTGGAATTGGCTTGTAATGTTTCTTTTCTGCCATACTTTGTTCACCTCATTTCCCTGCACTAACCCTTACTTCTTACTTGTTTCCTTCAGCATGAGTCTCTGGGCTGCAGACCTTGAGACACGATGGGTCACGCACAGCTGCAGTCCCTCAGGGCTTCTCCTGCCTCCTTCCAAGAGCACATCTCCAGCTGTGGCCCCAGCTAAGCCCATTCCAGAGATCTCCCCATTCCTCCTAACACTTCTCTTCCCTATCTCCCTCCAGGGACTGCCACTCAGCATATCTGAGCTGAGACTCCATGTGCTCCTGTGCCTGTGATTTTCATGCACATCAGGCTGTTTATGCCAGCTGCAGGGTCACCAGCAACAGGCTTTTGGGTTTTTTGGGCTTGTGAGCACAACGGAGCACGTCATGGTGTCCTGTCACGAGGGCACCCTGCAGCTCCTGGAACCAAAACAATGGTACAGCAATTTCTGTGTGTAAGCCTGGGTGACAGGTAAGGAGACAGCAACCAAGAAGGTCTGACCCCATTGATGGAGCCGAGGCACTGCCACTGCCACTGGCTGACATGGAGCAGGATGGCAGCATGTGCAGAGTAGAAGGACTGAAGGAGAACAAGGAACTGTGAAAGGTAAGAGTCCTTCTAAGGGAAATTTGTGAAACCTAAAACCGCTTTTCTGTGTGTTCTCTGTTTCTTTTCATTCACTGCACTCCTGGGGCTCAGGGGACTTGCAGTTCTCCAGAAAGAGCTGGATGTGGGAACTCCACAAGGTCCCCAGACATTGTTCTGTCTTGCATGGCTGCCACATCTTTTGTGCCCAGAAACAGGATAAGAGGCCACAGGCAGAAACTGACATCCAAAAAGTTCCACCTGAATATGAGGAAGAACTTCCTTGCTGTGCAGTGACCAAGCACTGGAACAGATTTACTAGAGAGGGTGTGGAGTCTCCCTCACTGGAGATATTCCAGACCTGTCTGGACATAATCCTGTGCCATGTGCTCTGGGATGGTCCTGCTGGGGCAGGGAGGTGGGACCAGATGAGCCACTGTGGGCCCTTCCAGAGACAGGACAGGAGGACACGGTCTTAAGCTGCACTAGGGGAGGTTTAGGCTGGATATTAGGAAGAAGTTCTTCACAGAAAGAGTGATTGGGCATTGGAATGAGCTGCCCAGCCAGCTGGTGGTGTCACCATCTCCAGAGGTGTTTAAGAAAAGGCTGGATGTGGCACTCAGCACCATGATCTGGTTGACAAGATGGTGTTAGGTCACAGGCTGGACTCAATGATCTCAAAGATCTTTTTCAACCTGATTGATTCTGTGGTTCTGTGATTCTGTGATCTTCTTATTTGATGGGTTTTGAAGTCCGTCTTTTAGAGGCTGTCTCTTGCTGTTCATTTGTTCCATGCTCAGCATAATATGTTTAGAGACTGGATTGAAATCTGTATGCTATGATTCTGTTGACTGTAATAATAATAATATAATTCTGTTCCATAATGATACGGTCAAATTTAACACGCTCTGACCACAAGTACCCATGACCCCAATTCCTGGCACAATGCTGCATCTCCATCCCAGGGGCCCTGTAAAATATACTCTTGCATTGTGCCTGGCAATTTCATTGGCTGCTGGTCAGTACTTTCTTCTCAAAGAATTTGCCAACAAGACTTTCCAGAGGTGGATATACTAAGTATATTTATATATCTTAAACTATTTATATTATATTAATTACATTTTCACTCTATCATCCACATCCATTACACTGGGTAACTGAGGTATGACCAATGTCATTTTGAAGTGAGCATTAGTAAACTAAATAACTATAAATTAAACTCTTTCAAAGGTTTTAAAACAATAACTTCCAAAATGTTGATCCAAGCATTTCACCCACAGTTGTCTTTGTTATTGAAAAACAATGTCAGAATCAAGCCTTATCATGTTGAGAAAAAAAAATGTGCCTGAGGAACATAAGCAGGGAGCAAAGAGGATTAGTCACTCTTGAAAGGTAAAAAAACAGAAAAGAAAGTATAGAACCTAAGGCAAACAGTAACCTTAAAAAGGCAGAAATGGGAAATCCTTTCATTAAAACCTTCATGCTCTCATAGCTTTTTGGTGACAACTACTCAAAGAAAGTTGGTGAAAAGTGAATTGCTTAAGTAAACTGGGAGTAGCAATGAATTTGTGCGTGTGAATGTGGACAGTTTAGCTATAGGAGTTATCAGGATGTATAACTGAGGATATAAATTATTCTTTTTACAACAGGATGAAAAAAAATAATTAGAGGTGCACATGTGAAATATATGAGTTCCTATTACTGCATCAGCTGCTTTTTCAAGCTGAAAGTTTTAATCTGTTCTTCCTGTTAGCGCTTTGCAATGCCTTAATTTACTGGATTTTCATCCTGAATTCTGCATTCCTGAAGCACTGTTTGAATGGCAGTGCTTAGGAAAACTGTAATTGAGAACTGGAGAAAACACTTTCTTTGAAAACTAGGTTTTGTAGTGCTGTGAAAGGAATCATAATGCAATTAAACAATTAGAAATTCTTTTTCTTGTTTTCCATTTTTCCGTGAATGAAACAAAAGGCTCTTGCAAAATACTGAAGTGATTGTCAGGGTTTATTTCCTGAACATCTTGGAATTGTGCACTTCACCTCATTTACTCTCATTTCAAGCTTTTATATTTGTATAGAAAATACTCCTTGGAAACCCCTCTCGAGATAAAATAGATAGATTTATGTTAGGTTCTTGAGGCACATTACAGGATTCAATAGAGACATATCCCTCTCCTAGAGAATAATTTGGAATTATCTAGCAAATGGCTTTGCTGAAGTTGATGACTTTCAGGAAATCCTTGAACTAAAGAAAAGGTAAGAAAGAACCTACATCTGCATTAAAAAATTATTTATAAATGTTGATGACAATTTAATCCCTATTAAATTTCACCACATGGACTCTCCCTATTTACCATTTTCTTTTTCTCCTGTTTATATTTGCATTAATGTAGTTTTGTTTTCATTCTAAAGTAAATTCTAGGAAATCTTTTTTGAATAGGCCAAAAGAGATATTTTAGTTGTATCTATGTATATATATGTGTGTGTGTATAGATATACAACTGGTCTGAATTGCTGAATCCCCCTGTAACCTAGATACACAATTTTTTAATATACCTCTATATACAACAATATACTGAAACAGGGGAGCAAAAATCAAAGACTCGTTACTCAAAGACTCCAAGGTCTTTCCACCAGTAAACCAGAAGAGTTGACATATATCAGGAAAACAGCTTTTTATTTCTCTTTTTATGAAAGAGATTTTTAATGGTCACCTCAAGTAAATATAATGGTGTACCTTGTGTTCTGCATAAAAGATTTCGAGCCAAAACAAATATATATTGACTTATATGTTGTAATTTTTAAAATTCAATCTCTTCGAGCAACAGGCCAACAATACCAAGAGCCAGAAGCTGACCTGGAATACTGAATTAACTTTAGCAGTACCTAAAGAGTATAAACTGCACTCTTCAAGGTACAGGATCTAGTCCAAGTATTTTCAACAAGAGTCGAAACTCTCAGGCCTTCTGGGGCAGCAGCAGATCTGATCACATGAAAAGTACTTAAAGTTTGATTTAATTCAACTTCAGACCAATGCAAAAAGACTATAAACGAGTGCAGATTCTTCTTCCATGAACTGGAGGAAGTGCAGTGCTAGAGCACTTCCCAAATTTGCCAAACAGTAATTAATTGAAACTAAGAGATTCTGTTCGGGGTTAATAGTTCTGTTCAAACCATGTACAGAATTTATTACAATGTGAAAAACTGAGACAAAACATGCAAAATTAAAACTGCCTGAAAGAGCTCTGACTCCTTCAAAAAATTGAATTTTTCATTTCATATTTTGTGAGGAATTTTGTTTAAATACAGTAAAGGAAACATCCATCTTATATGAAAAAGAAAATGCAAATGCAAATGCAAATGAAAATGAAAATTAAAATTAAAATTAAAATTAAAATTAAAATTAAAATTTCAGTGGTTGTACTTAGTTCTTGTGTCATCAAAAAGCTTTTTGCAGGCTTTTAAACACAAACTTCAATAAAATCACAATGAATTCACATAATATCTCGATCTTTTCAAATCTTTAGTTCCTGATTAGTGGCAGTAAAATAATACAATCACAAACATTTAGTTCTGTTGCTTTGGAAAGTTATTTATGGGACAATGATAGGGGGAGGTTTCTGAAGTCTCCCTTCCTACCCAAGACACTAGAAAGATATAATTTACATTATACCTGCCTTATATATGCCTTTACATGCAATACATGCCCTGAATAAGGAGATTCTCATCATTATCATCAGGATAGATTAAATAAGTAATGTTTTACCTTTTAATCCTAGAATATAGCACAGAGAAAGAAATTATCTAATTATGTTTAAATGTATTTTGTAGTGAAAAACTGGTGATAGGGCTCATCATCCCCAATGATGCTTTCTCATTTGATCATCTATGTTGGAAGTCAAAACTTACGACAGTGGCAAAGAAGAGCACCAGCTCTAGAGTACTAATTAAAATGTACCAGCTCAATAGATCTTAGTTCATCTTCGCATGGAACCTCATTAAGGCAAAATGATCTGTACAAATTAGTCTTTCCAAATAGAACCACTGGCAATTGTTAATGAGGTTTCCATGTAAAGCATCATCTGTCAAATTACAAAACTAAACCAATCAAAGACATACCATGCTAGATTATGTCTATTTGTTTAATTGGGAGATTGGTTCATTTTTTTAATGCAATCTTGTATTACACATGTGACCTCAGAATTTAGTGACCTGCTTGCATCAATGTCAATATTTGGATGTTTAAAGAAAAGTGTATTTAAATTACTATTTATAACTGTTAGCAGAATAGACTTTCATTTATATTCTGTTTCCATTCTAGGAAACTAATGTCTTTCTAACAGTACTATTAACAAAACAGAATAATACATTTAAAAAAAAAATAAAAAATACAATTGCTAATAAATAAAGGCTCAAATTATTGGAAGATGCTAAGGCTCTGAGGTGCCAAGTAAAAAGAACAAGGGTTTAACACATTCTGTTGTGGTCTGTAAGGTATAATGAGAAAAGAATTTGATCCTTTAAACATTACTGTGGTTCTAAACAGTGGAACAAGAGGCAGAGGGTCTTAACTAAAACATGGAGAATCTGCTTCCACTTTGCACCTCCCCTCCTGTCCCACCTGTCCCGTTTAGAGTGCAGGCTACGGGGGAAAATAAAGGGTGCAATGAATTCCTCCTGTAGATATTCAGAGAAGAACTCTCATTTGTCTTTTTACATAGGAAACTCCTTACGAGTCAAAAAGCATGAAATAGGTGTTAGCAATCATATGAATCAGAAGGAAAGGTTACAATGACTGTTGGCATCTTGATAAAACAACCTGGAAAGGACCTTAGGGGATTTTCTAACCCTTCTCTGTCTCAGTCTGTATCATCTGAACCTAAAGGACTCCTGACAGATATTTAAAAGACAGCTATAAGTGATTTTTAACTAGGTTAGAAAGGATGTCTGGAACAGGCAAAGAAATATTAGTGTATCTTAAATTTTGCTGTTTTGAAATTATATGGAACTGGTGGACTTTATCTGAGATAATAAAAAAATAGACTGAACAGCAATGCTATACTCTGAAGAGAGTTCTGAGGAGAGCAGTAAGAATAATTATAGCCAAAATAAATGTGTTTTAAGAAGGCAGACTGGAAGATTTAGGCCTGAATAGCCTTACAAAGGTCATGTGAAGTAGGTAAAACACTGATAAAATAGCTGTTAGAAAGTAGGCAAAATTCTTGTTTAGCATTTTTTAACCTTTGCGAAAGTTACTTGTCTCCTTACATTTTTTTATTTTGCCAAAAATATATTTTTGTTTTTGTTTCTACAGCTAGCCCATCTGTTGTCATCCTTAATATTTCTTATATTAACTTTAATGTATCAGCTCCCACACACTGTTTTGCGAGGTACATGAGCACAGGCATGAGGGCTCGTGTAGTTAATTGTGCAGTAAAATCATCTACCTCTAAATTATCAGTTAGGTAAGGTTCTATAAATTGTCCTCTATTCAGGGAAACGAATATAACTAAATTAATCTTTATTAAGCTAACTTCTGAAACCTGATATAATAACTTAGTATAATATTTATACCTCTGCAAATCTGTAGTACAGCACAGGGAGAAAGACAACTGCAGAGTACTAAAGAAACTCCAGATCATGAATGAATGTACTGATTTACTTATTTTCTTCCAGTAATAATGCATTCAACTCTTCTTCATAGCTTCTTCAATTTCTGCCTTTCCTGACATTTCCTAACCCTCTCCCATAATTCTCTGTTTAAGCAATCTGCAGCACACAGAGGTATCATTTCAGTCTGCCCAAGAGCTGTGACTCAATGGTTTCCGCTCCGCTTGTTCCCCAGCTAAGGTGGGCGTTCCAGCAACTTCTGAATCTGCTTTGAATGATCAGCTTGCTTTTTCCAAATTTTGCGCTGCATGTTCTAGGCAGGCATTCAACTGTGCATCTGCCCTTTTGTGTGAGATCAGTGTAAAACCATTATGTTACTTAATGTATTTAAATATTTAGACTATTAAAGAATTTTAAACTTCATTAATCCTGCTGTGTGTTTTCGTATTTCCTCAGCCTAAGTCATTTTCTTCTTATATGTATTTTCATTTTTAGGGAGTCTAAAAAGGGGAGGTATTCATGCTTGAACAAATCAAGTGGATTTTGAGTAATCTGCTTTGTCTACACTTTAAAAAAATATACTGCACTTAGAAGATTTTAGGTTTAAGAACAATATTGCTGCTGTCAGATTTCTCCTGAGTGACTGGAAGTTGAGAGAAGATGATCCCAGACTTCTAGTCTTTTCATATACAACATATACAGCATTCCTCACTCCATTCCTGCTGCACAAGTTTTGCTTTCACTAGACATTGTCCTCCATATTTTTAAGGCTTTTTTCTTTTTTTTGCTTAACTAGTAGTCCTTCTAATCTTAATTTTTTTTAAAGTCATCACCTCATCCACTCTTTCTGTTCAGATTCCTTCTCTAAATTTTAGATAGAGAGCAAAGTTTTTCTTTCCTGTGTTTAATTGTAAGAGTGTTCCAAAAGTAGTCCCACAGATTTTAAAATGATGAGCCAGGGTCCTGCAAAACCCAACTCAGATTTACTTTTAAGGGCGGTATTAAGCTATTTATTTATTATAATATCTATTACTATTGCTATTTAAGGCAGTCTTATACACATATCTCAATTTAGTTGTAGAGATATGCAGAGTTTGATTTAAATGGCAGCTGTTCAATGTCTTACAGTTTAAAGTAGGAATATAACATCAGTTTTAAATTTGACAAAAATAAAATACAAAGCAAGACCAGGAGCTACAGTTACAAGGGTAAATGACCCCATTTGTTTTCAGTTAAAAATCTAGTAGTAGGAACTCTGCTGAATAAAATACACAGTAGAAAGTGATCCTTTCATCCAATTCACTAACACACTATTGTATCCCAGTATTGTTAAAGTATAATTCCCATATGGAATATATAGTTTTTATATATTTGTTGTTTATAAAATATTTATTTATAGTTCTGCCTGCCCATTTATCTCAAAGCAGTAGAATGGAGAAAAAGAAAAAAATGTTTTTCTGTACAGGAAAAGAGAAAAAATATTTATGTGTGACCAAATAATTTGTTACAGAGCAGGATGCTAATTCAGAGATTTTTACTTCCAGCCTGCTGGCTTTAATCCTTGGGTTGACTTCATTTTAATATAATAAAATATGTCTCTGAAAAATGGAAAATCTAGTAGATTCCATACAATCCTCTAACTGATCAATTTGAACTATAGTCAAAATTCAGTAACAAAAATAAGAACTTAAAAGTGCTCTCATAAAGGCCCTGCAAAAAACCAGAATTGCCTACAATGAGTACATGAAAAAGTTCATAGTAGTTATTGTAAATGCCAATTACAAAATTATTTGTAATTACAAATTACAATAACATAGTAGTTATTGTAAATACTTACACACACTGCGTAAGTAGAGACACAAACTGGATAACCTTAAAGAAATATTTAAGTATTCAGAATTCTTTAGAAATTGTATCATCTTTAATGATACCTTTCATCAAAAGCACAGTTGTTGATGTAATACGTTCAGAGCTTCAGTTCCACGCAGTCTTGGGATTGGGTTCAAACCCTGAGATTTAAACCAAAGCTTCTTTCTCCTTTCCTCATTCACACAGGGCACTTTCTTTGTTGTTTTGCAGGTTACATGTTTAATCCTTTTGCTACCAGTGAAAATAACCAGTTAGCCTGCTCAGTTCCTCTTTTTATCTCCTTTTTGGACTTCCCATTAGAATTAGCTATTCCGCCTCTCTGCCCCTGTGCTCAGGTGAGATCTCACCTGCAGAGCTGCCCCAGCGCTGGGGCCCAGCACAGGAAGGACCTGGAGCTGCTGGAGAGGCCAGAGGAGGCACCAGGATGATCAGAGGGATGGAGCAACTCTGCTGGGAGGAAAGGCTGGGAGAGCTGGGATTGTTCAGCCTGGAGAAGAGAAGCTTTGGGTTGACATAACTGCAGCCTTTAAGTGCCTGAAGGAGCTGACAGGAAACATGGAGAGAGACAATTTACAAGGGATGGAGCAATAGGATCAGGGGGAATGGCTTCCCACTGCCAGAGGGCAGGGCTAGATGGGATATTGGGAAGGAATTGTTCCCTGTGAGAGGGGTAAGGCCTGGCACAGGGTGCCCAGAGAAGCTGTGGCTGCCCCTGGATCCCTCGAAGTGTCCAAGGCCAGCTTGGATGGGGCTTGGAGCAGCCTGGGCTAGTGGAAGGTGTCCCTGCCCATGGCAGGGGTGGAACTGGATGGGCTTTAAGGACCCTTCCAACCCAAACCATTCCACATTCTATGATTCTGTGATCACATCTTATCTGCAACTAAACCAGTGATTTTGCTGTCCAGGGTGCAAACAATCCCAGTCCTAACAGTGATAGTGGAGTACCTCAGGCTAGATGGTGTGCACAATAGATTCTGATGAAAATGTCCCAGGGGTGTACTGCAGCTCTGGACAGTTCTCTTCATAATCCAGTTCACACTAGGTACAAAGGTGGAAAAATCCATTATTGTACCAGCTGATGTTTTGGATAACTTGTGCTTTCAAAACCTTAACAAGATAACTGGGGAGGAAAATGTATTTGCAGTGACATTTAGACATGGTAGGCAGTTACTTGGTTAAGGACAAACAGTAGAAATGTGATGCAATATTTCAATATTGCTGTTGTATCTGCAGAATTCCCCTGTGTTTCTTTATTCTTTAAACTCAATAAAACCTCTATTTCTAATGCTGATTAATTTTAGTTGTTTCCTTAGGCTTGTTTCTTTTTATTATTCTTCCTTACCTTTGGTTCCTGGAAAACAGCTGAAATCCATTGGTAGGGCAGTAAGAGCTGTGAATAGTCTATACCCTGCCCAAACCTACTTTCTAGATAAATCTGCATTGCCAGGGCTGGCAGAATAGGCTATTTCATATGCACTGTCACTTTTTTTGACACAGTAACAATGTTCACCTTAATTTGTGTAGTTTCAAGCAAGCAGAGAAAGTTAACGAAACACTAAGGTTAAAAAAGTACCAGTTACTCACATTGCTAACATTGCTAATAGAAAAAGAATAGTTTAATAATGTTTACACTGAAATCTTGATGAGTATATATATAAATTGCAAAATTAATTTAGCATTAAAAACCTCATTAAAATTAAGACATTTTAAAATACATCTACAGCAGCAGCTATGATTCACAGTGTGGGAGAAGGCAATTGCTGAGGATTTCTGTGAACTTTGACTGCAGCTGGCGTCACCAACCACAGTTCCCAGGAGAACAGCAAATGGTGTGACAGATGCCAAGCAATAAAAGTTACTTGTGGATTCATAGAAAAGTGCCCTTTCAAATGACCAATCCATCCTATTATGGAGAAAAATCAATGCACGTTGTGCCTTTCAGTTTATTTACATTTCTTTGCATTTTAAGATGGCTTTCCCTGTAGCTGTTTGCTTACTATACGATTAAAATAATGTTATTTGTGGATCCTTTTGTCAATGAAGGTAAGAATGCTAAACAATATTGCATTGATAGGAAATGAGATTATTGGTGGCAGGTTTCTTTTTAATTGATGCAAAGTTCAGGAAATAACACATCTGAGATTAGCTCAGAGGGTCAGAGCACAGTGCTAATAATGCCAAGGTCATGGGGTCAATCCCAATACGGGCCATTCCCTTAGGGGTTGGACTCTGTGATCCTCACAGATCCCTTCCAACTCAGAATACTCTGTGATTCTGTGATATGGCAGGATGTCTCCTCACAGTGCTCAGCTGTGACTCACCTGGAGCTTTGCATGTTCTGATCTTTTTGGCTGAGATATTTTCTGAGAAGATTGAGATACCAGTTCTCATCTTCTCTCAAGGATGAATGGTAATGAGCAGAAGTTCTTAAGGTGGAGAGAACTTCAGTTCACGAGACGGCTGTGAAATTTGTCAGACTCCTTCCAGAATGAGGTGAGGTTTGGTCATTTATCAGGCCTAGACCTGATATTTCAGAGTTGCTTGACAAATCACATGATGTTATGTATTCATATTTCCCCACAGGATTTCTGTTATTTGGTGTGTATATATATATATACACATATATATATATGTAACACATTATTGTTGCTCAGGATTTCATTTTAACCGATGAAGCTTCATTAATGAATAAACAGATCTTTACAAGTGGGTGATGAAAGTGATGGGTGACTTCTCCTCTTGTCTCTGAAATTCTATTCTGGGGAATATAGCAGTGGCATTATTGATTTCCATTGCTTAACCACTCTTGCATTGTTATTATTTAGCCTGGGAAGAAAGAACATTGTTAAGGATGAAGAATGAACAGATGGACGAATGCTCATCATACATACAACAGAACATATTTCCATTTCTTCTGTATTTTGGTTATCTGTGGGATACATCTATGTATAAGATTCTCATGTATCAATTTATATTTGTGTCCCACAGAATGCAGATCCATCTTTAAATTAATCTAATGTTGGTTTGGGTTTTTTTAAAAAAACACAAAGTATTGCAAAGGAATCTGTGGTGGGGTAGCTGCTCGAGAAAAATATTCTTTATATCTGAACGTGTTAACTAAACAGGGTAGGAACAGCAAATGGATGGTAATTTACACCCTAAGTTTTCTATTCTCAGAAACTCACACACTTCACATCCACTCCAGTCAAGGTCTGCCCCTCCACTCCAGTTTAGAAACACACCCTGGTCCTAGAGGAGCAGAAAAGTCACTCCCACCACTCTGTGTCTGAGCTCTGGCCCATGGGTCAGCCTTTCACCTGTGGTTCCCGCTCGAGGTCAACATTTCACATGGGGTGTATGAGGGTCTAAACATCAAACATGAACCTCTTCTTGTGTTTAAATTTTTTTTCCAGTTTATAATATTTGTATGTTTTCTGAAATAAAATTTTATTCCAAAAATTGCTACATTAATACCTGTAAAACCCCCTACCTGTGAACCATTTGACCTGGTTTTGTCAAATATAGGTTTATCATTCTGATATTGAGATTAGCAAGTATCTCTCAACATCAGGAATTTTTATTTAGCACCACCAAAGTTTCAGACATTAGTCTATATCCCCACCTGTTTGTTTAGTCTGGCCCTGTACCTCTGACCAAGAAAGACCTTATACCTACAAAGACTCCTAGTAGTGAGGAAGGAATAGTTTGGAAAACCCCAGGGTGGCAGGGGACCCTCACCACCAAGACCAGATGGAGGGGAGTCACAAAGACATCATTGAGACCCTTGGAAGGGTGGTATGTTCCCACCTAACCCCTGTCACTCTCTCCCTGTCCCCCCCCCCCCACGTCTTTTTCTCTTTCTTTTTCTTCCTTTCTTTTTCTTTCTTTCTTTCTTTCTTTCTTTCTTTCTTTCTTTCTTTCTTTCTTTCTTTCTTTCTTTCTTTCTTTCTTTCTCTTTCTTTCTTTCTTTCTCTCTTTCTTTTTCTTTATTTCTTTCTTTCTTTCTTTCTCTCTTTCTCTCTTTCTTTCTCTTTCTTTCTTTCTTTCTTTCTCTCTCTCCCTTCCTTCCTTCCTTCCTTCCTTCCTTCCTTCCTTCCTTCCTTCCTTCCTTCCTTCCTTCCTTCCTTCCTTCCTTCCTTCCTTCCTTTTCTCCTCCTTTCCCTTTGCATCTTTTACTATTAAATACAATACATCAAGTTTTTTGGCACCAACCTCTAACCTCGTTTTGTTTCAATCACATTTTTTGGGTATCTTTCAAACCTGTCTGGGTTCAACCTATTTTATTCACAGAGGCTTAGTTTCCATTGGTCTTCTCTGTTTAAACCAGTTGGTAACAGGGAGGACTAGAATAGACTAGTTCAGCTGAAAGGGACCTACAATAATCATCTAATCTAATCTAATCTAAGATGCTGATGCTTAAGGGCTGACCAAAACTTAAAGCATATTAATGACATTTTAATTTCCCATGTGATAGGCAAAGGAGGGCAGAGGATTCTGAGCTACCCAAATGAGCAGTACCCTGTCCACAGTGTACAACCTGATCAATGTGATATTGGATTGGATTTCTTTGTGCATGCAGTCGTGTGCAGCTCTTTATATGCCAGTCTTTAGTGTAAAAATATAAGCTTAAAAAACAAATGATCTATTCCAAATTTAAAACTGTTCAATCCCAAATTTAATCATTTAGCCATTTACAAAGCAGATTATTCTCCATCTTGATAGTGTCAACTGTTTAGGCTCCCCTGAGGAAGTTAGACCCCCAGACACTGTGGGAATAGTACTTTCTAATTGCAGAGATGTTGAGGTAAAATCTTTAAAACACAAAGCAGTGTTCCTCTTTCTTCTCTACTCTCCACTGAGTGCAAGAAATAGAGTCAGCACAGTGTCAGGTCCTAAGCTGCATTCACAACCTCTATAAAGAGAAATTATACACTACTCTTACTGCCTAAAGCAACCACTTTTCAAAAAGAAAGTCTTTCAATTTTTATGGGTTTTTTTAATATCTTACGTTACACAGCAGAACGCAAGTATTCATCATTACATCACTAAAGATTCAGAAGCACAAAGAGCATTTTTATTAATCCAGTGGCAGTAATTTAACACCTACTAGACTGCACTTGGGATGTTTGCTGGAATAGGTATTTTTTTCCCGAATGGAAAGAGAGGCACTTGAGACCCCCGCCTGCAGCGTAGGCTCTTACAGGTTAGGGCACGGTCCTAATTACACCAAGGCCATGGGTTTGATCCCTGTATGGGCCACTCAGTCAAGAGCTGGACTTGATGGTGCTTGTGGGTCCCTTCCAACTCAGAATATCTTGGTCTGAGGCTCGGTATCCAGATGTGTACTGTTTGTGGCAGCAGGACCCATTTAGCACTGGTCAATACGGCTGAAGAGCAGAACACATCTGAAAGGCATTTTCTCGCCCACAGTTTGTTACCACAATTTGAACCAGTCTTGAACCAACAGTAAGATAATTCACTTGGATTTTTGTTGGATCAAGCTCCTTCTAGAATCTGACAGATCGCAGCAGGCACGTTCTGTCCACGCTCACCAAATCTCACTCCAGAACACTGCGGCAAAAACCAAGTGAAAAGTCAACTCATCTCCTTCCAATCACAAGCTTCCAAAGAGTCTTAGCAGAGGTTCTTCTTTCTAAAGAATAAATTGCTGCCTTTATTTCAAAATTCATTTCAAACAAATGTTTTTATCTGGCTACAACATGGATGGCCATTCCAGCAATTCTCTTTATCATCCAGCAATAACACACCATACCCAAAGTCAATGCATTTGTCAGTGAAAGAAATAATATTCACACACCTGAATTTAATGCCACCTAAGTCTGCCAAACAGGTATTAGAATGACTTAATTTAGTATTTTCTTAATACATTCTTGCTAGCATTTCCAACATGTATTTTTACTAATGACTTAAGAAACAAACAAAAAACCCAGCATACCCCCAGTACTGAAAGCACACATGGTATTTTCAATTTTTTCACAATTTTGTTTAAGTAACAATAAAAATATTTTTTTAAAGGCCTGAGGATGTATTTATGCTTCTGAAACTGCAGGAGAATATCTCACACACTTTTCTGAAGTGCAAGGCTGTACGTTGAGAATTCCAGTAGAAGTTTGTCATATGTATGTCACTTTAGAAGTTTAAAAACCTTCGTGTCTCCAAGATAAAATTAACCAGTTTTCTGATACACTTGGGCCTTTGGATAAGAGGTCTGTTGCCAACATAACAATTTGATACAGATAAATCAATGAAGAAAATCATGTGCATGCACAAAGAACTGTGGACAGGGTACTGCTCATTTGGGTAGCTCAGAATCCTCTGCCCTCCTCTGCCTATCACATGAGAAATTTAAAAGTCACTAATATGCTTTAAGTCAATGAAGAAAATCCAGACAATATTAGCAAATTAGAGTGCCCTGCCATTTGTCTTCTACCTGGGGAGAACAGGAATTTAAGAAATAGCTTAACTTAAACATGAGCAACCAGTGTCAATAAGATTGGCATAAGTCAGAATTTCCCAGCCTGAGAACAACGGCAAAAGAGAAAATGGTTGAAAGATTTTAAGCTGGAAAGACTGTTATCACTACAAATGTAGAACTTAGCTTTTAAGTAGAGATTAAATGATACAGGTATTTTGCAATTCTGCCAGTTTCAGAATTGTTCTTTTTGGGGTCTGGGTTTGTTGTTTGTTTGGGTTTATTTTTTAGAAATTGTATTTAAATTCCTGGAAATCGATTACAGTTTGAAAGTCATTCTAGTTCTGTACCTCTGCAGGTGCCTACTGCCATCTTGTGTACTTTTGTTGTCATATGAATGGACATGTCTTATAACCAAAAGGTCTGCTAAGATGTATAAAGTACATTCAGGATTTAATGGATAAAGCCACTCTATATATCAAGGCATGGACAGTGAAACTGGAAGAATTGGAAAATACCTGTATCGTTTAATCTCTACTTAAAAGGTAAGTTCTACATTTGTAGTGATAACAGACTTAGTCTTTCCAGCTTAAAAGATTTCAATCATTGTTTTCTCTTTTGCTGTTGTTTTCAGGGTCTTTTCCTTTTCCTTTTCCTTTTCCTTCTTCTCTTTTTCTTTTTCTTTTTTCCTTTTCTTTTTCCTTCTTCTCTTTTTCTTTTTCTTTTTTCTTTTTCTTTTTCATTTTTTCCTTTCTGAGCTGCTTTGGTGCTGAATAGGCTCCTTGTGTAACTTAAGATCTCATTTAAGTGTTGTTGGCCCTGCAGGGTGAAGCTTCTGTATGTACACTTCAGTGCTGTGCGTTATAGATCCTTTAGGATGCACCTTGCACAAAACAGCACACAAGAAGGTTGTCCGGAAGATATATTTGATCATTTTTCTGAGTAGATGTCTCAGAGGAATTCTCCTCTGCCTGGGTCCAAGTTTTCCACTGACCTTTATGTGCAAACATGGATTAACAAAGCCCCCGTTACAATATATGCCAGAAATCTGTGAAAAACTGCTTTGACTTTGTGTGGCAGGGGGGGCTACAGGGGTGTGTCCTGTGAGAAGCTGCTGGTCACTTCCCCATGTCCGGCACAGCCGGCTCCAGGTCCGAGGGTGAGCCCAGCAGTGAGGGCAGCAACGCCTCTGGGAGAGCAGCTTTCAGAAGGGAGAAAGTTCCTGTGCAGAGGGAATCGCAGCCGGAGAAGAGAGGAGTGTGCGGAGGAGCAGCTCTGCAGGCACCAGGGGCAGTGCAGAAGGAAGGGCAGGAGCTGCTCCCGGTGCTGCGGCCGAGAATCCCCGGAGGTTCCGTGGGGCGGCCCGTGGTGAGGCAGCGGTGCCCCTGCAGCCCACAGAGGGCACGGGGGGCAGGGATCCCATCTGCAGCCCCTGGAGGAGCCCCCAGCGGAGCAGGGGGATGCTCAGAGGGGGCTGTGAGCCCGGGGGCAGCCCGTGCCGGAGCAGCTCCTGGCGGGGACCTGCAGAGCCGTGGGAGAGGAGCCCACGCTGGAGCAGTTTGCTGGCGGGGCTGGAGAGCCCGTGGGGAGCTCCGGCTGGAGCAGGATGGGCCTGAAGGACTGGCTGCAGCCCCTGGAAAGGGATGCTGGAGCAGCTGGGGAGAACTGCAGAGCCGTGGCAGGGAGTCCCGTTGGAGAAGTTCACGGAGAGCTGCCTCCCACGGGAGGGATCCCGCACGGAGCAGGGGAAGGTGTCTGACTCCTCTCCCTGAGCAGCAGCAGGAACAGCCTGGGATGAACTGACCGTGACCCCCATTCCCTGTCTCCCTGTGACACTGGAGGGAAGATGGTAGAAAATTAGCAACAGAGCCCGAGAAGGAAGGAGAGGTGGGGGGAAGGTGTTTTTAGGATTTGTTTTACTACTCATTATCCTGCTCTGATTTTGGTTGGTAACAAATTCAATTTTCCCAAGTCCAGTCTGTTTTGCCTGTGGCAGTGATGGGTTTGTGACCTCTCCCAGTCCTTACTTCAACTCAGGAGCCTTTTGTTACACTTCCTCTGTGTGGTCCTGTTGTGGAGGGGAGTGATGGAGCAGCTTTGTTGGGCACCTGGCCCCCAGCCAGGGTCAAACCACCACAAAAGCCCTTTGAGATCCTAAGGTAAGGAGTCCTACAGAAAATATTATTTTACACAGGTGTTACACTTCTTTGGGAGATAGAAACTGTAATTGTAGAATAACTGGTCTAGTTTACAGACACATATTATAAAACACTCCTTACCTGCCTTGTTAGTCTGTCTGCTAAGAGGGGATGAGCAAAACCAGCCAGGAGATACCTTAATTGCAAAGTGGGATCAGCAGGCATGTGTGGGATTTGCACTCTGCTGCAATTTCAAATGTTGTAGTTATAATATTAATTTTAAAAGATAACTTCAACAAAAGCACAAAAAGCTGTATTTAAAATATGAATGAAAATGTAATCAAAATGAAGAAAATACTATAAAATTTTTCTCAGACATTATATTGCAGCCAAGAAAAATGTTCAATAATTGGATGTATTGTCAGGGACCATAACACAGGCTTCTCAGGTTAGAAAGATCTTTGATTTATTTTAGAAACGAGGTTTGAAAACTGGCAATTCACAGTTTATCCTGTCAGGCTGAAAACAGCCTTGTTGAAGAGATAGCAGGAGATAGTTTGCTTCCATCATGGAGTGGGAAAGACAGGCAGTTATATCTTCAGTTGTACCTCAAGTGTTTGCACTCAAATCCGTTGGAATCTGTGTAAAAAATGAAAATATTATAGCTCTGTACCTCGGCTAGAATAAAAATGAAAAGATAACCACCTCTGTCTAAATAATTAGCTACCTGATGTGTTAGAACTCATCCTGTTCAGTACTTCAAATGAGAGAGATTATAACGAGGTTGAAAGGCAGTAATAGGAAAATCTATGATCTCAGAGTTCAAACTCAAGTTCACTGTTAGGTCCAGTGAAGTTTGACATGTTTTGAAGGGAGAAAGTGGAATCTCAGAGTTTAAATTCATGCACAGATGATGTTTTGTTCAAGAAAATTCCCTCACAGAAGTGAGACACAGAATATCCTTATAAAGTGAACAGTACCACACTTCTTGGTCTTAGGTATTAGAGGCACCAGCACTGTAAGAGCTGAATCCATCCAGAATTCAGATGTATGCATCGTTACCAATTCTTTCCCAGATTATTTGACAAGTAGTCAATCTGCTTTAAAGCTTTAGCTATTATGTTTATGGACCTGATGGATGGGAGCCAGAAATACTCCAAGTCATTATCTGTCACTCTGTGTCCATGAGTGTCCCTGGCCATTCCACTCCTCCTGCATCACTCTTGAAGAATTCTTCTCCACTTTATTCACTCTTGGTGCTGAGATCTTGAAATTCCCTCTTAAAAGTAACTCTTCTAACTAACCTTTAGTATCAGCCTTTCTTCTACTTTATAATTTTTTTTTCCTTTAGAGCAGCTCTACTTATCACTGCTCCAGACCAAACCAAACCCCAAATACTCTCTAGGTCTAAAAATTAAAAGGAACAGGAACTTGACCTGTTGGTGCACTTATGTGGAAAATCAATTTCTTAGATCCAATTATTGCTAACATGTTTTTAACAGTGGGGACTCACCTTCCTATACCTCTGTTTTCTTTCCTAAGGTTTTATTTTTTTACATTAGCTCTTTTTTTCAGGGATCATCTGCTATTCATATCTGTATAATTTAGAACACAGGTGTGTCCTAATCTCAGTTTAACCCTTCTAAGTGTATATTTCGAATTAATTTCATTAATTAGGTTAATTCATATAATGTACTCTATGTAAAAGGACTCCATAAAGTCCTTTGAGAGGATAAACTGCCTCATTTCTATAAAATAATTGTCTTTGTTAAAGGCGGTATAAAAGAATACATCTCCAGATTTAAGGTTAATTTATTTATTAACAAAAAAAAAGGAAATTAGTTATGTATGAGTGTCTTCCATCAAAGTGAGAAAATAGATTAAATTACTTGGTTTTGTCTTTGCTTTAACTGAGGACTGTTTTTTTAATTGAAACAACCCTATTTATTCAGAATTCCACTTAAAAACCTCCTATGCAGTCTGCCCAAATAAATCCATTTCTTTGTTAATCTGATGTTTAATGGAGACTTTAAACCTTAAAACTATTACATCTTACTGATATGAGACTGCTATGAACAGCATGTGACTGGAAATGTTCCAGTCACCGTCCCTGAAAGGGTTCAATACATATGTGGTTGTGGGACTTGAGGACATGGTTTATTGGTGAACATGGTGGTGGTGCTGGGTTGATGGCTGGACTTGAAGATGATCTTAAAGGTCATTTCCAGACTTAATGTTTCTGTGATTCTAAGTCAAGAAAAACCAAAGCCAAATTATTCAGTCCTCTGAGTTGAAAACTTTCCTGATCCGTTCGGGATGTGAGGGGTTTTTTTTTGTTTTCTGGGGTTTTTTTGCAAGAATGATTGAAACAATCAAAAATCTGAGTATCGTAGGAAAAACAGCTGGAAGTCCAAGGTCATGATGTTGCTCTGGAACTTGGACTGTTGTCCTGCTCATAAGTGACAAAAGTTCTGTTATTGGGAAATAGCCCTGAAACTATTCTTAACTTATGAGGAAAGTACTGGTGTTGATGCTAAAGATTTTTAGCTTTTTCATATATTTGTAGCTTTGTAGATTCTTAATATGTAGTTGTATAGTTTCTACTACTTTTCTTGCCCTTTCTCACATTTTAGAACAATAAGATAACCCTTTCTAACACGTGGGTGTCACACTCTTGAAATTCTGTTCAGTCTTATTTTCAAGAAAATAATTTCTAACAAGGACACTGTTTTGTACCAGAACTTCAGAGACATAACAAGAAACAGGGCAGAGAAGCCCATGGAGCAATTCCAAGGGGCAGACCCAACGGTGGGTTGCTGGGGCAACTGGTCTCTAATTGGATGTCCTACTAGATATCCTAATTAACTTATAAAAATTATGGGACTCCTGTGCCGTGCATGAGCATAGCCGTACTTGTGCACCTGGAAGCTTTTGTTAAAGAACTGCTTTTTATCTTACCACTTTCATATTGTTGGGAAAAGTTTTTCTTCTGATTCCAGGCAAGAGTGTCTTCCAGAGTCCCTAGATCCATAATCAACCTCTTGTACCTCCTCAGAAAGGTAATTAAAATTAAAGCTAGTTGCCTTTACTAATATTTATGGTTTATCTCAGTTAAAAGAAAAATAAAATTATTAAGTTTTGCTTTAAAAAACTACATTGGGTTTTATAGTTTATTACATTGGGCTTCATAGAACATTTATCTGCTGACAATACAGCAAATTTTGCTTTCCACTTGTGGCTGTGGCTCAGTCTACATGGTGGGAGAGCAGCCACCAGACCACAGAGGAGGGAGTGGTACCCACAGAGCCATCCCTTGTGCACAGGATAGAAATCGGGGCAGAAATTTAGAAATATTAACTGGCACAAACCAAGACATAGAGCTGTGGGCTGAAGAATGGGAAAGTTACAGAAAAAGCCAGAAATTAGAATTTTTAATGCCAGTTGAAAACTTCCATTATCAGGTCTTGAACCTGACTCAACCATAGCTGGCTTGGCATGACATTTCAATTAAAAGTTGAGAAGACTTGTCACTGATAGAGATGAATAGTTTTTAATTAAATATCTCTTGAAAGATCCTGTGAAACAAACTGGGGCAAAGTTCTTCTAATAGGCTAAATACAGAATAATGAGGACAAAATACAGCTTAGTGCAGTCTAATTATTCACTGGCTAATTTCCACAAGTACCTTTTTTTCTTTCTCTTTCATAGAATTCAGAATGCGTCATAAGGAACACTGCACTGAAAACACTGGGTCACCATTATTGAAGATATGCTACCAAAACTAAGGGGAGTAGTGCCCTTCAGCTGTAACAACAGGATTTAGGTATACTTCTGTACATAATTCCATCCCACTTTGCCAAGAGAAAACCAAGACTGTACTGCCAGAACAACCAGAATTTCCACATATCTCTGAAAAAGTATTTCCCTACAAAGTACTTGTATGCTTAGGTCGTCCTTAACAAAGCTCATGTTGAGGCTTCAACTTCATTAACCTGACAGATTAAAAAATAAATGTGCAATTCAATATTTATGAAGAAGACACATACCAAGTTCGTGTCATGCAGCATGATTTTTATTTTTCTTTATGTTTTATTCATTTATATTTATTTATAACACATGGTTACAATCAAATATCTTTCTACTCATGCATTAAAAAAGGAAGGAAAGAAACCACTAAACACTGACATATCTAATACTATCTCAAATCTCAGAAATCGTGGGTCAGGTAGAAACACAAAAGAGCATAAAACTTCTACTAGTGGCAGCTTCTTCTCTATAAAATTTGCTTTGCCAGCCACTTAATCTTCCCATAATTAGGCAGTCCATTGGTAACATGTGGTTAAACTAGAAATTGATGTTGCAGTTAATAGTTTATATCAAATTATAACTGCCATAAAGCAATCAACCCTTAAAAAGGCAACTTTGTTTTCTAGTGTTTTCCGGCGTTAAACTACAGCATGAAGTTACTAAATCCCTCTTTATAGAAAATTCCCTTCCTTACCTGCAACAGACAAAATAGTGATAGTAGATTTGTGATAACTTTAGAGCCAAATGATGTTAGAAAGACACTTTATCTCTGTGTCAATAGGACTCGGAATCATAAGGTGTTGAGTGAGTCAACAGAGAGCTCCACGGGCCCCAGGAATTCATGCTGGGAGAAACTTACGTGTCAGCAATTTTTCTGACAGAAAGATCATCTCCTTGAGGGACAGGCAGTGGTTGGTAGCATCTTGGAGCAACAAAGCTTGGAAAATACAACTTTAACTCCTCTCCCCACTCAGTTACCAGTATCCTGCAGCCAATATTGGAGTGGGAAGATCATGTTTACTCAGTAATACAGGGCTGAGTTATGAATTCCAGAGAGACATGAAGATGTTCAATTGAATTAGTCTCATATCGAAGCTGCTCATCAACAGACAACATAAAATGACTTAACAGCTGCTATTTATGATAGATAATAAAATCTGAAGAAAAACAATGATGAAGAGCTTGTAATTTGCTGAATTATGTGCTGGAAGTGCAGATATCTTGGATATCTGCAAATGCAACCATGGAATAATAAAACAGTATTTCCTGACCTTTGACAGATAAAATGAATTTTTTACAGATAAAGAGTTTTTTAATTTGTGAATTGGGTTATTGCATTGGCCACCTCCTTCCAACATGGAATAATTCCATGAAAAGAGTTGGAATGTTACAACTAGAAGGAAACTTTAAGGAACTACATCTTTTTCAGTTCTCCATACCAGATTAAGTCACAAGTTTTGACATTGCATTTCAGCATCTTCCAGTTTTACATACACTTTGTATATCAGAGTGGCATCGACAGCTACATACACAGAATTTTTAACAGTTCTTGTGCCCAGCATGACTTCTGCAATTCTATTTGAAATCAAGAAAACTGATGGATCTAGATACAAACTGTTTGGTAAATGAAGGAGAAGTGGAAGAAGAGAGAAATAAATCTTGCAATTGCAGGCTACCACTCACAACCTTTCATGAGTAGACCAGTGCCCTGACAGTTGCCAAAAAAAAGACAGCTAACCTTCCTAAACCTCCTCTTTTCCCTCTTTATTGATGACCATGACATTAGATGACATTAGATGACATTAGATGAACAATATCAATTAACTCAGGTTGCATACCTGTGCCCTCCCAAACTCTTTCACATCCCCCCGCCTCACTAGGAGGCAGAATGAGGAACAGAGTTTGGTGCTGTGCAAACACTGCCTTGAAATAACTAAAACATTGGCTGCGTTATCAGCATGGTTTTGGTCACAAATCTAAGACACAGCACCATACAGAATTAGCTCGATCCTAGCCAGACTTCGAGAAGTTTCATCTGTAGACAAAAACTGTGGTAGAAACAAGGTTTTGTGCACTGCTTTTCTTGGAAGTGATTTATCTGTGAAAGGTAGTGGGAAGACCCTGTACTATTTTTGAAGTTGTGGTCATCGTCCAGTAGTGTATTAAATATTGCCATATCATAATTCTGACTCCCATCAAGCTGCACGTCAGAGAAGAAATTCAGTCCCTCTCACAGACATGAGGAAAAGTCAATCTCTCACCTTGAAAACTCTTATTTCCAGAACAGAACATCATGGTGAAGGCTGCATCAAACTGCAGGGCATTAAACCTTGTCCTGCAGCACCACAGCTATTATCGAAACAAAAGAGGTATCTGATAGAAAAATAGCAAAACTAGCTGAACGCTTATAAAAACTTTAAAATGACACCATGGGTAGGAAATTGTGAATCAGCTGAATAAATATGTAATGGAGTTTATTGCCTTAGAGAATACAGGACTGGGAGTGGCACTTGCTCAGATTCTGCCGAGGTTGGGTGCATGGGGTTACCAAGCATTCAAAAAGCCAGGAAACAAAACCTGCCCTTCTTTCTGCTATTACTGTGGGCCTGGTTCCTACAGTACATCACCATGTCCCACAGCCATAGGGAGGAGGAGGAGAGAAGATCCAACAGGCAGGAATTGTGCAGCAAGATTGATCCATCTAATCACTCCACAAACCTCCTATAGACCTTCCTCTCCACAGTCCAACTGGACAAAGGACCAGCCACCCCTCGGGGGTGATTGGCCAAAATCCTAAAACATCCACTGTCAAAACACTTTTCCACTACACCACAAACAAGACCCTTCAAGGCTGCAGGCAGCCTGGCCGTCCACACTCCCCGCCACCCCCCCTGCAAGAGAGAAAAGTCTCCCACGGACCCAGAAAATAACAAGAAAATCCTCACTAACAGCATCTTTGTACCCACATTTCTGCCACACTGTGAAATGCACACTGCTATGCAGCAACCTGAACTCTCAGCGAGCTGAGGCACTTGTTTCCTGCATGGTAAAAATAGAACTTGGTGACCTGAGGTTATAGGATGAAACACTGAAATGTTTCCATTTCTTAAAAAATCATGGCTCGTGCGTCACTTATAACTCAGTAAAACACTTGTATTGACACTTTAAAAACCCCCCATGAAATATTCCAGCAAGTTTTGAAAAACTGTTTTTGCTGGTCTGATGTGGATGTGGTGAACTGTAGGACACTTGCATTTGAATATGCACCTTCAAATGGGAATGCTACATCCCTTGTGTTTGCCTGGAGACAATGCTGTTGCATCAGCAGCTCCTCATTCTGTTTGTGGTTGCACAGCAGCTCTTGGGGAAGAATCAAATGGCCTGTGTTAGCTGTTAGCCATGATCGACCGAGTGGTTTTGATCGTACTAGAACCACTGCCTTGAGAAGTTAAACTTTTATCACACTTTCAGACAAGTACTTGTGCTTGACAAAGGCAGATAATTAAAATATTTATCACTTCTAGATTTAAAATATGTAGTCACAGTGTTTAATCTGTCTGCTTATAACAGATACTTAACTTTTATCCACTTATTTCCATAGCAGTTCTAAAAATTTGTGCTTGATGCAAGATAGTATGAGCTTGGCTGATATATGTTTTTGGAAAGGCACCTCCTTACAAATTGTTCTCTTAGTATTTTGAGTGGGGCTTGTCATATTTATTTATTTACTAGGTCAGCCATAGATTCATATAAAATTTAAACCCTTTAAAGCCTAATAATTTATGAAGGTGTTTCAGTCTTCTGTAATTCTTGAATCAGCCGACAGGTTAATATCTCTTTTATTTAATATCCTAGTAGTGACAGGTAAAGAATATGTCTGCAAAACAAGTTGTCCAAAAACACGGTGGCTTAAGCATTAGGCAAAGACAAATGATCCAGTTGTGAGCTTCCTTTTAGTCCAGCTGAGAGCTAACAACAGCTCTCTGATCCAGTGGATGTGGTGTAGGTTACACATTTGTATAGATGGACTGTCAAAAGTAAAAATAATGAGTAGCTATTTATTCACATAAACATGGTAATCTATTCCATACGAGGACAAACAAATAAAGCAAATTATTTAGCATATTTCTCAAGAGAATAAAATCTGGCTTTCTGGGGAGAGGTAAAATGCATTAGAAGGACAATTTATTTTGCTCCTCAAAAACAATTTTGGCAACAAACACTCTGCATGAGAATGACACCCACTGATCTGACCACAACTTCTGTTGACAGCAAGAAACCTCTAGGTTTATTCTTCACAAATAAATAAACATTGCAGCAAAATGCAATTCATGATAAACTCAATGTTCAAAGAATTGGTGAGTGCTACATTTTGGAGGCTAACACAAATATTCCTTAAAAACCTTCTGCAAAGTATCTTGTGGCATTTCTAAAAGGAAGTACTGAAAAACAGGAGGCTATCACTATAGCTGTGTGTAAATGCTCCAAGCTAACTGTAAAAATTCTATTACCAAGCAGTTCATTTTTTGCCCATTGCCTTTAATGTTACCAATTCTAATTACTAATCCGAATTTTAAACCCTGCAGAAGAGGACAAGACACCAGGGACTGCTACACCAGTACATTCTGAATTTGGATCCCCATGTGTTTTGAACCAGACAAAATGCTGGTTTGGGTTTGTGTGGTTCTTTTTTCAGTGGATGACTTCTTTTTTCCCTCCAGTTTAGTGGGGCTGTGTTTGACTTTCATTCTAACTTAGGAGTCGGACTGATTTCATAGAGAGTTTTCCCAGCCCTTGGTAAGGTCTTGTGGTGACAAAATTTAGGCATTTATCATGAAAAACACAAAGTGGCAAATGATACAGAGGCATTTTTCTGTTAGACAAAGGAATACAATCCAGTGCTTGCAACTGTTGGAAATTGAGAACTCCTTTGCACTAATGATTCGTTCTTGGTGAAGCACACCAAGACGTGGGGGATTTCCATAATTGCAGGGGAATTCAAGACTGAATAGTTTGATTAAGGAGAAGCATTGTGGTTTGGGGGAATTGAGACTAAATGCTTATAAAAAACATTGGTCTATAAACTGTACAATGACAAAATGGCTCGGTCTAGTAATAAAATAATTCAAAGAAACAAGCCAAAAGGAATGTTGTGTGGTTTTGCAATTGTGATACCTGTCTGTGTAAAGAATTTGATTTTATGTTATTTTTAATCTTGGTCTCCATGGTTATTTAGTGCAGGGCTATTTTTGCAGAACCTATGAGGAATGTATACATAATTAGTAGCATCATATTTTTGGGGATAGTGTATTGATCACTACCACCTCTGTTTGTACTTTTTAGGACCAAGAGAAAAAGGAAAATATTTTAAAAGCATTCAGAGCCTGTAACACCACAGGTATGTTCCTATGAATACCTGTCTTTCCAATTGTATCCCTTTTTATGAACATCTTCTCCTTAATACTCCTACGTATTTCTCTTATATAATCAGTCTGGAAAACAATGATGGTTCATGTTATAAGCTTATTAAGGAATTTTTACAAAAATAAGTAAACACATTCTTAGACAGGATGATGGTTTATCAGCTGCCCTGTTTCCTGTTTAAAATCCTTGTTACGAGAATATGTTTTCACATATCAATTCTTTTGGAATTTGAGGATGGAGGTTATCGTGTTCCTTTAATTAAATGAACTGAGACCTTGGACTGTGATTCCAATTAGAGTCATTACCATAGTCTCATCCTCATTGCCTCCTCCTTACTGAAAATCAAAACATGATGTTGATTTTGGAGCCTTCTATTTTAAAGGGTAACTTCATTGCCAAATGCCACTCTATAGCAGGTCATCTCCCCTTCTTCCTTATTTATTTTAATTTATATGACCACAAAATCTTTTCCTATCTGTTTTAACATCTCTTTTCAAAGACTTTTCAAAATCAAGTTCAAAATCAAAATCTTTGAAATCAAAATTTTTTCAAATCAAGTTTATCTTGATTGAAGCAATGTGCAAATTCTCTTCTTCACTTTTAAGGCACATCTTCCTTCAGCCATTTATTTTATCACTGCATGCTGTTTATTCCTAACATGATTACTGGAAGAGTTAGTCACCTCCTCAGATTCAGAGGCCTTTCTTGTACTATTTTCCCTGTTGTTCACAATATGAGATTAAAGAAGCAATATGTATCTGGAAATGAAAAATCCTATATAACTTTAAGCTCCTTAGTTTACTTCAGCAACTCATTCCCTGAAACTCTCAGAGGTTGCCTTTCGGAAATGAAAAATACTATCTAAAATTTAAAAAAAAACCAACAATCCGAAGGAACAACTCCATGCAACTTGTTATTTTATCAGTTCTTACAGTAAATGAGCAGCTTTCCTACATACTGTCCACTCGTTAAAATTAATTAATTAAAATTAATTTTTTTTATTAAGTCTTTGCTACCATTAACCCTCTTTTTATTTATCAGATTATTTGAAAATTGGAGCAGCTTCAGCAGTAATTCTTGTTTAATCTGTACCTCAAACACTAGTTTTCTCCCCTAATGGTAATTTGGTTGGGTTCAGTTGATTAAATCCAGTGTTATTGAATGGGTGTTTATACTGCAACACATTTCTGAGACACAGGTTTCTGCTCACAGCAGCACTAAAATTCTGTCTTTCTGGCTTCTCTCTTTCCTTACCTAATTTATGTGTTCCTCCCTAAAAAAATCAGGCAAAATGTTTATATAACTCTGTTCTAGACATTTTTTCCCCCCATGACATTTTTTCTAAAACTCTTTTCAGCAGTCATGATACGTTCAGACTCTTAGAAAGCCAGTACATCAAGTACTCAAATGCTACATATTCAGTCCATTTTCCTGGGGTTTTAGAGGCGTTTCATGCCTAAATGGTCTCTAAACTCACAGCCCTGATCCATGAGCATTATTTCATTTGAAAGCTTTCTACGCTTTCCCCCTTTGGGACCCCACCCAAAATTCCTGGGGTTAATGGGAAATATTTGCGTTTCTGATTCCCTGATAGCTAGCCTTGCTCCCTGATAGTTGATCTATTGTTTGTCAAGGTATAAACACACCTCTTCCCTACCATTGTGACTGTGATGATGGGGAAGATGTGCTTGGGAGAGAGGCTCCTGCAGAGATGGGGCAGCGTGTGCTGAGCCAACTCCCTGCTCCACCTGGAAACTCTGCTTGATCCCCTTTCCCTGCCCTTGGCTCACTCCCTGAAGGTCTCAAAGGGCTCTGCAGGTGTGAAGGAAAAGTCCAGGTTACACAAGAGGCTGCACCAGCTTCACTCCGAAAAGGAAGCAGATCAGGCCCCCTCACTCTTTTCCCTCCTTCTCTTTTGCTTCCTTCCTTCAGCTCTGGACCATCCACACAGCAGGATCGAGTGGGATCTAAGGACTGGTGATAATCTGTGCTCTCTGACTGGTGGGTTGTGACAGTTTTATATTACAAATTACTTCTTATTAGATGGTGTGTCAAACACCACTCTAATACTGCCTCTAATACTTCACATGGAATTTTTTCATACACAGAAATTCAGGTTTTCCCATTAATGTGAGTCTTCTCTCCTGCTCTCCTATCTGCACATCATATTTTGTCTTTTTGATTTGTGAATTCATACAGATCATCAGCCTTTCCTGGGTGTTTTACCTTCTTTTATGGACCTAGCTTTTCCTACTGAGTTAACATTTAAAACACACATGCAAAGGACATGGAAGAGTTTCTCAATTTCTTTGCCTGCATGCTTATAAATCAGCAATTTTGACCATGAAAATTAGATGCCTTTACTTCCAAGTAAACGAAAATGTACCAGGAATTTTGAAATTACTTATAATTACTTGGAAAGCAGAATCATGGAGGATGCTCAGATTCAGCTTTGCTTTGCAAGCCTGTTAAAAAAATGATGTGAATTCGTGCTTATAAAGGGAAGGTATTTGGAGTGATATGCAGTCAAGGCCCAGGAAAAAATAGACTGCAGATCTTCATACCAAACTGGTGTGTGTATGGAAACATGAACAATTTGGCTGCTGTTAGGGTCACTTTGGCAAATTGTTTCCTGCATTACTGCCACAAAGTAAGAATGAATTATAACAATTAGAACGATTGAAGTGTAGTATAAGATGGTTGTTCGCTTTTGTTTCAGGCTAAATGGAGCTGGAGAGGTAAATATATTTGTGCACTGTCAGTGACTGGAGTTGTTAAGAGACAATAATCATAGAAATCAAACAATAAAAGACCTTCAGATACAATAGTTTCTTCATTAATGCCGTTTTATGTTAATTTGTCAACAGTTCCTGATGGAATAATCACAGCCCTTTTTGTAATTGCTGAGTACAAAATATTATATGTATTTATTGTGGATGAGACTTCAAGCAGGCAGTGATAACGGTTTTGTCCCCTATCACCTTTTTTTGTCTTCTAAATAGTTCTCCACTTTTAAAGCAGAAGTACAAGAAAAGAAGGAAATAGAAGAAAAGGGAGAGAAAGAGGAGGGAGGGATGTTGCCTCTTAGCTTACTCTGAAACTACAAGAATTTTCTACTGCACAGGCAGGTGTGAGAGATGAAGTAACACCTTCCTTCAGCCCAAAAAGACTTTCCAAAAAGGAAAACTGTTAATTCTCTTTCTTACTGATGGTTACCTATGGTTTAGATGTGTTTTGTTTATATCATTGAAGTATCATCTACTTCTGAATATGAGACTTCATAGAACCTAGAGATGGAGAGAATTTGTGAGGGCATTCACTACTCATGATGAGCAGTACCAGGTGGTCACTGCAGTGTCAACTTTGTCTTCCTTGTCTCACATGATAACCTAGGCAAGATTATCATCATTGTACTTTCGTTGTATTTTGCTGGCTTTGTAAGTACTTTAGATACATGTAGTGGGTGCCATGTAAAGACCACAACACAGTTATCAAAGCTCTTATTATGGATTGCTTATATTTCAGTGATAATATATATTTAAGGTCACTTTTCATGACCTTTTTAAACCATAATACAGCAATTAATATGTCTATCTTCTTATACAGCAGAGTTTTTGCATTAAGGATATGAGAGGGACCAATTTTATTTTTATTTATGCCTCAACATATGTTATACATGAGGTGAAAAATTACTATAGGGGCTTCATGTGCCGTGGGTTAAGGAGGCAGAAAATGGAGAGGAGCCCTGTCCCCGGGGAGCCTTCTCCTGGCAGCTGATCAGGGCACAGAAAGCTTCCTCAACTGGGCTGCAAGTGATCCCCACCTTTGCCAGCTTGATTTCTGGTTCTCTCTCCATCTCTCTTTTCCCCTCTTTGCTCCCTTTTCTATGCCCACTTTGGTAGGATCACTTATTTTCTTTATCAACAAATAAGCGCTTTGTCTTCATCTGATAAATCTTATCAGAAAGAATCCTCCCCAACTCCCCTTTCACTGCAGGACAGGACAGACCCTACCTGATGTCCAGTGTACATATCAGTCACAATATTTCATTGAAGCCACTTTAAGCTGAAGGAAAGCAAGTTACTCCAGAGCCACTGACAATTCCAAAGTGGGAGCGTGTCGCTCCGACTCGTCTGATCAAAGCTCCAGCACTCTCTGGGAGGAACCTGAGGCGAGGCTCTGTCCTATCCTGCTCTGACACTCACATACAAATCCCTGCAGAGACAGGAATTCAACCCCTCTGAGCACTGAGTGGCAGCATGTCACTGCCACTTCTGAGCTCATCATTCCTCAGTGATTCATGCATTTCTAGATATCTCTTTGTGACTTGTCCAAAGTAGTTGCTTACACACCACAGATGGCCAGTATTCTGTCTGCACACGTAAGAACATTCACTTTTGAATGGCAGAGAGACATTTATTCAGTCACAACGTATCTTCTACAAAGTACAGCCCTCTGCTCAAATTACGGGTTTTTTTTTTTTAGTTCTTCTGATGCAGAATATTCCTTGGAAAAATATGAATTAAAGAGGAGATACACTAAGGCTTGTAGTCCTGAGAAGGTTCTTTAATTCCATGCTGTCACACAGTGTGAAGGTCATCAGAAGAAGGTAGTCGAAAGAAGGCTGTCTTCTGCAATAGATCTGCTACTCTACCAGCTGATCAAAATCAGATGGTCACCAAATAACTTGGCTAGGCTTTTTGTCTTAACTCTGTAATCCTGTTTCTTGATTTAAAAAAAAAATCTTTATTTTACCAGCATTACACTCCCACAGGAAGAGGCAGGGTTTTGGGACAGCTGCAGTATAGTTGATGTAAGGCATGCAGTTCCATGGTGAGACACTAAAAGTAGCTGTGGAGTATCACACACCTGAATTCAGATCAGCTAAGAGCATTGTAGTGCCTGCATCGTGCTGAAATCTCCTGTTCAGCAGTAACACATCATCTAATATGAACACTTGATAGTGATATTGTTATCTGAGTGTAAATCACATTCTGCAGCATCAATGACCCCAATCAAAAATCTCTCCAGCATCAGCATCATCCACAGTCACTTCAGCTCCCCACTAAGTCATTAGCTTTGAAATAAGGGATTGAATACAATGTAAGTGGCAAATGTGAAGTATTCAGGAGCAAGAGGTTATTAGTAGACTTTAAACCATAAAAGCCTTTCCCCTTAGGCCCTGCAGGATGCTGCTCCAAAGAACAAACTGATTCATGTGCACAGCAGAAAACAGAGTGCACAGGCACAGGTACTGCAGCTGGGGCCTAAACAGGCAGGGATGAAGCCTCCAGATCCCAGCAATGCTGCAAACTGGCCTCGAATTTGTCAGAAAATCCTTCCTTTCATTTCTGTTGCATTGATAAATACTTTGACTGGTTTTACACAGCATGCAATCCACTCTCACAGATAGAGTGGAAATGACTCTTTAAATTAGAAAAAAAAAATTATCTGCTAACCTGTAAATCTTCCATTTGTAGTCTCAATATGTGTCATGGTTACAGAGGTGAGAAATGCGTGGCATACAACAGCACCTGTCTGCAAATTTACTACTTAAAACACGATAATCCATGCTCCATCTCAGGCTGCACGGTGTTGCTGTGCTGGTCATGTTAGTCACATGATATTGCTTTCAGCCGAATCATTTTTATCAGTTAATCAAAATCCTGAACTACTAATTGGGAAGAGAATGATAGTGTGTTTGTTTGGGTTTGGCTTTTTTCCCACATGTGATTGAACACAGAAAAGTGAATATGAAAATTCACAAAAGCAGTTCTGGGGAGGATGATGGGGTAGCACAACGGTGACACAAATATTTTTAAGCTTACATGCATTGATATAAATTTCCTTGCTGCCTTCTCAGTTTCAAAATATTAAATGTTTCTTTAGCAGTAAAAATTCATGCATTTGCACTAAATGTTAATAGTTTGAACACCCTACTGACACAAGAGCTTGACCCCACAGGATCAGCCTCTCTTATCATCCCTGCTACCCCTGTATCTCTAGATACTAAAGAAGATTGTTTATTAATATCCAGATTCTTTTGCTTTTAAAACTCAGGAAAAAAGAAAAAGAAAAAATGTCATGTAGAGAAATTAATAATAGTCATGAAGGACTGACAGACAAATTGACTTTAAGGAAGACTTTTCTGAGATCTAGAGACTTTAGTTCATTTTAATAATATCATAGCAGACAGTGAATATGTTGTTGCCTGTTAATGGATATAAAACTTTCTCCACTTCCAAAATACATGGATAAGGCTTTAAAGTTTTGGTTTTATTAAGAAAAGTTAGATCAAAGTATTGATGTTCCCAACATTACGGGTCTCAGTCTGAAACTAACAGCAGGTTTCTGTCCTTTTAAATAGAGGCAATCAAATTCTAAGCTAATTAGATATGGGAAAACCATAAATTACATATCAGGTTGAGGGAAAAAATTGGCTAGGAAGTAAACAGAATTCAGAATTTGGGGGAAAAAGGAAGTAAGTTGATGTCACATGCAAAGATTCCTTTGGGTTTGGTTTTTTTCCAAACACTTTCATTTGGGTTTTGGGGGGTTTTTGAAGCCGTTGTAGGGCTGAAGCCATGATTTACCTGCAGTGCCACCTGCTCTGCTGTAAAAGCATTATTTTCTCAGCCAGCATGGACAGCAGTCACAGTGCAGTCCTTTAAGACCCCCTTTTGGCTGCAAAAGCAGTGCCTTGGCTGTAATCATAAAGCTGTAATATTTCATTGCATTGACATCATATAGGATGTTTCCTCCATCTGCTGTGGTCAGCATTAATTAATAGATTTCTCAGTTTCTAGGAAGAGTCTAGCAAACAATCAATCTACTCCTTCTCTCGTATTTATTCATCACTGCAGCACTGCTATGTAGATGGATATTCTGTTTATGATCCAACCATTCAACAGGACATCAAGTGAATAGCAAAGCAAAACTAACTAACTAACTAACTAAATAAATAAATAAATAAAGTATTAAAGGGCCAGAGATTAGCTTTAATCAAAACAGGTATTCTCCTAGCACTGAATGCAAACAGTCAGCCTGTGAAACAGAAGGCACAATGTAGTTTGTGCCTTGTTTTGGGCATGCCTGGAAAAAGGAAATTCTGATTTCACACGTGGAAAAAAAAATGTTGACAATGAGATTGTTCATACCCTGGAAAAGGTTGCCCTGGAAGGCTGTGTAGCAGTTAGGAAACCTGGCTGTACAAGGGGATGGAAAGAAGTTGTAGCTTCGACTTTCTCAGGCTGTTGGAGCCATCCAGAGTTATCTTCCTTTAAGTGTTTCAATTCCTTGTCGTTTGCAAAATTCAAACAGACATGCCCCTAAGCTAGTTGATCTGATTTCAGAGTTATTCTTACTCTGAGCTGTTGGATGATCTGATCTCCTGAGATGTCTTCCATCTCAGTTTATTCCCTGGCTCTTGTGAAAAGTAGGATCTTCTAGCCTGGAAAAGAGAGGTTTCTGGGGAGACATTATTGTGGCCTTTGAATATGTAAAGAGGGTATAAGACCCATGGAGAGAGACTTTTTGTGAAGGTCTGCAGAGACAGGACAAGGGGCAATGCTTTCAAACTGAGAGTAGGTTTAGATTGGATAAAAGGAAAAATTTTTCTACAACAAGGTTGGTGAAACACTCGGACAGGTGTTACAGAGAATTTGTGGATGACCCATCACTGAAAGTGCTCATTATCAGTTTGGCCAGTGCTGAGCTATTTGATCTACTGTAAGATGTACCTGGCAAGGAAGTTGGACTAGATGGTCCTTAATCACAGACCACTATATGATTCTGTGAAAAACAGAATGCAATAAAGTTCACACTTCGGCACAGACATATTTGCTATTTGTCACTTTCTACATCATTGCAATTACACCTTGTTAGCTGCTGAAATGATTGGTTGAGATTGATTTCCTTCCTTCACACTTCCTTCCTTCCTGTTGTTTCTTCACTCTTGGATTTTTTTTTTTTTTTTTTTGCTATATTTCCTCTTTCAGTGAATTGCCTTTAAGTATCACTTTGCCCCCCACCTGGCTTTTTTTTTCAATGACAGCTTTTCACTTGTTTGTTTTGGGGCTTTGCTGCTTAAAGTCCAGCAGCCTCCTCATCTGAGCATTGTGCCCTGCCTGACCTTTTGTGTTGGGGCACTGGAGCATCTGTGTGGAGCTTCCTTTACAGCTCCATCACTATGCAAAAAGCCATAAATTACTGTGTTACATCTCACATACCACAAAGTATCACACCAATACTCACTCTGCTGAAAAACTGGTTGGCTTACATAGACCAGACAAAGACCAGGAAATCCAGATGCCAGTGAGAATCTTGTAGACTACTCCTGCTGATCATTTAAATTCTGGGAAAGTCGTGTGAGGTACCACATTCTCTTGAAAAAGGTGTAAATACTCTAGGAGATAAACAAATGAGCTATTAATATTGTCATGCATGGTCATGAGTTTCTGGCTGGACTTTTTAGTATACAAATTCAAATGATCTGAAATTATATAATTTCAAAACAGCTTTTTCCAGATTCTAAGTATGATGGAGTTACATAGGGAGAATCTTATTTTTTCTCACTAATGTGCCACTGTCAACTTCATGCTTTGAAACTCAAACAAATGAATAAGTTTCGTATGCCGAGGGTCTTGGAGCTGTGCAGTAAAAGACATAATTTTGATATATTACAAATGAAATTCATAAGACTTTTAAGAATATCTGAACACATTGCAGAGGCACGTGTTAAAATAGAAAATCTAGGTAGTATTACATGTTTTTGTTTACAGGCATGAATAAGAATTCCCAATGGTTTTTATAGCAAAGAGATTCGTTTTTAATTCATTTTTTGGTTTACAAAAAAAAGAAAAAACAAAGTGGCTACACATAATCTTGGTAAACCTGGTTCACATGTCATTATTATTGTTGCTGGTACTGTTTGTTTTCTTATCCCAGTGACAAAATCAGCTCACTTAACAAGGCATGAAGAGGAAGCAGGGCCCTTGGAACAGGTGGAAGAGGCAGAGACAGTCAATCCCTAACCCAAGGTGAGCTGCAAGGTATGGGAAAACATTTTAGCTGCCAGTCAGGTGAGGCCCTGGTGACCCAGCTGCTCCCATGCTGGGATATCATGGCCCATTGTATGAAAATAGGTGGCAGTGAAGCCAAGCAGCTGTCCCAGGATGTGGGCATTGACAAGGAGATTGGGAAGAGGACAGAAGCTCTCAGCCTCTGAAGGAAACTCCTGTCAAGCATGAGAACAAGGTATTCTTTCAAGGATGATCTAATACTGACACTGAACCATGCTGTAAATCAAGTCCCTCCTGATGGGAGAGAATTTGCTGAAAGTCCCTGCAAGGAGTTTCAAAGATAAACCAAGACTTTGCCTTTAGTTTCAGTGCTTCAGGATAGTTGTTTATTAAGTCTTATCAGAGGAACAGAGCCACTAGCGTGACCCAGGTACAGCATAGAGCACAGAAAAGCAGGAGTGAGAGCATCTTCTGACTCTTTATCAAGATTTACACAGCCTTTTAAAGATATTTTACCCAATAGTTACTAAAAATGTACATTATTTTCACTTTCCTACCAATTATTCAGTAACACCGGCAGGAACTGCGGAATTCTCTATCCAATCATTCCAAACTACTTTTACTGCAGAATATGGAGGAGTAGAAGAAGGAGAAGAAGGTTTAGAGAACAACAACAATCCTCCATTTTGATATTTTTTACTCTTATCTATTTACTACAAAGAGAAGCCCAAAACCTCTAAATTTTTCCCCGTGACAATCTTACATAGTAGTCTATCCCCTAATTCACACCACTGCATTTTCTAGTTCTTCTCTGACCGTTGGTAATTTTTTCCAAGGTTGGAGGTTAAAACAGTGTTGTTCAGGGGGGTAAAAACCCTCAAAAACAGGCAGAGAAATATTCTTGGCACTCTGGGTTCCTACATAATCCTGCACCCAGGCAGGTGGAATGCCACAGAGAAAGGGATCCATTTCCTGAGAGAATTAGCTGTCCTGGGGGGAATCCATAGGGATTCAAATAATGAGCAGTCCCCTGTGGATCCAGCTGAGGTCCCGTGTACCCAATCCACATGGCAGAAGCTTGCACAGAGCTCCATCGTCGTACACCAACTCATTGGCAGTGGTGTCATGGAAAGAATGGGAGCAAACGGTGCTTCAGGTGACTCCCCGACTCTGACAATACAAAGATCATCTTTTTCCTCCCCACTGACTCCACTTCACTCCTCATCTGTGGAAAGACTGTCCAAGACTGCAGACAGATTTGAAAGACTTACTCATCTCTAAATTTTATATCTCCTGCAAACAATAGCATACTAACCCGGAATTATGATTTTGTGAATAAACCGAGTATTTTATTATTTTGCCAGTTGAGGGGGGTGATAGAAAGGACACAGCCACCAATGGAAAGAATGGTCTTATTTTACTATTGTTATTAAGGCAACACAAAAATAAAGTTATATAATTTAATAAAATAATAACCTTACATTGTGTTGGGCTTGAGAAACAAGCAAAATAAGCAAGGTAAAGCACCTAATCATTACTGTAGGAGGCAGAGAATGGTGACTGAGAAGGACACATCAACAATTGCCCCAAATACTTCACCATCATCCAGACCCTCAGTCGCTGGGCAGCCCCTGCTGCACAGAGGGCTTGGAGAACTTTCCCAGCAGCTGGGAGGTCCCACGCAGTGCATCCACTCATCGGTGAGGTCTCCAAAGTTGCTGTGAGGGGCGGTCCAGCTTTTGTAACTTTTATAACACACTTCCAGACCAACCAGGACCAGGGCTTGGCCAGAGCCCAGGCCACGGGTGGGGGGGGGGGTGGCTCTTACAAACAGCATCTGGTGATGTCAGCTGGGGAGGTTCCCAAAAACAATACATTTAATAACGTATCTTGCAGGTAATTACACACGGTCACGCGAACGTTTCTGAAGCAGCTGGTTGGGCGTTAAACCAGCTAGCATATACAAGGTTCTATGGTTAGATGACTAACACAGACAGCACAGGATTCATCTAGAAGTCAACTCTGGCTCAGGCCTGTTGTCCAGGCCCTAGCAGTTCATTTATGAAGATAGAGAGGATTTGAGGGAGAGATGGTGAAGGCATTGTGTATTTGTCTATAGACTAAGGATTTATGAAGATGCAGGAAAGCAAATCCCAGGAACACTGTTAAAACTCTGTTTTGAAAACCAATCATTTGTTCCTATCCTCTGTTCTCTCTTTCCCCCATTTGCGTGTTCTTGATACCTACAAAAGAAAGTAGGTGGGTAGAGAGATTCTTCTAACCCTGCAATACACTCCTGTTATTGTTTCAGATCTGCATCCACAAGGAAGTGAACACTTATAACCACCAAACCATGGGAGAAGTTCAGTTTGAACCAACACTTTTTACTGTAAGGTTGCAGCTGTTCAGAAATTCAATTCCCATAGTGCCAAGACTACTTATTTTTACTAAATAGTGCTATGAGTGCAATTAAGCATAGACTCAGGCCTGAGACTGATACAAATATTTCTAAACTTTTATCACTTCAGTTTTTATTGTCCTTTCATTAATTAAAAAAAAAAATCACTGAATTTTTTTCCACTTTTTTAAAAAAGCCAGGGGATACTGTGGGTTTGGAGCCATTCACTTTTTATTCCAAATGCAAGCAAAAAACCCACCACAACAGAAAAGAAAATACAGATGCAAAGGGGATACAGGATACAGTACTTCATTTGAAAGTAAAAGAGGGAGTAAGCAGAGAACTACTGTTATTGGAAAATGTAATGTCATTTGAAAGAAGGGATTAGAAAATGAGTGAAAGAAAGACAAAATAAAGTTCTAAAGAAAACACAGAGTCTTGTAAAGAAACAGTGGTGTAGGGAACAGAAGAGTAGAAACTCCTGCAATTAAAGGAGGATTTCATTTACAGCCCTGGAAGAAATTAGGTCTGGCATAATTGACAGAGATTTATAGACCTTAAGCAAGAAAACTAAAAACCTAGGTTTTTATAGTTTATAAGTAAAAATATGCACCGGGTGTTATGGTGAAGGGTTTTAAGTATAACAATGTGACTTTACAGGTTAAGTTAAGAATTTAAATGCTGTAAAAGTAGTCTTTGTGTGGATGTGACATGACAGGCTATTGGGTGAAACACAACCACACTGCAGTGAGAAGCTCCATAGGTGATAGGTCATAAAGTCAAAGTTTCGCTTTAAGTGCCCATTGGATTACAAAGTTATAAATTACGATGGAACCTCAGATTTTGTGACTATTTCTTGTTGTGGCAACTTATTACTAAATCTCACACCTCTGGGACTGGTGCTTGTTTGTTATTTTAAGTAATAAATCGTGGATAACTGCGATAGTCCCATCTCTCTTTAATAAGAACTCCGACAATGATGAAGCGGCACCAAATTAAGCACTAATACATTGATATTTCCAGATGACTGGATATTGGTTACTTTTTGCCCAGTGATTTAGGAGCTGAAGGACTGCTAAAATATTGGGGTCCAAATTTGTAAATGCCACTACAAAGTACCAAAAAATTTTGCAGTCTGAAATTGTGAAAGCTTATTTGAATTAACCTCTGAGCTGGTGGAAAAGTTGAACAAACAGAATGCCCCGCTAACAGTATGATTGGACTTGCAAAAAAAAATTATTTCTATAGCAAGCTTTTGCTTTCCCAGTGTTTTGAACTTCTCATAACTTGTCCTATTTGACAGGAAATGAATTAGGAGTATTTTTCTTTATTTCTTTTGTTTGAAAGTCTGTAAGACAAGTCTTGAAAATACAAAAAGCAAAAAATTGCATTTGTTGATGAGGAAGAAAGTAGAAAGCTCATTCTACCCCTACTGTATTCAATGCCAAATTTCAAGATGTTCAAGACCAAAAGAAAAACAACTGTACTTTTTACACTGTAGCTTTTTGGAACAAGGGCTCCATCATGTCAGTATCAAGGTTTGTATCCTGGTGTTTTAATCCATGCAGGATAGTTTAGGATGATACTTCATTATTTTTATGTCAGTTCATTGATGTGCCAGTTTTGTGTTGTAAGTTTTCTGAAAGAAGACATGTAGTGATAGGAATGTTGTTTCTGCAACACTGAGCCCATAAACTACCAGTTTTGCCATAAATTCTCTTGAGGCTTGCCAGTTCAATCCCCAAGATTATGGTTCTATTAAATCATAAAACATAATTACTAAGAATAAATATATCAAAGTTTTGGAGCAAGGAGAGGAAATAAATCACCATGAAATAAAGTACAAGGCAGTTCTCTCAGTACAAATGGGCAGAGAATTCCTGTATGTACCCTCAATCTTTAATCATTTGTGCAGAGTATCCCATTTCCTAGTAGAGGGAAAACAAGAGAACTGGCCTTACAGATATTTTCCCTTTCTTGCAGCTGAGAATGAGTGGAGGGTTAGTTGCATTCCCCAGCCTTCTTTTGTCACTAATCTCAAATCTTGGTGGGCCATGAGCAGGTAAAAAAAAAAAAAGAACCCATGCCTCAAAGGCACCATTCAATTGTTTTCTGGAGCAACATGGAACCAGGAAAGAAGCAGTGTGTTTCTGTCACCCATTCCTTCCCAGGAGCAGTTATAATATTATCTAGTAAACAGTGCAAGTTTTCCCATAGAACTAACACACCAAAGTATTAAACTTAATTTGGAATTCCAAAAAGTATTCCTACTTTTAAGAATTATGCTTTTCTGCCTCTTCTACGAAAATTAATTTTTTGTTTTAAAAATCAAATAGGGCTCCTTGTCACATAGAAGAGAGTGCTCCAGAACAGATTAGGTGCTCAAAGTTCTGTGAAATGTAGATCAAATTCAGCACTGCTAGGACACTTTTCCCTGACAACCATATGAGAGAGAGATCTTTTAAATTGTATTTATATAAGGTTAACTCATAGATATGAGTCTGTAAAAGACAGAAAAAACACAGTTCATGCTATCAAAATCACATACTACTTCTACTGGGAACAGAATTACAAAGGTATCTTTTCTCTCTAAATGAATAATGAGCTCAAAACCCTGTTATATTTGATAAAGCAGTGCTTCCTAGATTATGATGCTGCTCTGAACACAGTTGGGACTGTGCTCTCAATTCCCACGTCATTTTAATGCTGAGATGTGTCAGACGTATTTACAGTGTTACAGCAGGAGCTTCAGAAACAATGGAGTTTTCCTAGTCACAAAGCCTTTTCTGTACCTTCTTTTTCTGTGTTTATTCTTGGGCTTTTTAAAAAATACTTTCCCTTTCTTCATATTTAATGTAGCTGTCAATAACCCTGATCTGCAGTCGAGCCTCAGGCAGTCTTGTGACATTGAACAAATTTGCTTCAAGAAAATACAGACATGAAAAGTTAATACTGGGACAAGACTCAGGATGAAAGGCTGGAGTGGCTGAAACATGCCAGCACATTTTGCAAGCTTAGTTTTGAATAAGAATAGTTGTCTTCATTGGTTTTCTGTATTCCCTCTTTGCCTCTTGTTATTTCAGCCTGAACCTGATGCTGGTATCTGGTTTTGTGACTTTGGTAGGATGAGAATTCAAGATGAAAAGTGCAATAAGGAATTTCTTTTCTCTCACCCTTTTCAATTTAAGACCACTTTGAACAGGAGCTGAAAGTAGCTCACAGATCCCATGAATATTGCTAAGAAACAAGGACAGCAAAACCAGCATCACCTACTTGCCACCAATGGTTTCACAGGTGTCTGGGCTCTCTCAGCAGCAGATTTCAAACCTTAAAAAGCTTAAAGGGGTGCCTGGTGGTGAATTCCCCCCTTGGTGTTACCCTGATAGGAAACTCTATGCAAAAAGTAGACAGAGAGTAATATTTAACATGTTTAGAATTTTGCCCTTATGCAGACTCTTGTGAACCTTCAAGTCAAGCCTCTCCTGTAGTTTTATAATAAAATCTTACTGAAATACTATGCTTTAAGATTCAGTGGACCAGATTTAGGCTTTATTAGGATTAATATTTATGGCAAGTGAAAATACTATTTTATTAGCTCTAACCAGACTTTCTAATCATTTAGTAGCACCTCTAAGCACATTTTCCAGGAAGACAAGCTGCCTTTTTCTTTCCCAATACGATTTTAACTTATATATGCTGTGATATTAGTCTTTAAGCAGGAAGATACAAATGAATGTTAGTCAGGCAATACTGGATCAGACAGATCAGTTCTGATCAATACTGATCAGATTGTATTATGTCTAATTTGCTGGCGTTGCCTGTCTAAACCAGTGGCTTTCTCTGATGCATCAGTGGACAAGGGAAGAGCTCCAGGCATCATTTAGCTGCTCCTTTGTTCCTTGCCGTGGTTCCACACACCACCCTTCTCTCTAAACTGGGGAGACACAGATTTGCTGGATGGGCTGTTTGAAGGGTAAGGAATCATCAGGGTGGTCACTCCCACATAGTTGCAGTCAACAGTTGATGTCCAAATGGAGATCAGCAGTGAGTGGTGTCCCTCAGGGATCCATACTGGCACAGATACTGTGATGTAGTAGAAATGGGCCCTTTTTTAATCTTTCCATGATGCCAAGAGCTTGATTTCAAACAGCTGATTCCTCCAAATTTACAGCTTTTTGTTTCAGCAGGGTTGGAAAGCTACATTTGGATTTGCACTTTCAAGTGAAATAGTGGAAGTGCTTTCTCATTTTCAGAGAAACAGGAAAATAAGCCCTGGATAAAGAATTATTTGCTACATTTAAGACAGATGCCTACACAGTAAATAGACACTGCATACAGCGAATTTCCAGACATAGCTGTAACTTCCTGTTTCTTTCCCTAGTTAGAGATGCTTTCATAAAGCTTATCAAACCACCATATTTTTAAATATGCCAGGATTCAACCCCAAGCAAATACTGGCAACTAATGCAAGCAATATCCACTGCATTATCTCTGTGCAGGTAACTTCAGAAATCAATTAAGTGATGAAAACCATAAGAAAAAGATCCTAAGACCAGCTAACAAACTTATTTCCTGAAATACTGAAAAATGGGTACGTAAATATTTTAAAAACAAGCCAACAAACCTAAACAACCTCTTTTGAACTTCTAAGAAAAATATTTGGAGTGCAATGAAGAGGGAATCCCAGCTGTATCTTCATAACTTCAAGCAGCCAAACACCTCATTTTAGTTTTAGCATTATCCCAGAGATCAAAACAAACTCTAAAATAGGTATTTTGGATGAATTCGCATGATGTTATTGTATGACCCAAACTATTTGGAATTTTCATGGTATAGGACTATTGGAAGGAGGGGGATAACCAATCTGAGTGCTCTGAGAACTTGAGGGGGTTTTAATAATTACATTTTAATCATCTTTTTTTTTAAGACATATCTACAGGACCAGCTTTTGTTAATCTGACAGTCTAGTTAACCTAGAAATACATTTTGTTTCCCGTGAGAGGGAAAATCATAATCTCTTTTATAAACAATAATTATATTCAGAAAGCAGCATAAATCTGTTTAGAGCTGTATGGGTGCTTGTATTTATAATGTTGTGGTTGATCACAGGTTCTACCAAGCTGTGTCCCTGTTGTGTTTACATCATGCCCTCACTAGGTCCCAGGTGCCAAAAAATAAAAGTTTAAAAATTTCTGTGCTTGGAATTTAATCTAATGATCCCTTATCTTGCAAGAGACTCTCTCACCTGATTTAACACGTTAGGTATGCCTCATCTTTGGTTTTGATGAAATTTTTGGACACTTCACTAACTGCTAATGTTTAGGTCAGCTGTTTTCACATTGATTTGTTGCATTGCTATTATCTCATGACTGTCCCTACAATAAAATGTGAAATGGGGCTAGTAGAGGTTATGGATTTTGAAGCAGAAAGCATATTTAGCCTACTTCTGAGAATTTTCATCTCTAGAAAGAATCAAAAGCAGGAGACTACACCCATTTTACCTTCATGAGAAGGTATTGTGACAGTATTAATTCATGAGAAGATAATGTGAAAAACATCAAGTTTCAAGAAAAAATTTTGGATATTAATTAAGGAAAAGAAATAATACCAAAACCTAGAGGCATTCGGGAGGAGTGGACAGGCACTCCTGGTCACAAAAGACTGGCTGTGAATAAAAATGAATTTATAAAAGATATCTTTCCTGGTAAGAGCAAAACTCAGGAGGGAGGTCCAAAAACTGGTGGCTGTTTCAAGGCAGGACCTCTGCATTTCTCTGTTTCATTGTGAAGTTTGCATGGAACCTGGGCACCGCGGTCTATAACTGAATATCAGAAACTTCTGAGCTCATGGTAAAAGAAGACACAATTTCCCCTTTTCTTGCCTGGAGAATGCATCTTTTAAAAAGGACAAAGTTTTGAAGGAATTGGATAGATGTGCTTAGTTAGTCTAATTTTGCCATCAATGCTTTTGTTTACCTTGACCATAACCTGATGATTTTCTTGCAGTCTCTTGTTCCATATCAGAGAGCATTATTCTTTAGAGAAATCTTTCTGATGGCCTACTAACGATGATTTTTACCACCACTAGCAAAAATTTTCTTCCAGAGGCAACAAAGAGCCTCGGGACTTGTCTGGGTTTGTGATGGCCTGAGATAGCTCATGCTTGCTGTATCAATTGTCTGGTGTTCACATATCTGCTGCCTTGTGACTTCTTTTAGCATAAGCTCTGTGAGTATGGTAAGTGATAAAGACCTGGCAGACCTAGGGAGTTTTTGCTAACAAGCAAAGCTCCTTACATCAGTCAAATCTGGCAGAGGCTATTTGTGCCACTTGCAAACTTTAAATGGGGACTAATGAGAATGAAGAAAACTGTGTCGTAGAAAGGTAAAAAGATTAACTGAAGTGTACTCAAGACTAAGAGACCACCAGAACTTCATACTTCTCTCAGTAAAGGCTTGAGGATTCTGATGATTCAACACAAATTATTCTATTCCACTCTGCTTGAAAAATAATGAAATTTGATCTTAGGACTCAGACACTGGAAAGCTGAACATAACACTAAGATCAGCTGTACATACTAGGAGGCTTTACTTCCTATATATAAGACTTTGAGTGCAATACAGATTGAGTTTAAAAAAAAAAAGTAAACCTATAAGGAAAGGGAGAAAATGGAAAAAGTATTTTAAGCAATATTTTTTTCTCAGTTGTTTCTGTTAGTGCTCGGCACTGAAAAAATATTCGTGCTTAAACATTTTTAGCAGAACATGCCCACACTTGAACAGGTGAGTCAATGCAAAGCTACTCTTCCCTTTTTAGTGAGAGGGAACATGTCCTTTCTGGATCATCCTTTGTGACCAGGAGAATAAAACCTACTCTGGTAACATTATCACCAAAGACAAGACCTTCTTTCCAGAATGTGTAAGCCTCTGCTTTAATCTCATCCTTTGAAAAGATACTGACTACATGTGAATTCTTTTTGTCCCATGCCAAGAACTTCTGCTCGCTTCTGACCTGCTTGATATAATCCCAAGTTGTAATGGTGGCATCAGGAAATCAGATGAGCAATGTAGACTGGATAACCCTCTTTGACAATCATTATTAATAGATTCTTCTTCCCCCAAAACAGCTCATTTCCACAGATTGCAGGTTCAACAGGAAATTGTTTCCTTCACTGTTCACAAAAAAAAAAAGAGTCACTAGTCCACTCTTCTGTCTCCCACTGTGGAGTTTGCAATTTTCTTTTCTCCCTTTGTTGTCAAAGACCAAACCTATTGCCTAAACTAGGTGGGTCGCTGCTTGCTTATGGCACACTTCCTCCCTCCCCAGAAAAACTACAGCCCTGCCCCAGGGAACAGCCAGCACCTTCTCACCAGTACTTACCATGCTTGAAGGCTGCTCCTGGAGAATTTCTGTGCTCCCTGTTTTACATCCTTTGGCCAAACGCCTGTGACTTGCTCGCTGTGTAAGACATAAAGCGCTGTGGGGGCTGTTCTGCAGCTGAAGGGTTTGTAAGGTACCTCCTCCAATGGCATGTAAGACCCAAAAAGCTAACCTGCTGTGGAGCTGCCTGAAACAGGTTGTAAAATGCTTTATGTGAGTTTTTATCTTGTTCCAGGTACTCAGAGGACCTTGACGTTCTGTAACTTTTACTCTACTTTGCTTTCTTCCTGTATGCCTCATGAAATTTACCTCTCCATCTCCTTGGGTTTCTTCGGGTGTTCTGAGTCATTAATACCCATATCTGTTCTCCCACATGGCATTTCATGGTCCATGTACATAAAAAACCAAATTTGGATTAATGTTGAAGATAAATTTAAAGCATGTCTTGGTTAATTTCGTATGATTTTTCACGTTCAAGACTGAGAATACATATTATATTTTTACCTCACCTAGTGGAAGTTATGCCTGCTCATGGCAGGAGGGTTGGTCTAGGGGCTCTTTAAAGATCAAGCCAAACCTTTCTATTATTATATTAAAGTCTACTTATTAGAATGGAGAAGTACTATTTTCCCATAATGTAAGCAAACTCCCACTGCTTCCAGAAATTTTATAACTTCGATTAAAATTCTTTGGTTCTAAATAATTTAACTGCCATGAGAAAATGCTAATACAGAAATTGAGGAAAATGTGAACTCCAATGTTAAATCAACTTCCTTTCTTGGTTACCATAGCAATATAATCTTCCTGTGGGGGAAACTGTCTCATGTTATATCTGTATAATTGCAGGAGTCTTCCTCAATACCAAAGCACACACTGTCTCAGTTTCCTGTAGTATATGGGGAAGGTAAAGAATATTTTCTCAACTGAAGTGTATCTGATTGTCTGGTTGTTTGGAAAGGACTCTGTGTAAGGATTAGGGACTCAGCAGCTCTGCATAAAGCGTGCACTCAGAGTGTTGATTTCAGCAGCATTCATTGTTTCCTAGTTTTGTGAGCAATGCAAGCTCTGACTGTAGAGAAAACAAATCAGCAAGTAGCCTGCTGAGAAGCAGAAGTGTCCTTACCCGGCATTTGCCTGGTGCCCAGAGTTCAGATGTACAACACAAGCTGACTTGTGGCTTGAAGCAAGAAGCAAAAAAGTCTCTTGGATATTGAGGTTTCTGAAAGATATATTACTGTTCAAAGACTCTGAGGAGTCATCAATATGCACTGATGTAGCTTGAAGCACCCGAGTGCTAGGGATGAACCCAGGATCACTTTTATCCTTGCTGGGTTTGTTTGCACAACAAATACATAGTCTCAGCCCAAGGTATCTTCTACCTCCAGGCACAGCTGATCTAGCAACAGATGTCAACTCATATGTGAGAAACCCCTGATGTTCATTTAGTCCAATTTTTATTTGTTTCCCCTTTCCTACTTCCTCTCTCCTATTTCTTTCCCTTCTCTTTAGGTGCATTATTCAGGCTGAGGTTCACCTGTTCTTATTCATTGGCAATGTCTCTAGCACATCCTGAGGCGTTTCATAAAGATCAAGTCATCACAATTACATCATTACTGATATGATACATTTCCAATGTAATTCCAGTCTCACTAAACTGCAAATCATCATGGTTTTGCATCTGTCCATGCTAGCAGTCTGCTATTTACCTCAGTGATCCTGGTTTTATTTAGTTTTATTTACTTCATTTTTTACTAAAGCATGTTTTATTACTTCTAAGTATTAAATTATTCAGGAACAGATTTTTTTCCCTACGTGAGCTATAGCAGCAATGATTTATTGTGCTTGACAACCAGAAATAAATTATCCTGGTTTCGTCTTTTAACCTGCAAGATGTTGCAGAAATATGCCTAAATGTCAAGTCATTTTGGTTGAATGGGAATGGAGTCACCTAGAATAATTTCAGCACCTTAACATTCAGATAGAAAATTACTCAGAGGATATCTCTGCATTATATCTGATTTCTTCTATTTGACAGGCAGTGAGAAATTCTTCAGTGATCACTCAACTTATGCTACTCCTACAGGGGCAGAGCTGAAACGCTCTGTTACTCTTTTACACAAAAGCAAGACATACTAGGTTTTTTTCTGGATTCACGATAATAAATTGTCCTGGTTCCAGCCCAGACCAGCGGGAGGGGGTGTGCCCAGGACATTGTGTTACTCTTTACCTCCTTAGGTCGTTGCCAGGGCAGGTGAAAGGGGACTGTCTCTCTTCCAAGGAGGGAAGCTGTCCACCATTGCTTTCATTTGCCCCACGCCTGGTGAGCATTTCGCACGTAAATCACCCTTTGTGCGCCTTTGTTGTTAATATTGTTGCTGTCGCTGCTTGTCTTCCTATCTCATTGCTGTTTCCAGTGAATTCTTCTTAACTGTGATTTTCACCTTTTGTGCCTCCAGTTCTCAACTCCATCCCCAGTGCAGAAAGGAGGAGGATGAAGGTGAGGAACAAGCACGTGACACCTGGCTTGGGAGAGTCTCACTGGAGGAGTCACTGAACTGGGGAGTACCATTCCTAAACCACAACAGAAATATAAAGGGACAATACTATGTCGACTATTTCTTTAAAAATGAATTAATACTGAATGAGTTAATTTGTAGTGTCGGCTTAACATCATCAGCTAAAGGCAATGGAAAAATATTCCGTCTGAGCTGGTTCCAACAGAAGGCATCTACCTCATCCTTCTCCATTTCTTTTTTGAGGAAGAGCTAGACCTATCTCCATGTACGTAGGTACCCAGAGTGCCGAGAATATTTCTCTGCCTGTTTTTAAGCGGTTTTACCCCCCTGGACACCACTGGTATAGCTTCAAACCTTGGAAAACATTACCAACAGTCAGACAAGAACTAGACAATACAGTGGTGTAAATTAGGTGATAGACTACTATGTAAGATTGTCACAGGGTGAAAAATTTAGAGGTTTTAGGCTTCTCTTTGTAGTAAATAGATAAGAGTAAAAAATATCAAAATGGAGGATTGTTGTTGTTCTCTAAACCTTCTTCTCCTTCTTCTACTCCTCCATATTCTGCAGTAAAAGTAGTTTGGAATGATTGGACAGAGAATTCCGCAGTTCCTGCCCGTGTTACTAAATAATTGGTAAGAAAGTGAAAATAATGTACGTTTTTAGTAACTATTGGTTAAAATGTCTTCAAAAGCTGTGTAAATCTTGATAATCAGTCTTTCTCGCTCTCACTCCTACTTTTCCTCCTTCCATGCTGTACCTGGGTCACACTAGTGGCTCAGTTCCTCTGATAAGACTTAATAAACAACTATCTGGAAGCATTGAAACTACAGAAGACGTCCCGCTTTATCTTTTAAACTCCTTGCAAGGACTTTCAGCAAATTCTCTCCCATCAGGAGAGACTCAATTTATGGCACAATAAAGTGTCACATGTGGACCTATGGACATCCAGCCTCCAAGGGATCTGAGGCCAAGCAGTGCAGAACTCTGAACCAATGATGGGTTGGAGCATATGTGGCCACACAGCACTGTCAGGGCTGCATAAACCGCCTGACCACACAACCAGTTAAACTTGTGCTGTTCTGTGTTTAATGAGGATTTTTCCTGGGATTCAAATTCCTCTCAGTTTTACCTACTGACCTAAAGAAATGTTTCCAGATGTGTATGCAGATGTGTGAACAATAATGTAAAAGAAATGTGAAGTCCCCAAGGACATGACATGTTCTGAATATTAAATCAGAGATTCATGCCCTCAAATTTTGACAGTGAATGTATTTGCTGAGGTTCTTACTGTGTAGGTAGGTTGTTAAGTGCCAGATGTTAAAGAATGACTGTAGAGACATAAAATTCACAGATATCTTGAAATTATAGGCTGTAGTTTCCTTTCGAGTGTAATGCTTTATGGGAATAATGTCACCAAAGCATAGCTGATCCATTACAGAAATTTCAGAAACTGAAGATGCTGATTTTAAAGCTATTTTCCCACCAGTTTTGTTAAGATTGTAAATTGTACAGCCACATGGGATTTTTTTATTTCTTTCTTTGCACAAGATTAGGATCGGAATAAATAAGAACTGGAAATCCCAGAAGAAACTACAAATCGTACGAGAATTTTATCCAACCAGCACAAATACTTTGGATAAACAAATACTCAAATACCCTATTTTTTCCTAGTTTCCAGTATACTTTTTCAGATTCTTTTATAAAGATATGCTGAAAAATATTTTGCCATTTTAGACACTTGTTGTTTAATGTTGTGTTCTTAAAATATGTAAGATAAAATCTTGCTCCATGCTATCTTCTTTCTAACAGGTTGAGTTCCCAAATATCTGTACAAATGTAAACTTACACTCTTAAGCATTTTCATACTCTCTGAGCATAGTGAGAATAATCCTTCACAACAGTTCTGTGCCATTAAGTCTGGGTTGACTTTGCTTACAGTTGGCTGGATGTGAAGAAAAAAACATAACCATTGCGGATTTATTTATGTTATGCTATAAATGTCAACAAATTCTGCTTGCAAACACACCTTTATGACTACTTTTAGTCAATGGACTTTAGGGAAATATTCAGATAAAAAAATGTACTTGGGAACAAGCACCTGTAATTCCTCTTGCCAAAAAAATAAATGAATAAATAAATAAATAAATTAGCTATCTTCTTCCATCAGTTTATTTGCTTTGTCCCTTCAGCATGTCCATGGGGAATGGATAATTACCAGTGAATCAGTGAATCTATTACTAAAAGGCATAGCACAAACACTGAAAGTAAGTCTGAAGGACTTTCCTTCTCCTCTTTGGTGGTTACCTCCACAGTTACATCCTGTAGTATCCCTAACCTACAAAGGGCTGGCTGTTCTGAATGCCAAGTATCACTCCTGGAAGACATAAATCAGGTCCAAACTGTGTGGGTCTGGGTAGAGAAAGCATGGGAATTCAATAAAGGCATTCATTCTAAATATGTAGCATGACCTCAAAAGCATTTATCACATAACTCAAGATGCAAGGTTTCAGTGAGAAGGTGTCTGAATTCCTAGCTTTAATGCCAGGGAAATTGGCTTATAAGAGAGGAGATATTGTCACCTTTTAAACGGGTCATACATCTACTCAATAATCAAAGGGACTTGCCATGATTTTTAGTTTACAAAATTGTATTTCTCAGCTTACTGATTTGTGATATTTTGAGGAAAAGGCTCTATTTCTTTCTCCATTTATATCTACAACAAAGTGATATAGTAATCTCAAATGTAAGTATTTAAAAGGGTATATTGAATCACAAAAGGATGTCATAATTACTTCTGTAGCAAAAGAGAAAGTGAAGGTGGATATTGTCTCCAATATTGAGTCTCTCTAGAAAAAATCTTGTACTTAGTAAATACTCCTCCTGAATAATTCCCTTTACAAAGCCTTTTTGGTTTTTGGTAAGCCTTTTCATCAGGTGACAAAATTTCCTTTCAGTATCTAAAAGACATTGGCTGTGGTGACTTTTCTCCCCTCTCCAAAGCAGCAGTTCAGCAATTTTTTTTTGTTAGCAGCCAAGGCGTAGCAGAAGATAAACAGAAAGCAAGGGACAAGCAGGTCTTTTCCAGGATGCAGAAGACTCTGGACGATAAAGCTTAAAGGAGTCTGTCACAAAGGATGATTTCATTTCAATACCACAGCCCTCTGAGTAGTCCAATGTGCAAGAAGGAGAAGAAACCAGGGAGCCTGCTAATCATTCCTGCTCTCGACCTCTGTGCTGACGCTCTGCGGCAGGGCTCACCAGCACACAGTGCCTGCACTCTCTCGGGCCTCCTTGGCCCTGTGCGAGCAGCGCGCAGCAGCTCGGAGGGAAACCACTGCAGAGAGCTTGTGCCTTTTGCCTTTTCACCTTTCCGAAATGATGCTTTGGCTCCTCCAGCTGAAACGCCCAGGACACTCCTCGGCTGAGGCTGAAGCAGCTGCTCCGTCTCGCCTCGTTTCCAGTGGGTCAGGAATTGCCGCGGAGTAACTTCCAGCACGGATCTTTTAAGCGGACTTTGCTGTTCCTTCTGCAGCCTTGTGCCGTGCTGAGGTGACTTCCCCGACGTTCTGGCAGCGGCGCTCCCCCGGGGTCCCGGTGAATTCCCGAGGAGCAGCAGCGCCCGGAGGCGCTCGCAGCGCTCCGCGGTACGAGGGGGACGCCGGGCGGTCGGGGCGGGCACACAGCGGCCGCTGCCCGCTCCTTGCAGTCCCTGGCCTGTGCTGAAGGGATGCAAAAGCCTGCTCATCTTCCGCTTACGATGGAAGGCAGCACTCCTTTGCGGAGCTGCTTCACGCGGAAGAATTCTTTAAGCCTTGTAGCGCTCTTGTTAGGAATTTAAAAAACCAATTCCGTTTTCCAGCCGCAGAAACAGAGCAAGTCTTACAGGGCGTGTTCAAAGTCCCTCGAAAGTTCTGTGAAATAATTAGGAACAGAACCTCATTTCGGCTACAGCTGGCTTCCTCTTCCTGTGAGTTATACCCTGCTGAATTGTCAGGAATGAAATCATGTCCACCGCTGCTGATGCAGTGTAGCAAAGAAGCATCTCCTGCTCGCACATGTGCAGTCTACAGCTGAGAATGCAGACCCAGTACGGCCTGTGCTGAAATCCGTGTGTAGGGAAGGCCAGCAGCAGTCTGCCAGCACTCGCCTGTTCAGGGGAGTGCCAGGGGTGCAATGGCAGCAGCAGTGTCCCGTGCCTTGGGACTCAGCATTGCTGCAGCACCTGGGAGTGAGTGCCAGCTGGGAATTCTCAGTGTTGGGCTTTGATCCTCACCGTGAGAGCTGCTTTTTTTTTTCCCCCATGTTCATTCCAACGGGCTTTTGCAAACATTTGTCTACATATTGACTTTTAGTATAGGAGCACTTAAGAGGCTGGCTGTGATTAAGACCCTAAATTTTCAGAGAGCAAGCTTTCATTTTTTTAAGGGAGTAGTGGATAGGATGCCCTGGAAACTGCCCTCAGGGATAATGGAGCTGAGCAGAGCTGGCACCCATTTGAAGACATTTTTCTTAGAGAATAAGTACTGCCAAAACCTGTTGATAGCTGCCCTGACACCTGGGAAACAAAAGCTAAGCCACGACCACAGTTCAGCAATCTTACCCTAATTATTTTTGGTTATTATGTCATGCAAGGGCTTTAGCCTGCTCCAGAATTTAAGGTTGGTCTCAATGCACTGATCTTGGTTTACATAGGCAGCACCAGGTAGTCTTTACTAACATGAAAACATCTCCTTCTGTAGCCAGCAACTCGTCTCAGGCTGGGCACTTCTGAGCAGCAGTCTGTGATACCTCAGCCACTTACTGTGAAATGCTTGCATGGTAGTGGTAGTTCCCTTTACTGTATTTTCCAGGGTAGCCGAAAGATTGGTTTTCCCTTTCTCCAGCTCAGAGATCCATAGCCAAGGAATGATGATCTTCATTCTGCCAAAGGGTTAATCACGTTGATGTTGCAGGGTGTCTGGGTAACTGTGGAAATGTATTGTGTAGAGGTTCACTTCAACATGCATGATTCACCTGACTTTGCAGGTCTCCTGGCAACTCCACAGAATGTTTTCCTTGGCACAGTTCCCACACAGCCAGTACTGATTGGGGGCAGCTGTTGTGCCGAGGTCATGGCAGCCAGTGGTGTTGCTCAGCCCCGCTGTCAATACTGGCACGGCAGGTTTGCACGGTGCAGGATGGACCCCACTGCATGGTTTGCAGTTAATCACAGGATGGATCACAGCCTGCAAAATTCTGGTTGGATGGAGAATTCTCTTCACCAAGGTGGCAGTGGATAGTTGGTGCTTGAGAAGTGAGCCCGAACCTGACAAAAGTTTTAGGTGCATGGCCCCACAATTCCACCAATTCCGTCATTCCCACCAAACAAACCTCTTGGTGCCCAGATACAGGATGCTGAGTACAAGTCAAAGAATTCGTTCCATGTGAACATTCACCAGCATGTAAGATGTATGAATTAACAAATTAGAATCCCAGCAAGTAAGGCTCTGGTGAATTGTCCCTAAGAACAGAAGTCAGAGCATATTTGGGGTGGTCTTCCAGTTCCTGAAGGGAATATATGGGAAAGATGGAGAAGGACTATTTACGAGGGTCTGGGGTGAGAAGACAAAGGAGAATGTCTTCCCACTAACCCAGAAGGCAGGGTTAGATGGGAAGAAATTCTTCCATGTGAGGGTGGTGAGGCCCTGGCACAGGTGTTGTGGGGAAGCTGTCCTGGAGATGGCTTTCCTGGAGATGGCTGCCCCATCCCTGGAAGTGTTCAAGGCCAGATTGGACAGGGCTTGGAGCAACCTGGTCTAGAGGAATGTGTCCCTGCCTGTGGCAGGGGGGTTGGAATCGGGGGTTGGATGATTTACAAGGATCCCTTCTAACCCAAACAATTCTCTGATTCTCTGATTCTCTGAATGCAGATGAGTACTACGATAATAATAAAAATTTCAAAGCATTATGGTGATAGTCTTCAAGAAACAACATTCAAGAGGAAAACATTCTCGGCACAATGACGGTTCCTGCAATTATAATCTCTTCTACAAGGTCATGAAATTAAAATTTATGTTAATTACTGCCCATGGCAATGATTATACTAACAAACTGTTCCACTAATTATATTTAGGTATTTAGATTGTGCTAGCGAAGAAGTTTTATGCAAAGGTTTGAATATTGCCTATATCTCATAAATAATAAAGACTATTAATGGAGATAATACATGCCTCAGCCCACAATTACAGCAACATATTTTAATTCAGTTGCTTAACACACGAGTTTAAAAATTGAATTAGGAAACACAGATACTAATCAGTGCTATGATTACAACTTTTTTTTTTCTTTAAAGAAATAGAAATTCAAGAAATGAAATATCTTCCCTTTTCATAATGGAAAGTTTTTCTCAACAGGTATTACAGATCTTTGAATCTCCCTCTGACCGAACTAGTATTGTACATATTGGGTTTTTACCTTCTGCCCATGAACCAGGGGATCCATTTCAGCTCAGGACTGAGCCCCAGTCCTTGTGCCTGCCTCCAGCATAGCAGTCCATGCCCATTATCTTGCCTAATCACCCCCTTGACCATCCCTGGACACAGCAGGGCAGAGTCCTGGCTGACAAGGCATCCCCATGTCCAGGACCATCAGAGCAGCCCTCTCCTCTCCCTGACAAGCAACTTGACCATCTTGAACCCTGAGTAAAGTGGAGCCACGCTCCTGCCCTCCCACAGCCACACCTCATGCTGGGCAATCAGCCTGACCCTCACTGCTGATCTCCCCTACTCACTTACAGACTCTTGAGCCAGCCTTAGGGATGGCCCAGGCCCTCCACCACACATCCACTCTGGGTGCCTTGAGCCTTGAAAGTAGTAACTTCTTTGGCCAGCTGAGTATTACAACCTCATGATATGTTTATTTGAAAAAGACAAATGGAAACTCTTGCACACAGCAGTTACTGCTGTAAAAATTTGTGTCCTACAGTCCTGTATGGTTCTCTCATTGAGAACAATTCAACATCAGAGATGAAAGGATAATATTGTCCTTGCAATGTCTCTGCCATTAGCTGACTGTGACTGGAATTTCACAGAATCACAGAATGGTTTGAGTTGGAAGGGTCCTTAAAGGCCATCCAGTTCCACTCCTGCTGCCATGGGCAGGGACACTTCCACTATCCCAGGTTGCTCCAAGCCCCCAAGTTGCCCTTGATGTCCTTGGCCAGATTTAATTCCATTAGGGCTTTCGCTTTCCTGAGCTGATCCCTGGCTGCTTGGACAATCCCCCTGTATTCCTCCCAGGCTATCTGTCCTTGCTTCCACCCTCTGCAGGCTTCCTGTTTGTGTTTGACTTTGTCTGGGAGCTCCTTTTTCATCCATGCATGCCTCCTTGCATTTTTGCCCAACTTCCTATTTGTTGGAATGCATCACTCCTGAACTTGGAAGAGGTGACACAGGTGAAATACGTGTATCATGATATATGCCTATTTACATCATGTACATGAAAGAATGAATAGCACTTTCACTGTTAAGAGGGCATCTGAGAAGCTCTTCATTCAGTTAATGTGACTTGCTTAAATGTCATTACATAATGGGGCTGTAGAAGTTGAGGGTTTGCTTAACTGGGGCTTTAGCTCTTTTTTTTTTTTTGGCTCCCAACTTACTGCGTGCTGAGAACTGCACCTGAACTTAACCTTTCCTTTGCCTTGCACCACCGAGTTCGGATTTCTTCAGAATGATTGCAGTATTTCAGTCAGGAAGGTTCAGTCAGGTCATTAATTTTAAAAGTTGAGAGTCGTACTTGACAGCACTTCATGAGGCTTGATTGGCTTACAGAAAGCTTGTTGGCTTGGGTAAAATAGGAGAATATTCAGCATCCTGTGGGACTCTGACAGATGTCACCCAGACAACTTTTTTCTCCCTGCCCAGGACAGAAAGAGCATCTGACCCACTGGACACCAGGAGGTGCCAGCATCCAGCTCATGTGGTGATAGTACATTTTGATGTTGATCCTGAAATTATAATTCATACACTCACAGCATCACAGAATATCCTGAATTGGAAGGGGCCCACCAGGATCATCAAGTCCAACTCCCGAGCCTGTACGGGACACCCCAACAATCCCACCCTGTGTCTGAGAGCATTGTCCAAATGATTCTGGAGCTCTGGCAGCCTTGGGACTGTGACCATTCGCCTGTTCAGTGCCTGACCACCCTCTGGGGAAAGAACCTTTTCCTGATATCCAAAGTAACCCTCCCCTGAGACAGCTCCAGCTGTTCCCTCGGGTCTCTTTTCCCTGGTCAGAAGGAGCAGAGATCAGAGCTGCCCCTCTGCTGCACCTTAGGAAGAGCTGCAGCCCCCGACAAGGTCTCCCCTCAGTCTCCTCTGCTCCAGGTTAAACAAACCAAGTGACCTCAGCCACTCCTCCTTCATTTACTGTCAGTTAATTAAGTTGTTAAAAAACAATAAATGACTCTGATCCTGATTCTGTTGAAACCGTGTTAGTTGAGTGATTTGCTTCATGTTAAAACTTTTTTTAAAATTCATGTTAGGTACAGGTGAAACTTCAAGTCTTCTATGGCAGACAGAATCAAAAAGAAGATTAAATTAGGTGCTAAAATCAAAGACAGATATGCTCAAATTATTTCAGTGTATGAGTGGTCTAGAAAAAAGGTGAGAATTAAAACTTCATCATCTTACTGACCCTTTGTCTACTCTTTCCCGTAGCTTCATGTCCCACTTGTTCTGGGAAGTACTGGACATAGTATTTCAGGTGAGGCCTCACCAGGGCTGAATAGAGGGAAAGGATCTTGGAAGACATGCCAGAAGGTCATCTGGCCATCCAGAGGCACCTCAACAAGCCTGAGAAATGGGCTGACAGGAACATCACCAAGTTCAAGAAGGGAAGCCCAAAGTTCTGTTTCTGGAGAGGAACACTCCCAGGCAGGCACCAGAGCACCACTGGGGGCCACCCAGCTGGGCTGGCAAGCAGATTGTCAGGAAAGGCTTTGGAGGTCCTGGGGAGTACCAAGCTCAACACAAACCAAAATATGCACCCTTCTGGCAAAGAAGGGCAGTGGTATCCTGAGCTGTGTTGGGAGTGCAGCCAGCAGGCCAAGACCCTCCTCCTCTGCTCAGTGCTGGTGAGCACCTCTGGTGCTGGCTCCAGTTCGGGGCTCCTCAGCTCAGAAGAATGCAGTGAAGGGCCGTGAAGATGATGATGGAGGGACTGGAGCAACTCTGCTATGAGGAAAGATGGAGAAAGATGGAACTGGTGAGCCTGGAGAAGAGAAGGCTTAGGGTGATCTTATCAATGTCTATAAATACCTGAAGGGAGGGTGCAAAGGAGATGGAGCCGGGCTCTTTCCAGTGGGCCCAGTGCCCAGAACAAGTGGTCACAAACTGAAATACAGGAGGTTCCCTGTGATCTCCAGGAAACACTTTGTTATTGTGAGGGTGACTGAGCACTGGCATGGGTTGCCAAGAGTGGTTGTGAAGTCTTCCTCCTTAAAGCTGTTGAGGAACTGCTGAGACATAGTCTTCTTTTTCATACCTGTTCACAAACGAAAAGAAAAGAAAATGCAAAAAAGTCCTTTTTTGCTAACCCTTAAGAAAACAATAAAAGTAAAACTATGGTAATTTAAAAATATGTATGTTTTATTTCCATTGATACTTGTTTCAGAATTATATTGGTTTGGTTCATTATTACCAAATTAAATACTTTTACTAGTCATTCCAGATAAGAAGATGCAACTTCAGTCACACATTATGTTTTCCTTACAGTGTTTAGCAATATGACAAAGTAGATAATGTACACTTCTTTTCTTAAAATTTCATTAACTGAAATTTTCATGAGTAAGAAAGCTTAGTTCTAGTATAATACTTTCTATTAATGCCTTTTACTGAGAACATTTCATTAAAATCAGTAAACTCATAGAAAGAATAAATTCAAATACATGTTTTGTGCAATTAGCAAAGTCCTTTCCAAAAAACCAAAGCCCAAGCACCCAAAAACCACCAGCACAAAAGCTGTTTGTAGTGACAGTTAAGTTGACAAATGATTATGAACAGTGTTCTACCTGGACCAAATCAAGTAAACCATCAGGATTATCTAATTCCTTACAGAAGTGGCTCTACCATGATAACATTTTGTGAGCTATTTAATGGATGGGAAGGAAGGACACAGAGTTAAAGCCCCACAAGACTGCTCACAAAAGTAAATACATATCCTTTCATTTTATATCTGTTTCCTGACCTGGGGAATGTTTTCTTTCCCGACCTGCATGATGCACAGTACACAATGAAACACTCTTTGGAGCATTAAAAAAATGTCACATTTATAACGCAGAAGTAGCCCCACAGTCAAGACTAACATTTAACAGAGTGACAGACTGTCTCCATGTCCAGCCCTGTCAATCACAATGATGAATAAAGGCTGCTGGTGTAGAGGTTACAGATTTAGCTGGATGGACAGAGGAAGGGGTAAGCACAGGGACATATACTAGGTCTGTGTAGCTGTAGAGAGCCCCCAAGCCTGCTTTCCTCCAGAGGAGAAAACCACTCCCACCCAACTTGGTGTCATCTGTGAACTTACTGAGGGTGCACTCGATCTCCTCGTCCAGATCACTGATAAAGTTATTAAACAGGACTGGGCCCAATACTGGGACCAGTTGGAGGAGCTCCATTCCCCAGCACTCTATGGGCCTGGCCATCAGCCAGTTTTTCACCCAGCAAACAGTGCACCCATTGAAACCATGAGCAGACAGGTTCTTCAGGAGAATGATGTGGGACTCATTGTAAAAAGGATCAGGGAGATGCCTAGGAAGAGTCTCAGGTGAATCCAGGAGAATATAGTGGAGGACTCTTCAGTTTTCAAATCAATCTTACTTCAATAACTCTACAAAACCATAACAAAACAAACAAACAAACAAACCCAACAACAACAACAAACCCAACCAAAAAACCTCCCAAAAAGCAGCTTGAAGGTTTTTATTAACTTAAAAATAAAAGTACAAAAAGTCACATCTCTAAGGGCTGCTTTCACAGCCTCTTCTTTCTGCTGGGAGGACATCCTGAAGTGCAGCCAGCTGGAAGTGATTGGGACAGGACAGCACCTGGGCTATTCTCACAGGCCAGCCCTGCCTCCCCCCATTGCCAAAACCTGGACACATAAACCAAACACAGGTATGCATGTGTGCTTAGACATAGCAAAAATATATTTGTGTTAAAAAGATATTGGTCTTGGCCATACATTCATACCACTGCAAAGAGCATAGTGGCTCATTTCAGTTTTCTTTTCAATCATTGCAAATGTTTAGAAAATATAGGAGTGCAAAAAAAGGAACTATCCAAGACCAGTATGAAAACCAATAACAAAGATGCCATTTTTGAAACTGCATTGGACATCCTCTGCAGAAATTTACTCAGAGCTTTTAAGATTTACAAAAAACAGCCAGAGGATGGGAGTCAAATGGCTTCTGTGCTAGAACAACACAGCCCTTGGAGACTTCAGCTGGCTGCCTTGACTTGTCTAATAATGGGGGGGGGGGGGGAGCACCTCAGCAACTACAGCTCCCAGTTCTCTCAGGGCCCTGGCATGCATCTGGGTGGGTGCCATGGCCTTGTGCATGCTCTGGTTCCTCAGGTGGTCTTAAACCTGACCTTCTACAATGGGTTGGAATTAAGTCCACCAGCCCAATAACCCGAGAGATGTGGGAATAGTGACTGGCAGGAAAAATTGAGACAATTGTTGAGTACCTCAGCCTTCTCCTTGTCTGTTGTCACTAGTCCTGTCTGGCTTATCGGGGTCGGGGGGGAATAGGGGAGATGTGATAGGTTTCCTTTCATTTCCCTTTTCCCACTGAAGTACCTGTAGGAGCCCTTATTATTATTTTTCGCATGCTTTTCCAAATTCAGCCTCAACTGGGCCTCAGCTATACTGATCCCATCCTCACACACCCATGTGGTATCTCTGTATTTTCCCCATGATGTGTGTTGCTGCATATTGTCTGCATAGTACCTTCTTGCATCACATATATTAATTTTCAATAACCTTCTTGTTGTAACATACTTTCAAAAACATTTTTGCATTACATATGTTGCCTGCATATTACCTTCTTCAATTTATACAAGGGGATCCTTACTCTGCCAAGCTGGTCTCCTGCCTTCCTTGTCTCCCTTCTTACTAATGGGAATTGTGAGTTCTTATTCTCTAAGAAAAATGTCTTCAAATGGGTGCCAGCTCTGCTCAGCTCCATTATCCCTGAGGGCAGTTTCCAGGGCATCCTATCCACTACTCCCTTAAAAAAATGAAAGCTTGCTCTCTGAAAATTTAGGGTCTTAATCACAGCCAGCCTCTTAAGTGCTCCTATACTAAAAGTCAATATGTAGACAAATGTTTGCAAAAGCCCGTTGGAATGAACATGGGGGAAAAAAAAAAGCAGCTCTCACGGTGAGGATCAAAGCCCAACACTGAGAATTCCCAGCTGGCACTCACTCCCAGGTGCTGCAGCAATGCTGAGTCCCAAGGCACGGGACACTGCTGCTGCCATTGCACCCCTGGCACTCCCCTGAACAGGCGAGTGCTGGCAGACTGCTGCTGGCCTTCCCTACACACGGATTTCAGCACAGGCCGTACTGGGTCTGCATTCTCAGCTGTAGACTGCACATGTGCGAGCAGGAGATGCTTCTTTGCTACACTGCATCAGCAGCGGTGGACATGATTTCATTCCTGACAATTCAGCAGGGTATAACTCACAGGAAGAGGAAGCCAGCTGTAGCCGAAATGAGGTTCTGTTCCTAATTATTTCACAGAACTTTCGAGGGACTTTGAACACGCCCTGTAAGACTTGCTCTGTTTCTGCGGCTGGAAAACGGAATTGGTTTTTTAAATTCCTAACAAGAGCGCTACAAGGCTTAAAGAATTCTTCCGCGTGAAGCAGCTCCGCAAAGGAGTGCTGCCTTCCATCGTAAGCGGAAGATGAGCAGGCTTTTGCATCCCTTCAGCACAGGCCAGGGACTGCAAGGAGCGGGCAGCGGCCGCTGTGTGCCCGCCCCGACCGCCCGGCGTCCCCCTCGTACCGCGGAGCGCTGCGAGCGCCTCCGGGCGCTGCTGCTCCTCGGGAATTCACCGGGACCCCGGGGGAGCGCCGCTGCCAGAACGTCGGGGAAGTCACCTCAGCACGGCACAAGGCTGCAGAAGGAACAGCAAAGTCCGCTTACAAGATCCGTGCTGGAAGTTACTCCGCGGCAATTCCTGACCCACTGGAAACGAGGCGAGACGGAGCAGCTGCTTCAGCCTCAGCCGAGGAGTGTCCTGGGCGTTTCAGCTGGAGGAGCCAAAGCATCATTTCGGAAAGGTGAAAAGGCAAAAGGCACAAGCTCTCTGCAGTGGTTTCCCTCCGAGCTGCTGCGCGCTGCTCGCACAGGGCCAAGGAGGCCCGAGAGAGTGCAGGCACTGTGTGCTGGTGAGCCCTGCCGCAGAGCGTCAGCACAGAGGTCGAGAGCAGGAATGATTAGCAGGCTCCCTGGTTTCTTCTCTTTCTTGCACATTGGACTACTCAGAGGGCTGTGGTATTGAAATGAAATCATCCTTTGTGACAGACTCCTTTAAGCTTTATCCTCCAGAGTCTTCTGCATCCTGGAAAAGACGGGCTTGTCCCTTGCTTTCTGTTTATCTTCTGCTACGCCTTGGCTGCTAACAAAAAAACCAATTGCTGAACTGCTGCTTTGGAGAGGAGAGAGAAATCACCACAGCAGCTGAACATAAGCCAGCACGTGCCCAGGATATGCAAGATGATCAAGGGCAGCTTGGCATCTACTAGCCACAGTGTGGCCTGCAGGACCAGGGCACTGACTGTCCCCCTGTTCTGGGCACTGCTGAGGCCAAACCTCGAGTCCTCAGGTCATTTGTGGGACCCTCATGACAAAAAAGACTTTGAGGGACTGGAGTGTGTCCACAAAAGGGAACAGAGCTGGGGAAGGGGATGGAGAACAAGGAGCAGCTGAGGGAGCTGGGCAGGCTCAGCTTGAAGAAAAAGGGGCCCATCGGAGACTTTCTGGCTCTCCACAACTCCCTGACAGGAGGGTGTGGCCAGGTGATGGTTGGACTCTTCTCAGATAGCAAGTAACAGCCAAGAGGGAACGGCCTCAAATTGCACATGGGGAGGTTTATCATGGAATCATGGAATAGGATGAGTTGGAAAGGGACCCATCAAGATCATCTACTCCAACTCCTGGCCTGGCACATGACACCCCAACAATCCCATCACATGCCTGAGTGTTGTCCAAATACTTTTTAAACTCAGGCAGGCTTGGTGCTGTGACCACTTTCCTGGGGAGCCTGTTCCAGTGCTCAACCACCCTGTGGGGAAAAAACCTTTTCCTGATATCCATCCTAAACCTCCCCTTACTTAGCTCAGGGAGCCAGATTATGCTGAGCCAGTGCTTTGGGGCTTTTGATTAATGTCTATTAATACTATTATTACTGATTATTTATCAGAGGCTGAGACAGCAATAAATCATAAACTTTCAGACCAAGTTTGAGCTTTACAGAACAATCCTTCAGCAGGGTACAGTCTATAAGCAGCTGGTTTGAAACATTATTCTTAAATATGAGCAGCCCATTCTCAGTCCCCTGAAACAAAAAGCTTCAGAGTTCCTTCACTGAGCTGATCATTCGCAAAAGCACTTGCCCATGACATCTGTGGATGACCAGCAGACATGATGAGCTGATTGCTCCAGCGCAACAGCCTCCGGGAAAGCCTTTTTTCAGCTCTAGAGCCCCCTCTTTACTTGTTGCACTTCTTCCCCATCCGAGCAGAGTCCGCTGCTCTCTGTGCTTTGGTGACTTTGCCGGCTGCCGACCCGCAGTTCCCGTTCGAGGCTCCCACACTGCTGCTCCCTCCCACAGCCCTGCCCGCTGTCCCCGGGATGCTCCTTCCCCTGTCCCGCACGCCAGCGGTACCATGGACCACAACCCCCGCGGGGCAGAGCCGCCAGCTGCGGCTAAACCGCCACAAGGGCTGCAGAGCTTCTCGGTTACACACCTACAGAATTTCAAAATACTATCATTAAAACGGCCCCTTTTCCACCGAAGCACAAAACCCGCACACAGCGGGGCGGGGAGGCCGTGCTGGCCACGGGCGAGCGGCAGCTCCGGGCACCGCCGGGAGACGAGCCCCGAGCCCAGCCGAGCCCGGCCGAGTGACGCCGAGCCCAGCCGAGTGACGCCGAGCGCAGCCGAGTGACGCCGAGCCCAGCCGAGGCCAGCCGAGTGACGCCGAGCCCAGCCGAGTGACGCCGAGCGCAGCCGAGTGACGCCGAGCCCAGCCGAGGCCAGCCGAGTGACGCCGAGCGCAGCCGAGTGGCGCGGAGCGGGGTGTCTGAGCGGCGGTGCCGCCTCGCCGGGCGGGTCCGGGCTGTGCTGCCCACAGGCTGGCGTGCAGGACAGCGCTGCCCGGCGTTGGAGTGGCTGCCCCTAGGGTTGGGGTGGCAGTCCTGAGTGCCCGCGCCCTTCCAGGGAGCAGAGCGCTGCCGCTGGTTTGGGAGACACTACCCAGCGGGCGTGCTCGTCCCTTGAGCTGCTCGGGAAAGCCGAAGGGCGACCGACTCCTGGCCGTGTGTCCCGGGGCGTGGGCAGGCGCAAACCTCTGGAACGGGGACGGGGAACGGCCTCTGCGGTGTCCGTGAGGAAAGCTGTCCCGTGGGCATGTCGGGGGTCTCCTGGCTCAGCCAGAGCTGCCTCCACGGGGACGTCTGTGGTGGGACCCGCAGCATCCCTCGGGCGGGGACGGGACGGGACAGCGTGTCGGGATCTTTCTAATCAGAGACCCCGTGCCAGAGTCCCTGGCGATGCCCGCTCAGCAGCCCAGGGCTCGCACTGCGGGACCCTGGGTACGTCCCTGGGGCGCTGGAGCCTAGCTCAGCTGCAGGGGGAGAGCAGGGACGTGGCGTGGCGCGACACAGCACAGAGCGCCATTATCTTCACTGTCTTGCAAGCAGTTTAAGAAACCGGCTGAAATCCAGACAAAATATATTTTTTCCCATTTCTGCGCACTTAGCTGCAGACCAGAACAATGGCATTTCTTAAACGCAAGGCAAAAAAAGGTGCTAGTCTAGCCTCAGAAATGGCAACAGCTTAGACACTGAGAGACCATGTATAGGGGAGACCTTAGAGGTTTCTCCGCCAAGTGCAGGTGTGTTCTCATCCCCGCGCTGAGCTGAAGGGTCCGGACCCGGGCAGTCTGGCCTGCCTTCTGCAGAGACGAACACAAATTTCGGTTTGCGATGCCCGGCTCCGCAGCTCTGCTCCCGGCCGTGCCGGGCGGCCTGAGCCGGGCGCTGCTGGCCGCCGGGGGGCGCTGTCGACGGGGCTGCGCCGGCCCCGCCCCCTCCCGTTGGTCTGACAACGGCGCGCGCGGCGCTCGGCGCGAGCGTGTCCGAGCGGGTGCGCCTGAGGGCAGCCGGGGGCGGCCGGGAGCGACACCCGGAGCGACACCCGGAGGGACACCCGGTGCGACACCCGGAGCGACACCCGGAGGGACACCCGGAGGTCCTGGAAGGCGAGAGGGAGGCGTGGGGTTTCACCGTTAGGAGTCTCGGGGAGGTTATGAAGGTGCTTTGAAGGCTGGAGCTCCTCTGCGTCTCTGAAGAGATGGCTCCAGGGAGACCTTAGAGAGCTGGAGAGGGACTTTGGAAAAGGGCCTGGAGTGTCAGGACAAGGGGGAATGGCTTCACACTGACAGAGGGCAGGGTTAGATGAGATATTGGAAAAAAATTCTTCCCTATGTGGGTGCTGAGACCTTGGCACAGGTTGCTCAGAGAGGCTGTGTCTGCCCCATCCCTGGAGGTGTCCAAGGCCAGGTGTGAAGGGGCTTGGAGCGAGCTGGCCTAGTGAAAGGTGTCCCTGGCCATGTCAGGAGGTTGGAAGAAGATGATTTATCTTTAAGGTTCCTTCCAACCCAGACCATTCTGGGATTCTGTGATTCAAGGAAGGCCCTTTTCCAGCTGAAATGTTGTATCTCCTCTTGGCTCCCAGCTTGTAGTTGCCAGTTCTTCTGGAAGCAGGCCTGGCAGTCAGCTGCGATGAGCCATGTGTTGTTCTCAATAGGACGTGCGTGACATGTTCGCAGAGAGGAAGGCTGTAAACAGATTGTCAAGGCCAAGGTAAAAAAAGCAAAGGATTGAGTAAAAGCCAAAGGAGCTGGTTGTGTTAGTCAGTTTGCTGGCTGTTGAAGTGACCTCAGGTCATTTTCAACATTTCTGGTTTTGGTTTGTTTTGGTAGAAAATGAATGTGTTATCTCCAGCATATGCTCTCCAATGCATCTTCATGTGTTCCCATCTCTTTGTTGTATATCAGGTTATATTAACTGAAGGCAGAATCATAACACAGCAGGAAAACATTCAGAGGCATAGCTAGCCAGATTCAGGCATTTCTCACTCTGCTGTTGACTTTTCTGGTAACTGTGAGCGAAGCAGCACAATCCAGTCACTCCTCTTTTCCTCTCTGAGGAAAAAAGAATCCTTCTTTTTTCTCATTTTGAAAATAGCCTTAGATGAAAATGGTTCTGCATGCAGCATGTAGGGTTTATTATTTTACCTTTCTTTTCTGTTGTCTTTTCCCTGCTATTTTTATTAATTATTTTGTTGCTGTTCTCCATTCAATAGGTTTGAAGGAATTCTAATAACTGTGATTATGGTTCCTTGAAGGCTCACTTAGCACACCTTTTGGATGAAGGAAAGAAGAAGACAAGGTCCTCTAAGAAGAGTAAAAGCCGCACTTTAAATAGGCATTGGGAAATGTCTGCTGATGCCATGCCATTACCGTGTAATCAGCAGAAGTGTGTTGGAAAAACACCCATCAGTGACTTCACAAAAAAGCCACAGTCAGACAGGTAGAGAACAGAAGCATAAAACCCCAATTATATGTTCATGACTAAAGGTATGAAATGGACACATTTTCACTGGAAATTAGAAAGTCCTGAATTCTTGGTCATAGCGCTAACAGCTTGTAACTGTCTCCTTGCCAAATGTAAATTTAGTATAATGAACTGCTGCCTGTTGAAGTGCAGGCTAACAGAGGAATATTTGCAATGGCAGGCATATCATTTGGCTTTCCTTTTAAAAAGAAGTTGTCTTTGCTCATAGCAATCTAGATATGCACCCAGTCTAACACATATTTTTTAGGCTATATTTCAAAGTAAATGGTTTACATGATGATGCAGTAAGATTATGTAGTGAATAAAAACAGAGTTAGTGCATCCATTCTTTTTCACCCTAAGCTGGCTGCTGATGCATGGATTCTCACTGGAGAAACGCAGTGCCCAAGCTGTTGGGAAAAGCATTGGGCAGATAAAGGCTATTTCCACATTTCTTGCTAGTGTCTGCTTCAGCATTCATAGGTTTTTTTTACCTTTTAGAGCTATTACATATGTCTTTGTAGTTTACATGTACTAGATCTAGCATGTATAATGCCATCATAACAGAAGTTGGGATCTACTCAGACTTCAATTAGTCTCAGAAGAAGCAACATTGATTCTTTGAATTATATTATTTAAAGTTAGAATGATATTTAAGTTCACTTTAATGTTCCATTTTGCCAATTAAAGTGAGCTATACTATTATGTTAGTCCATCTTCTAGTGCATTTAGTACAAACTGAAGGTTTATTCTCTTTCTGTTTCAGACCACCTACAACTCTTCCAAAGGCATGGGGAAATGTAGATTCAAGTTCAGCTGAGAAAGTCAGAGGCCTACCTGATGTCGTTGGTAAAACTGGTTTCCCTTAATGCCATCCATTTTAATTTGCACTTGCAGGAGACGTGGTACATGTAACGGTTTCAGCTGAACAAGGGATAAAGTTGTGCTGGTTTGAAAGTAAACCAGTGGGAGAAATTAACCCCACACAAATACCTCGCGAGAGATTTCAGATCGCAGTTACAATTTAATAGAAAGATTACAATAAATGCAATGATACAGAAAACCTGGTTTAAAACCACGAAGGACAGTCTGGCAGCCTGTTGGTCAGGGTGCTGGCACAGTCCGATTAAGCAGTGGTTGCAGTCCTGTCAAAAGCAGTGGTCTTGTGGAAGTTCAGGTCCTCCTCTGGATGTCCAGTGGTGTCCCAAGTCCCCAGAGTGCCCAGATTGTATAAGGTAGGGGTCAGGTGGTACATCCCCCAGGGCAGGGAGTTTCACAATGGAATGATGTAATCCCATGAGTTATTGAGTATTTTTGGAGTCCCTGATAGTTGTTGCAGCTGCCTGTTCTGCTAGTGCATATTCAGTTCGTTATAGCCCATCAGCAGAGATGACCCTCTCAGGATGGGTGGTGCTGCTGCTTCCCCGGCTGAGTCATTGTAAAGATAAAGAGACACTTGCAGGGTTTGCCTCTTCTCATTGTATCACCCAGATTGTATCCTGGGGGGTCGGGTGTGCACTGAAAACAACCCATCATTAAGAGTTCATCACAAAATGAACGCATGTAGAGGGGAGTAGGATACACAGTGTGGTTACAACCACATGGCACTCTTTCTCTTGCCGGCAAAAATCAAGCTCAGAAATGGCCTGACACATTTTTGATGATTTGTAGGTAATTTTGAAGATGAAGAGTCTTGTAATAGAAAAAAAACCCAGTTGTGAAACTGTGAATCACAGGTTATGTTTAGATAATAAATTCCAGTTCTGATGTAAGCAGATCTCGTTCCTGAAATGATGCAATTTTTTTACATCATGCCTGAGCTTAGTTGATAGTTCCATGCTATTATCCTCCTGAAAATCAGAAGTTAATAAAGGAAATTTTAAAACACGCTCGAGTATTTTTAACCTCCATTTGCTAAGATTGCACTTCCAATGGAAAGATGTTGCACACTGTTGCACAAAAACTGCAGCAGTCATAGTGTAGATTTAGGGATTTATTATTCATGCATCCCATGTTCTGCAGCAACAGTTCCAGGCTACAGAATCCTCATTTCTTTCTTGGCAGTTCCTGAGGAAACAGGCAGCAATCCATGGAAGTACCTGGCAGAACGGCGGCAAAAGCGTCACGATCGAGCAGTGGCCGAAATGCAGCAGGAGCTGGACTGCATTGGCAGGGTAAGGCAGGATTTTTTAATCCAGAGTCTAGAGTGCTCTTCTAAAGTCAGGGCCCAATAATTAAATGATCACACTGACCTCCCGTTTTAGGAGAAGGAAGCCTCTGTTTTGAAGCTTCAGGAATTCCTTCAGCTAAAAGTGATGGAATCAGATAAAAAGAGTAAACTTCTGTTTGAAAAGATTGCGTCTGACATGGCTCTGGAAGGTTTCTCTTTTGAAGTAAGGCAGCTCAGAGCATTGGCTCAGCTTCAGTTACTTGTACCTGCTCTGTATAACATCTTCTTATGTCTCACTGGAGTCCTAAGTTGTTGTTTTTTTCCTTTTTTAATTTTTGTTTTTTAATATTCACTTTTCAGAGATTTAGAGGAGGATTTTTATTGCAGGGTTTGGAAGAACTGTGGAATATGATCCACCAGGAATCCTCAAACAGAAAGAAGTGGGTTAGGGCAGTGGACGAATCCCTAAAGGAGATCGAAAGGAGTCGAGCCGTTAAAGTGAGCTGAAGTCTTAATAACTGTTATTTAAGCATAAGATTATTATTTGCTGATAATGCTGGATGCAGAGCAAAGAGTAGCTTGTTTCCACAGGAGTCAGAGGTCTGCCAGTAGTTCTGTTGTGTGGTGATTGCTTTCTTTTCACCAATAACTATTCACTCATTTTATGCCCACATAATCAGGAGAAGATACTTTTTTCCTAGTTTTAAGGTGTTTCTTTCTTTCACAATTATCTATACTAAAGGTGCAAGGAATATGTGAGCTGCTTTTCTTTTCGTGGAGGGTTGTGTAGGTCAAACTTTCATCTGGTCTGTTAGTTTTTGGGGGATGTACCTATTCTGCAGCTGAGAAGGAGCACAGGCATGACCTAGCTCAATTTTAGTTTGGGTTGGCTGGGTGTCAGAAGCAGACGTCTTGCAGTTTTGTAGTCTTCAGCCTAAGCTATAAGAGTCAGTGGACATCACAGGAAATGTTTGGATAAAAAAAATGGATAGACCATGGAAGAGCTTGCTGCACTGTCCTTGCAGGCAAAGAAAAGCTGTTTGTTCTACCGGTGCCAGTTTCTCCTCTCTTTGTAATGCAGGCATGATGAGTAGGTCCCCGAGTATCACCAGTAACCTTTCTGTTGGATTAGCTACAAAAAATGTCAGAGATGACCACATTTACTTTAATTTTGTGTTCACTTAAAACAGGCACTGGTGGATTCCCTTCAGATACTTAAAAGGAAGTTGGTTTGATTTTTAAATTCATATTGCAGCCTGTCTGCAGAGCACTCAATTATCACAGATATCAAAGAGAAATCTGTTGAGTAGTAACAAAGAGGAATGTTTTAGTTACTATTTTTATGAATTACTGAGAAAAATCAGTCTTTAAGGTAACTAAGATTAATATTCTAAAATTTACTTCTCAATCTGTGTATCATCCAATTGAATTCATTGTAATGGAAAAATTGTCTTGTTCATGTGGTTTTTTAACTTGGGAAACTGATATTTGAGTTACACTTTTTGTTGTTGCTTTTCTTTATTCTTTTATTGCACAGATAGCAGATGTACTGTCCAAGTATACCATGCAGCTGGAGGAAATTTCCTTCTTCTTGGCAGCTGATGTTCACAAGCTCATTAACGATAAGGCCATGGTAAATGTTTTTACCTGGGGCAAGATAGCAGACTGAATATTCCTAGAATGTCTGTTTTTCCCCACTGAAATTTGTTTTTTCTACCTACCAAATACGGAAGAGATTTCTACTTTTCAGGGTATTCTTTATCATTTGTGTTCTTTTCTCCCTCATTTTCCATAGAAGACACTTTTTTTTTTTTGCATGTTGTATGCTGCTTCTACTCCTGGTTTTATTTTTTAATACACAGACTATAAACAGAGCACTGTTGCGTAATGAGAGGGCAACTGCCAAGCTGCTCTTTAATCTAATGAAATCAGAGCTCGAGAAAGAAAAATTGCATCAACTAAAATGGCAAGAGAGAGTCAAGGACTGGAAGCTCATCCAAAAAAACCGTGTAGTTCAGAGTTTCAGGTCAGAAATTTTGCAGTCTTATTTTGGAGAGTGAATAACACAAAGTGACTAGTGTTCACTTGGGGTTTCTATAAACAGTAATACTTTATCATTTTGTCCTTATACATATCATGTATGATATCACATGTATCATGTGTCCATTATACATATTCTTCTTCCATCCTGCAGAGAATTTATGGCAAGTGAAGAAATACAGAATCCCCCAACTGTGAAAACGGAAATGGAAAATATGATAAAGGAGCAGATTGTACTTAGTGAACAGAGACTGAGGGTTTTGCAGCACACTGGGTATGGCAAAAGAGGGTATAGCATAAAGGAAAACAATTCTTTCTGGAGTTAATGAGGGACTTGGCTACAAACTGCACTTTGCTTCCTGTCAGCGTGTGGTTGTTAAATTCAGCACTAAGGCAGGGTCTAAACCTATTTTTGTACCGCTCTTTTTAATGGAAAAAATGCATTATTGATTTTCACTGCACCAGCTACACTAAATAGGTGGTGATTGAGGGCTAAAAATGCAGGAATGCAAAAGTAATTCTTACTGACATTTGAAACATGGTAGAAATGGGCAGACAAAGATGGGTGGAGAACTAGAAGTTGATGCTTTTGTCAAAGCATTGTTTCTCCATGGGACTTCAGTTGTCTAATAACTTAAGAGAGGAGTCTGGATAGAAATCTAACACTGCTGTATTTGAATATCCACCCTGCAAACAAGAAGCATTTTTGGGTGCAATGCATTACAATATTTACAGGGAGATTTTTAAAATGGATGTAGGAACAAGGTAGATTACAGTTAGTTGCTTGTTGAGCAGTAAACAGTTGGCCTCGAACAACAACAGACTCTTTGGTTTATTTTCATTGCTGAGATGGCTTTAAATAAAATAAAGCACAGTAGTATGGCTACTCTGATGCATAATTTTATATTTTAAGTACTGACTGATTTGTATTTTAAAATACCTGACTCTTCTTTCCTACTTTGATAGCACCTTGTTGCCTTCAACACATACAAAATCTGAGATAAATGAATGGTACAAAACTCTGGAGAATTTAAACAAAATTATAGGTAAGTTGGGAAACAGTCTGGAATTCAAGCAATACTTTCTTCTTTCCAGGTAACGATGAGGCAGAAAGTTGCTTTGAGAGTGCATGTTTGCTCTCTTCTTTGTTCTGTGTGTTCCCTCATACCTTCTCAGTTGCTTTGAGGTTGCAGTGGGACCCAAAGAAGCTGCCTGTGACATCACTTTCCTTTGGCCAGTACAAACACTTGTGCATAGTGAGATCCAGCAGGAACTGGCTTGCTTAGAATTAACCTGGGGGAAATAGAGGGTTAATTTTGACATGAATCAGTTCTCAATCACACAAAAATACTCAATTTTAACTCTTGGAGAAGAAGATGGGAAGCACTGGAGATACTTCCTTTCTCTTTATCCTGTAGTGTGCCTTCCCTGTGTGTGTCTGCCTTCTCTTGCTGCAGAGCACATCCTGTTGTGATGTCTGTAGCCTGTATGGTAGCAAAGAAGTTGGTAGCAATTGTAAATGACTTGCAACTTTTAAGCATAATGATAAACAGCTTTGTATTAAAACATCTTACTTGATTCCATGGTGGTGTCACACAGGTGTGCAGACACTGCTGGCATCTGTTCCCTGTGCTGAGATAATACGGGAATCTGTGACTGTGAAATATGGGAATCTTGACTGTGGTCTGTTCCGTGTCATTCAGACACCCGTAATGCAGAGTGCGTGGAGAAAATGCGTGTCCAGTATGAGCTGGTGCAGGGCAAATGTGAGGAAAAAGTGCAGATCTGCAAGGTGAGTGTCACAGCTTTGGGTGTGGTAGCCATGGTACAATTGTCGTTACAGTAAAATGTGTCTGAGGATCCACCAAACATTGAGATAACAAGTGAAATTACTTTTTAACCTCTGTCTTACTCTGTTAAAAAAGTAACCATGCATTCGGTTTCACAGTAGTGTTTGGTATTTGTACTTGAACTGTGTAAAAGCCATAACAAATGCTGGGAATGAAGGGAGTGCTGTCTTACATTTACGTGGAGGATGCAAGGACCCTCAGCCTTTGTGCTAAATCTGTCGTATCTTGGGAAAGAAATTCTACCTCTCTGCCTCAATTTCTCCCTTAGTATCCAATGGAACTGTATTGTTTTCTAACAGAATGTGGGGTCTAGGAGGCTGAATCTTTCTCTGTCCATCACAAGAGAAGAAACACTAAGTTTAGCCATGCTCTCTGAAAGCCATGCAGTATTTGTTATATGCATGTCAATAATTCACTGTTCTTTCATTTAGATGAGCTTGTTGGATATGAACATTTGCCCAGGAGTTGTTGAAATTGTGTATTGCGACATGCTTCAGATGACTGAGAAACTAAAACACAGGTTTGAAGAAGAACTGGAGCACATGGGTGTATGTTTATTCCATTTACTTCTATCACTCCCTGGGATTAGTGTGTTTTTCCTGTGCTCCCACATGCAATGCCTTCTGCATTGTAGGCTATTGATGTCACATTGGAAAGACATCCACAGTGTGACTGAACACTACAAAGAAACGATGTTTGGTGTGATTCACACAGAAGAGTTCATAATTACTGTGTTTATTATTCATAATATGAATATATTGTATTTTTATTATCGTTTATATCTGAAATATATGTGATAGAGATGAATAACATATGGCCCAATCCCAAATTTCTTCCAATCTGATCTTTTGTGATTCTATGCATAAGAATGACTGGGCAGTTGTTCCTAAAGTGATAGATTGCAGAATGTGATTCTGTGCTTTACAGTGCCAGAATAAACAGAAGTTTTGGTAACTCTCACTTGTAGAATAAAAATCCACATTCTTACTCAGTTTACTTGGATTTTTTTTTTTTTTTAACTCTCCAGATAGAAGACGCTATGTTGAATACTGGTCGTGTAATTCCAGGCAGCCTTTTATCATGTTACGTATCCTCTTCCTCATTCATTTCACCTTCCAGCAGTTTAAAAATAACTTGTTCACTTGAATGTTTTTCTTTAGAGTGATTTTAAGGAGATGGCTAAACAGCACGAGCAGCATTGTCAAGGCTTGTACAGCTATGTTGAGGAGGCTGTGGGTCTCTGGGATGTCCATCAACTCCAACTGTCCCAGCAGGAAGATGTGCTTCAGAAGAAAGTAGATGAATACAGATGGGAACAGGATGACATAATACAGGTATAAACATAAAAGCGAGGATGTGGTATAATGTAAAGAAAGGACTTCTTAAGGCAAAGAACCATCTGGAATTCAATATGATGCCTTTCCTGGTCTTAAAATCCAAGAGTCAAACACGGTTAGAAGGGAAAAGGGATTTTACCTTGGTATTTATTTTAAGGATCCTTAGGTGCACTATGTCTAGGTTGAATGCACCTACATGCACACCAAAATAATCCACCCCAAAGATCTGGTCTAACATTATAGGTCTTACTAATTGACATATCTATCAAAGATTCCCCAGTGAGAGGCTCGAATGAGCCCCCCTCCCCAAGGAGCCTTCCCCTGGATGGTTCTGTCTTAGTTTACAGAATGTGTTCTGGAGAGGACCTTGGGCTCTGGGGCACACTGATCCTGGCTACGAAGCTTCTGAGATGTTGAGTCTCCCAGCTGAACAAACAAGTCCAAGAAAGTAGGCAAAGAGCACTAAGAATACAGAAGTTGTAAAAAGGTATAACAGGGGTATAAAAGAAAAGGCAAAAATCTTCATGGCATCAAATATAGCTGCTATAAAATTAAAAACGTAATCTCTGACTTTTATATTGGAATTTCTACTTTTCAGTTTCATTCTGTCAGGTGCATTTTTGCTAACTGCTTGATTCACACTGAATGGACAGTCCTGTCTTACTCTTGATACAGCAACAGTGATAAAGATCACTGTTACTTCCTGTATAAAGTGGCTGCAAGTTGCTATTATGAGATCTTGTGAGGTGTAGAGTCTGGTTGGATGTCAAGTTCTCATAGTTACTACAACCACCTTGGGGTGGCAATGTCAGAGATGTTCATTATCTAGGAAGATCTTCTAGGTGATGAGTTTTGTGCTAAGGTAGCTTCTCTTCTTGGTGTAACATATATGTACATAATTAAATTACTTGAATCCTAAATATTTATGGAGGTTTTAGTAGATACTAAACCATTTTTACTGGCTTTTTTATGTGGCTTTAGACGATGAAAGATGATCTGGATATAATTCTGGAAAAAATGAAAATGGCGAGCTGTGAAGAAGAGCTGGAGGAATATTTGGAGAATGCCCTTTTTTCTTTAAATGAAATTAGAACTAGGTATGAATTTTGTGTTGTAAACTTAAAAAGTAAAGCATATTTTAACATTGGTTGTACTACTTAGGCCTTGTTTATGCTATTGTGTGAAGGTGTGGAAAAAGCCTGCTTTTTACTTCATGTAAGAATGTAAAATAATGTACTTACTGAATGAGGTTAAGGCAGATAATACCCACAGTTTAGGAATAGGACAAAGGAAGACTGCTATCATTCAAAAACCATTCCACATCAGGATTCCTGTGCATACCATTACATCCATGCCTTATTCAGAAGGTAAAAGTAGGAATCAGAGGTTGGTCTGCACCATCACCTCTGCACTCAGATTTGATCTCATTCAAAGTTGCAAGGACTCAGATCTTTGAGATAGCCAAAGTGTTTATTTTGGTAAGCTCTCTGTTGCCCTTCTCACAATTAGGCATTTGTAACTTTAAAAACCATATAAAAATTAGTACAATACTGCTCTCCTTGCTGAAGATCTTAGCAGCAGGTGTGAAGCCCGAGAGGAAGCAGGTCTGTTCTCATACCCAGGAGGTTTTTTCTGTCTGTTAGATCAGAGGCACATTAGAAGAGCAGTATGGACCTGAGGAGCAGATGCACACACCTTAAACGCCTCACAGTGGGATTGTGGTTAGAGCTGTGGCTTTGGTACTCTTAATACTCATTCAAACAATTCAAAAAAAGCCAGAGGTAACAGACTGAGTGAAAATACAATGCCAGGTTGCAGAGACAGAATGTAACCTATCTGAACACATACATAAATTCCCCATAATTATCTTTGTTTAGGAGACACAGCACATGTAAATGTAAATGAAAACAAGTATGAACATTGATTTTTCTTGAATCAAGACTCAGCTTGAACTGTTAGTTTTTATTTTCAAGTAAAAGGAAAATAAACCAGAAAGGCTCAGTCACAGCTGAGCACAGTGCAGAATTAACATGGAAGACAGTAAATTGACCTCTCTTATGTAAGCAGAGTGTCTGAATGGTTCTCCATCCTAAAGGAAGGATGTAAAAGGCTTTATTGTAAATATTTCTTAACTTTTGTGCATTTATTTATTTGTAATGCTCTAATCTCTAACAAGCCAGGATGTGATTGTATTCAGTATAAACAGATGAATGGCAATGTTTAGCCTAAAGGTTTTATGAGATTGATCAGAAAGTTAGATTTAGATTTTAAGGCACTGTAGTCATACTTCATTTTATTTCTATACATACTTGAGTCTCCTAAACAGTGACCTTAAATTTGACAGGAATGAGACACTCAAGCAAATTTTAATGGATGAAGTAATGGCTTACCCAAAAGCTATTTGGGGGAAATTGACTTCTTACACTATATCCATCACCCAGCATTTTAGTGTGAAGGAAATCTTCAAACAGGTAAAAAGAAAATTTCTTCTTGTTTAAAACCTTAGTGGTGTATTAATTTTTTGTGTTAGAGAAAATTTACATTACCTTTAAAATTCAGATTATATAAAGTATTGTTTCAGCCATTGAATAAAGTGCTTTTGGTGGAGATAGCAGAGGGAAACAAAAACATTTCTCAATCCCACACTTTTCTCTCTGTCCTTGTTACAAATGGCATTTTAGCAAATTCATTTGCCTTTTGAACAGAAAACTACAAGGTAACAGACTTACAGTAATCAGTTTGAGTGTTACAGGTTCTTGAGATAGTAAGTGATCTATTAAAGACTTGTATCTTAGTGAAATAGATACATTTTGAGAAGGGATATGGATTTCTTATAAGAAAGCAAATCCATATTTTAAAATGGTGTGGCAGGTGTTTGTTGTTGTTTTGCTTTTAGAACTTGCAAGGCCAGATAGACGCCACAGTTCAAGATCAAAATAATACCTCAACAGTCCAAACAGGTATTTTTGCTTGGTTGTTTTTCAATCTTCATTTCTTTGGCTTGTAACCAGTAGAACTCTGCTTTAACTGTAAATAACTAGTTGAGGCTTCAGGAGCTGAACATATGGTGGAGCAGCGAGCTGAGAGCATTGGGAAGGAGAGGAAAATCCTAGAGTATCCTGGGTTGGAAGGGTCCCGTAGGGATCATGAAAGTCCAACTCTTGGCCCTGCACAGGACACCCCAACAATCCCACCCTGTGCCTGGGAGTGTTGTCCAGACCCTTCTTGAGCTCTGGCAGCCTCGGGGCCGTGCCCATTCCCTGGGGAGCCTGGGCAGTGCCCCAACACCCTCTGGGAGGAGAATCTTTTCCTAATACCCAGTCTAATCCTCCCCTGGCTCAGCTCCAGCCATTCCCTTGGGTCCTGTCGCTGGTCACGGAGAGCAGAGATCAAAGCTGCCCCTCCACTGCTGCCCTTGAGAGGAGCTGCAGCCCCCAGTAAGGTGTGACCTCAGTCTCCTCTTCTCCAGCTGAGCAGACCAAATGCCCTCAGCCACTCTTTGTATGGCTTCTCCTCCAGACCCTTCACTATCTCTATGTCCCTCCTGTGGACGTTCTCTAACAACTTTAGATCTTTCTGATACTGTGGCATCCAAAATTGCCCCCAGGGCTCGAAGCAAGGTCATCCCAGCCCAGAGCAGAGCCGGACAATCATCTCTCTCCACTGGTGCCAGAAGATAGGGACAGCTGTCAAAAACCAGCTGGAGAAACAAACCCAACTGAGAATCACATGATCTTGGCACAGGAAATTGAAGGAACAGAGGAAGAAGAAGATGGGGAGAGTATTCCTCATAAAAGTAAAGAAAATGAGCATGCAGAACAAGCAGTAAGCATTATGCAGGTAAGTGAGCAAGAGAGTAAGTTTGAAGGTGAAAGCAGTCTTGTCCAAAATAAGGAGGAATAGGAAGTCTTTTTGCTGAGAATGAGTAGAAAGTCCTTTTTTGCTTAGTCTTGCTTACAAAGCACACCAGATCCTTAAAAAGGGCTCTAGATCCTTTTATGGGGAAATAGTGTGTATAAAACAGTTCACAACCATTCTTTTTGATCTACTTTTAACCTTGTAGAAACCCTTTGCATAGATGTTTTTTTTTCATCTGTCTTTCATCACAGTGTTCTCAGCCCATGGTGAGTGACTGAAGCTGTATTTGTACCTAAGTTTTAGGTTTTCAGTTTCTACAAATTTATTACCATAACAAAAACCTTTTAAAACATTGTCGACTCTGCCTATGTCTTGCTGGCATATATAAATGTATAAAATATTGCCAGCACTGTGTAAATGTCCAAATTGAGAATGAGAACATTATTCTAAATCTCCCTAGGATTCTTCCAGTAGCTCGTGCACTGTTGATTCTGTGCTGATACCTTTAAAGGTAACGTGATGATTTCCAACTGTTTCCCAGTCAGTGGCCGAGAGCAGCAAGGCAGAAAGGACTGAAATTGCCATGGAGTCTCTTTCCACTGCTAGTGGAAACACTTCCACTGTTCTTGGAGTTGAAGAGGCAGGAAAGACTGACAGGACAAAGAGTAATTTTACAAAATACAAAGAAGAAGAATCACTTCCTATGTACCTGAAATATGTACTTCTCACAGAAAGTATGTTTGTCAAGCTGAAGAAAAGGTGAGTAGCAAACAATTTCTGTTCTTTCTTTCCCTTATGTAATAGACAAATTTCAGCTGTTTAGAAGAAACGTTAGACTATAGAGGCAAAAGTTATCTAGTTACTGTTATATAATTAGATATTTATGTAGTTAGATATTTAATTATAAAATTATGATTGTAAAATTAGTGTGTTATTCCACTTTTTAAATTGATACAAATAAAAGAAAATGTTTATATTGCTTTGTATCTATGGGCTGTCAAAGTACCACAAAAACATTTACCTTTACAGAACATTCATATTTTATGGAAAATTACATAGTGAGAAAATATATTACAGAAAGACAAGTAATTTGCCCAAATTCCCTGCAGAGCCATGAAAGTAAAATGCTTGGTACTCAGTAGTATGCAGCTAGCTCAAAAATTCTACCAGTATTGTGCAAATGCTACTGAAACCCTATCTTCCTATAGCCAGAAGTTAAATTCTTAGAAATAATATATTTAATAAACTCTTATTTATTATTTACTATTCTTCACTGTAATAGTTCTTTTTCAATCATAGGGTTCGCCTCTGCTTTTTTGAACACTTGGAGAAATGGTGCGCAGAATCCTTGTCCAACTCCTTTATCTTTGTAGCTGCCAAGAAAGAGGAGCTGAATGCAATACTTCTGCTGCATATTCAGATGCATCAACAAAAGCAGGAGGAGATACAGACAAATATCTACAATGCTCGAGCTGGTATTGACTGTTTTTGGTATTCTGAGCATCACATCTTCCTTTAGAGATGGTCCTAAGTGGGCCAAAATCTGTTTCAGCATTAGTTAACTCAGTAGTAGAGGACAATAGAAAGCAGCTGGCTGTCCAGAAATTCCCAGTATATTATGTTACTCATATATTTAAAATTTCTTTTTTATTTTATTTATTTTAATTTTTAATTTATTATTTTTATTTATTTGTTTATTTATTTATTTATTATTTATTTTCTATAGCTCTTCCTGGTTCGTGCTGTGTTACTTTTGGAAAAATAGACAGCAGTGCCTTGATTGACAACTGTTAATGTTGATCATGTTCAGCTGAAGATGTTGAACATTCTGTTGTCAATGTTTGCGAATTCTCATTCACCTTGACATTATTTAACAAGAGTTTGAGGTGTACAAAGAATATTTTAAAAGTGTTGAAGAAAAAGAAATTAGCAAGCTGGGAGAGCCAAAATGGCAGGGCCAAGCTTCTGAAAACATGAGAGGAAGGATTTAACTCTGTGAAATACCACTGAGCAGCTACAGAGCATCCTCCAGTCAAAACTCTTTTGGCATGGGCAGTGTCAGGTTTTTATGGTGAGAAAAAAATATTTTAGACAGGTTTGTTGGTCTCTAACACATAAGCTAAAAAATTATTTTGGGGAACAAGCAAATAATTTTTCAATTTCCCTTTTCCTGCAAAGAGGACAGGTGCTTCTTTTGGCAGCTTTCTTGAGGTGATTGGCTGGCTCTTGATTTATCCAGCTATCATTCCAGAAGGGAGACCAAAACTGATTTTTTTGTTTCCCTCACAAAACCAGGAAAAGTGTATTTTCTGTTAAAAAATATAACCTTTAGTTTTGTTACAAGACTGAGAACAGAGAGATAATGGAGATGTCAGCAATAATAAAGGAAATAGAGGAAAAAGAATGCTTAGAGCAAACAAGAGACATTTGTGGTTTGAATGGGTTAGGAGCTGTTAAGGATATATGCCTTACACAGAAGAAAAGTCAAAGAAACCAAATTGAATGTATTTAATTTGTATGTTTTAGCTACTGTGAGGTCTGGCTTTGTTTATTTTGCTGCTGCTGCTGCTGATCACAGGTTGACTGGGCATTGTGATAGTTCACAGTAAAACAGGGAATAACGTCCCTGGTGTAAACTTCTTTTCTTCTCAGCGGAACTGGCGCTTCACAAAGAGCGTCTTGAGTGCCACTGTGCAGTGCTGGGAGAAGGCTTGAAAAAGGAAAAGGCTGAATTTCTCAAATTCTCCGACCAGCTGAATAACCTCAACACAAACTTTCATTCCCGAGTCCAGAACTTGGAGCATGACTTCCTCCACGCTCCTGTGACTGAGCAGTAAGTGTGCCACTGCTGATGCTGTCAATCGCCGTAGTTAAATACTCCTGATTGCTGCCTGAGATGTTTATGGTCTACATTCTGAACCTGGTTTATATGTCATTGCTCTTCAGTGAAGACTACTTCATACAACTTGAAAACATGTAAAGAATTTCATTCTCTTTCCCTGAAGAAATTAAAATCAAGATTGAACACATGGAAATTTCATCTCCTTTCAAAGCGCTGGCAGTCTTTAAGTAGAAAAGATGTTTCATCTGTTTAGGTTTTATCCAGTTTACTGAACGTGCACAGTAATATCAGCTGACTAATTGGTTTTGAAGAAGAGTGCTCAATAGTACTTTCTGTGGGTTCATCCAAACTGTCCCAGCTCAGGGTGTTGCTTTGAGAGTCATAAATCACTTCTGAGTCCTCACATTTTTTCATGTCTTTACAGCCAGCAGTTGCCAAATCATCATGTGTGTTCCTCTTCAGACATGCTTTCCCTGTCTTTTATTATTTGCTGTTAGGTCAGCTTCTTCCAGCAACATTCTGCAATCAGAACTCCACAACCATTTGGAATCAATCAGGGTTACTGTGAGAAGTTACCAGCACCACTTGGAGGAAGCTCTAGGAAAATTAAGGAATTTGAATGTGGGTTTTCTCAAAAGTTGCAGGTATATAGATTTCATGGAAGTGTTGTTTATAAATGGTGACCTGTTTCTGGGAATCAGTGTTTGTTGCCTAGGCAGAACAGTAAAAGTAAAGTTTGTCTTGTTACTCATCTAGCTTCCTATTTAAAAAAAGAAATTTATCATGTTAAACCACAATTACGATACTGTTTTCATCACATTTGTGTTGATACATATGTTTCAGGGCTGTTTAGCTAAAATCATCTTGGAGAAAAAAATGACTCATGGCCAGTTGCTTTTATGTTTGCTTTCAGATTATTTTCAGAGGCAGGTGACTTTTCTTCTGAGGAGGTAAATGTTTTCACCAAGTGTCTTCAGAAAGAAAGTAAGCAAATTGACTCCTTTGAAAGTTCAATCAAGACAGATGTGAAGCAAATAGAATCGAGTTGCTTGGAGCAGGTAGGCAGAATTCCATTATTTCAAATGATGTTTTCTATTGACATATTTGATGTGATTTGCACTCAGCCTGCTTTCAGAATAGAACACTGTAAGACTGTTCTGTTTGGCAATTGCATGATGGAAAAAAATAGTAGAAATGGCAAGTTCTATCATTTAAGTTTTAAAAAGTGGAAAATTGTCTAGTCCTGTCTCTTGTTTCTGACATTCTTGAAGGCTACTGAACTTATCAAGAAGTATGGAAAAAAGTTTGCTTCTCTCTCTCTGAGTCAAGCCTTTATGGAGAAGGTCCATCAATCTTTGAGACAGCTACGACAGCAAATCAAATTAGAGGTACAAACAGAAACATCAGAACTTTGCTTAAATTCATTATAATAATTTTCTTTCGTACCATTGAGATTTTGGTTGAATTCGGAGTGGACAAATACTAAGTGATTTTTTTACATTAGTTTAAAACCTCTTTTCTGTCACTATCAGCTGTAAAGTGTATTTTTAATACTGCTGCAGCTGTGCTGGAGCGCTATGGCCTTGCAGCACACTGAGTATGTACATCTGAATTCACCAGTGTTTTTGTGTGGTGCAGCAAGTGACATGAAGCATTGCTTTTGTGAATTACTGTTTTAGCTTCTCCTCTTGAGTACCAGGGATTTTTAACCAGCTTTTATCAGTGGTTCTGATGGTTTGAAAGTGGAGCCTCTGAAACTCCTGTGAATGGGGACTTTACTTCTCCAGTATTTCCTTCTGCTTTAGGTAGCAAATTCCAATTTGCAGTCAGTCACATTAAAGTCTTACCTGGAAAAGCTCCAGAGGAAGAGAGATGCATATGTTCATTCTACTGCAGATAAAGAAGTAAGTTCTAATCAGCATGAAATGGTATTTAATTTGACTTGTTATTAGTTGTTATTGTTATTCATTTGCCTCACTGTGCATGTTTGTATAAACTAGTATTTTTGAGGAAGACTTACATTTCCTTATATTTGGGGCTGGGCAGGAACACAGAATTTTTTCTCGGAAAGGTCCTTGTCCTGGATTCAGCTGGGATAGAGTTAATTTCTTCTCAGTAGCTGTTCCAGCGTTGTGTGTTGGATTCACAATGAGAATGGTGTTGGTAACACAGTTTTTGCTAAGTTGTGTTTATCCTAAGTCAAGGACTTGTTTTCCCTTGTCTCCTGCTCTGCCACTGAGGAGGTTCACAAAGGAGACTGGGAGGGAGCACAGCTGAGACAGGTGACCCAAACTGCCCAAAGGGATGTTCCACCCCGTGGAAGATCCTGTCCAGTCTATAAACTGGGGGAGTTGTCTGGAAGGGCCAGTCTGGGTTCAGGAAGGGTGGACTGGCATCAGTCAGCAGGTGGTGAGCAATGGTATTGTGCATCACTTCTTTTTCACTTCTTATTATCACTATTGTTATTATTATTTACCATTATCATTGTATTGTAATTTACTCTGAATTATTAAACTGTTCTTGTCTCAACATACAAATTATCCTTTGATTCTCCTCCCCATTCCACCAGGGCAAGGAGGGAGAGGAGGAGGGTTGAGCTGTGTGGTGCTTAATTCCCAGCTGCATTTAAAACCCCAGCAGTCCTTTTTGGAGAGTCAGTACCTGTTTTCCTGTTTGTCAAACCAAAACCTCAGCCTCTTACACAATCTCATTGCTTCCATGTATGTGTACATAAACTGGTGACAGAACAGAGGCAAATAATGTTGTTTGCAAGAGTCAGCATGTTTGAAAAGGTTAGAATAGTTAGTTCAGTAAATACCATTTGTGTTACCATATCTTTCAGGCTTTAACTTCTGAAGAGTTGTATGATTTTGCCAGAGAGGTGTTGAAAGAGCTGAAAAAGAGGAGCCAGTATCTTGACTGCTTCTTAGTAAAAGCAATGATCCCACGTGCCCCCGTAAGATAACATTCACATTCTCTGTATTTTATTTAATATTGAGAGAATTTTCATGTGTACATGTTCTAATTGCTTTTCAGAATCTGTGCTTTGAATTTGCAATTGGAAAAAGGATCTGCATTATGCCGAGATGTCCAAGACACTGTAACATTAGGACAGCCTTTTTAAGAGGCTGAGTAAATCACCAAGTTTACAAAATGCTAAAGATACATGGCATTGCAATGAGTTGCTCAGTTCTTCATAAGAGTTTGTTTTTAAGGTGTAGCACTTATTCAGAGATAGATATTTCACAGGTTTCTTTAAATAATTAAAAAAAAAAAAAATCCCAAATGTGTCCTGAAGGGACTTTGTTTTTATCAAACAGGTTGTGTTTTCTTTCCTCCCTTTTCTGACAAGTCTGTCTTTATTTTGTAATCTCAGTGGATAATCATTTTGAGATTATATCCTTAAATACTGTTTATGATGATTATGGAAACCTACTGTTAACTGCTTTGAAGTGTTTGAGAGCTGTATAGCTGTAACAACATTGCTATTAGAATGACAAAAAATTTATTTCAGCCTGTGAAGCAAGATATTGTCTGTTTAGAAAACCTGCTTTGGTAGTCACTCCTACATGGAATGCTTTCACCTACTGCCTGCTACGGTCTGCAGGGCTTCATTTTTCTTCCCATTTCAGGAGGACTTCACCACTCTTGGCACAGATGGGACATTGCAAGAGGACTTCACCACTCTTGACAGGGATGGGATGTTACAAGATTCCATTGCTCCTGCCATTCAAAAAGAGAGTCTCAGAGCTGAGAGCAAAAGGATGGTGATGGGACTGGATCCTGACAAATTCCCTTTGTTAAATCCAAGCAGAATGGGTACATCAGTACTTGATGATTTGGCAGTAACTGTTATCAGAAAATTAGCAGGGTAAGTACTTTGCCTAAAGGTATTTCTCTGTCCCTTGTGGGTTTTTTGTATTTTCTTTGCTACATATCCACTTCTCTCCATAAGGCTCGTGATAACACTATAAGGGGCTTCACTACAGTATTTTTAAAATTTGTATTCCAGAAGCATATAAAGGTTCTCCTGAATTCATAGTTTGTAGCTTACCTTGTATGCCCAGAACTATTGAATAGACTGTTCATAGGTAATATTACTACATATTTTCTGCTCAGTTTAACTTTAAAAATCAGTCTAGCTGAGACTGCTTTCTTTTTAAAAGCAAGATTTCTCAAAGCCCAAAATACCCCTTTGTGAGTAATAAGTGACATCTAGTATACAATGATAAATTTTAGGTATTTAATTTTTGTCTTCTAGAGCCTTATTTTAGTTGGAAGGTGATTACCTGCTACGCAGGTGACTAAATATACAAAGTGTAAAATGAAGAGAATGACAAATGTTTGATTTGCAAATACTGTCTTAATGCAGTTTTGTTTGTAGAAATTCCAAAATTCCAGTCAAACAGTCGGTTAGTCCCATGAAATTACTTCTATATACACGGTCAGTTGTAAAAGTAACCCTATCTGTTAAATATGATCTCAGAAATATAACTCACTTAGCACATGATAGGGATAGAGAACTTGCCTAGTTTGCTATATAATACAGTATAGAATATAAGATAACAGGATATTCAGTAGTTATTAGCTTTTTTTTTTTTTTTTTTCAGGTTTGACCCATTAAAAAAATCCCAAGACCTAAATCAGGGGAGAGGTGTGCCTGTATTTCTTCTAATATTTTCTTTTCATCTAAATTGTAGTTTCTGGCATTTTACTGCACAGCTCTAGCATGTTCCAGGCCAGTGGCTTCTATGCTAGGAACTCAGGGATGGTTGTGCTTCCCAGCTCTTTTCCTGGACATCTTTACTTACACTAAGATGATTTTGGGCTCCTAAAGCAAGGAAAGCCACAGAATAAGATAATAATGTTATAAAGAGTACGTGTGTTTGTGATAGCAAAAGGGAAATGGGGTCGAGAAAAGAAGTAGAGCAGAAATCATGAAACACATAGGGGATCAGGGATCCTTCTCACAGTGTATGATGTAAGATGAGCACAGAGGTAACTCCAGATGCTCCCTGCCCCAGGTGTTCCCATTTCCTCATCTTTCTTCCACAGACCTTGACTCCTCCAGCCATTTCCAAAGCTATCCTCAATCTCTTCCACATTTGCAAGTCCCCATGACCACCAATGCTATGAATGTAGCCCATTCATTCTCCTTACTCACCTGCCTCCAATTTGCTTTAAATCTCCTCCCATCTACCATGTATTTTCTGTGACATTCCTGTGACTCATGCCCCTGCACATAACCTTTATTGCTGTTGCCACTTCTGGGTTACTTCAGGCCTGTCTGACAGAAATGTTTGTTCCTGTAGTCATCCCCTACATATTGTAAGGAAACATTATAGAAATAAGAATACAAAATATATATACACACTTAAAAAGCACTTTAGTTGGTATCTATGCAATATTCTTCTTCTTTCCTTGTTAACTATAAGCAATTCTTCCCCCAGCAAAAAAGAAGAAGGTATCCAATGCACATTCTCAGAAGTCTGCAGTTCAGATCAGGAAGAAATCATCTTGTGATGAAACAAAGCCAAAAAAAAGGTAAGACCCCCTAAAAGGAGGAATTCCACTTAAAATATTCCTATGCAGGAATTTACCTAAGCTTTGTCTGTTCATTGGAAGATTCTTACTGCTTATTTGTATTAGCCTTCTTTCATCTACTGCTATTCATTTGGAATCTCTTACCTGTTTATGTCCACATTGTCAGCTTTGTGGGGTTTTTTTCCCCAGATTTTGACTGGAAAAATACCATTCTTTTTCTCTCTCATCTGCTGCTGTTTTGTATTTTGAAGTTGTTGCAATATAGACTAAGCCTTAAATCAATGTGGCTTAATTTTCAGGTGTGTCTAAATAGTTTGTCTTCAGCTTAGCCCACAGATGGATGAAATGAGCTACTGTAATAGTGAAAACAACAGAAAAGTTTTGAAAACTGAGAGTTTAGAAGAGAATTCCAAGAATCTTTTCTCCATCAAAATACTATATTTATATTGTCATGGTTTGGGAATGGTATTTCCCAATTTTGTGCTTGTACTGAAACACTCCAAACCATGCACTGCTTGCTCACTCCCCTTTCCCTGCAGCAGCTGGAGAGGCAAATTGGAGGCACAAAAGGTGAAGATAAAGGTTGAGATAAGAACAATTTACTAGAAACAGCAATGAGATAAGAAAACAAACCCTAACAGCAGCAGTGTTATTAGCAAAGGTACAAGAGAGGCAAGTGGCTCACATGTGAGTGCTCACCACGAGGAAACCCCTGACTTACCCCACTGCCACCACATTCCCCAACAGCTGGGACCCTTCCACCCACTTCCAAAATGAGGAGAGGTGGTAGAGAACAACCTCCAGGTCCTGGCCATACCCCCTCCTGGCTACTGCAGGAATTAACCCTCTCCTGGCCAGAACCAGGACACATAGAGTACTAGTTCTAGAGTTACATTTTTTCGAATTTTTCTTCAGTTTCATGCCTGTCATATGACTGACAAGCTCAAATCATCAGCCAAGGAAGGAAAACACTCGTGGATAGTTTCAAATTAATGTTTTTCCTTTCTAGTGAAAAAAAAGGCAGAAAATCTCTTTCCATGGAAGAGAGATCCCAGCTATTTGGAATGAAGTCTATGAAGTCTAAGTGAGTCTTATCTTTCCAGAACAAGAAGTTAATCTATAAAAACCCTCTATGTATGTATGTACACATGTATGTATCCATCTATTGTGACCTATAGAGTTCACCACTGAATTTGGAGGTATTCAGCCTTGATATTTATAGGCCAAAGTGCTTACAGCACAGTTCTTCTTTGCAGCATAACAACAGTGAAGATAGAAGTCATCTGGTTCATTCTGTCTAATGTCTGGAGTCTTACTGGAGCCCATTTTGTACATTTACAAGAAGTGGGTGGGGAATGTAAAATAGCTTTTCTTTCAATTATTTTCACATCTAAGAAGACCAATACATTTTACACCTTCATTCTTGTGCTCAGTGCTCTATTAATAGAAATAAACAAGGAACAAACAGGTTCCATTCCCCTTCTCTAAGAAAATTATCATACTGTTTCTTGATTTGTGCATCTACACTCCATAGAACTGAGATATTTTTTACATGCCACACAAAACTGTTCAAATTAATGCCTAAGATGTTTAAGCATTTGGGGATTTTATTCCATACTGTTCTTGATCTGTGCATCTACACTCTATAGAACTGAGATATTTTTTACATGCCACACAAAACTGTTCAAATTAATGCCTAAGATGTTTAAGCATTTGGGGATTTTATTCCATATTGTGTTTCAAAATAATTCCAGTAAGCAGCTAGACGCACCTTCAGATATTTTTGCTTTATCTAAAATACATGGTAAGCTCTTTGGGCACAGGAATTTGGCTAAGATTGGTTTTTTGTGACAGTGATCTGGCAGTGCTCTCCAGTGAGCAATTACAATAGCTCCTTGTCCTGGCTGCATCTGAAGAGAATCTGTGTTAATATGGGGGAAGGTTTTTAGGCATTTTGGTTATTGCTTTGTGTATGCTCTAAAAAATATACTAAAATTAGCCTGAGCAAAATACTTGAAAAACAGTGAATATTGTCAATGTGATCATTTAACAGCATGATAACATTTTTAATTTTTTAACATTTTTGTGGTTTTCAGTACTTTTAAGGGGACTGTTATGAATATTCTCTGGAGGGGTAACAACACCTTGCTCTCCCTTGGTGAGGTAAGGAAATGTCATGTTCTTCAGTCACTTCTGCTTTCATAGGTTAATCCTGTGTCAGAGAAATAATTTGATTCTTTCAATGTTTGGCAGACTGTCCAAAAATTTTCCTTTCTTCTCCTGTTGTTATATACCTAGATGTGACGTGTTTAAATGTGTTAGCGACCTTTTTTCTGGTTTATCTTTCCCTTCTGCAGGAGTTCTATGGAGGAAAGAAGAATCTTCAGATGAGAATGCCTGAAGATCTGCCAGAGACATTTGAACATTGGGCAGAAATGCTCAGACTGAAACTATTGGCATACCAAAGGCAGATAGATGATTACTACAATTTCTGTCTTGGAGGTAAATCCATTCAGTTAAGACTTTCATTTTCTTGTGTATGTAATTTTTCAGTATGTGAGCTGAAAATTGCAGTGACCAAGAATTACGTTGTTGTCATTGAAAAACTGCAGTTGTCTTTACTGGAAATTGAGGCAATATTATTTTTTATGTATTACCAGCTATAAAAAGTGTAGCAGAAGGGTACTCGACTAAGTTAGAAGACCTGTACAAAGTCACATCTTTGAGCAAGTGTATATTTCTCAAAGCATTGCACCTAGAAATAGGAATGTCAGGGACAGAATTTCTGTGAGAGAAAATTCCAGGCTCTTTGTGTCATAGACACACCCTATCTTTTCCAAAAAGAATTTCGGGATCAGCTGACGTGGTTTGAGGAGGAGCTCTCTTCTGTTTCCCAGCTGGTTGTGGAAAGTCTTTTAAAAGAACATGAGCAGAAACTCAGCTCTTTTACTGCTTATACTCGGCATCTCTTCAGCAGACAGCTGAAGGAGTGGGAGGATGTGAAGGTATGTATCATGGACATACTGGAATGCTTTTAGTGTAACCAATGCTAAATGCATCAGATTGATGAAATTTTATTGCTCTCATTCTCACTGTTTGCTTCATCACTCTCTGCTGAGCTGGCCACATATGTAGTTTCTGTGTTTGCAGTTAGTCTGCTTACTTCTCCTGGAAGCTTTGTATTTCGTGGAACTCAGTCCCTTCTCTCCCGGCTTCCAGCACTGGGCTGCCCCTTTCTAATCTCCTCAGCTCTGCCTGTTAGCTTACACTTGGATTGTCAACTCTGTAAGGGCTCTGACCTTGTGCTAGGGCCAGACAGTTCCTACTGTATGGGTGCACTCCTTTGTAAGAACTGTGATGTAGAGATAATGAAATGCTGCTGTTTACTATCATTCATAAAAGAGGCATATTTTGTCAAGTAATATCAGAACTGAGAATAGAATCGTAATGGAGATCATGCAGAAAATGCTACAGTGTCTTGAGATTCTGTCTGAGTATTAAAAATCAGGTTAAAATTGTAGTTATAGAGATACAAAAAATACCTTACTTATCACGTGGTAGAAGAGATGATTATTAGTTGGAAAAAAATCCCAGAGTGAGACCAGAGGCCAGCAGAGAGGCAATTTGGTGCATGTTGCACTGCAAAGCTTATATCCAGACTGCCAAGATGTAGCTCCATTTTCCTTGTCTTTCTGAACACCTTTATAGAAAATGTTTGTGGTTTACTTCTTCCTTTTTATGACTCACAGTACATTCTTTACTGAAGGCATTTCTTTCTTATGTACTTGCTTAAAGACTATGCACCAGAGAAAATTACATTACTCCCTGGGACACCCAGATAATTCCTTTCAGCTGGAGGCTTTGTGCCAAGAGGAAATAAAAAGGCAAAAAGATCAAACTGATGGTGTTCACCTCAACACAAAGATGCTGCAGGTAATTGCAAAGCCCTTGCTTAAATGTGAACTTAAAAGTTGGAAAGGAGGGTGTATTTTGGATACATTTTTCCTCCCCATCCAAAGGAAACTTGAAAATTTTTTCAGTTTTAAGCAATCCTGTTCATATATTGCTAAACTTTCTAATGGTGTATTGTCAGCATTAGATCAATACAGACATAAATACATCTGCACACATACTATGGGTGCTTAGATACAAAATATCAGTAAGTTCCACAATGTATCATTCATAGAACCTACTGACTATGAGCATAATAATGGTGGCTAGGAGTATTGGCTGTGGTGGTCACATCCTGTGGTTAGCTCTCTTACTTCCAGACAACAGATGTCTGGAAGGGCTTCTTCTCTGTGCATAATTGACACTTTTCTACACAAGATTAACAACTGAAATAAGCTGAATTTACAGAAGAAATTCAGGAATCAAAATCCTTTTTCCCCTCCACCCCCTGGGTTTATTGAAGGTTGGTTCCCCAGCTTTAAAGCTCTTTGTTTACTTCTCTCAGGCCACTGACTCCAAATTCTACACTGCCTGCAGAGTACATGTATTTTTAATTCCCAAGCAGTGTCACCTTCTACTCCTAGCTCTGCATACAGACACAGAAACACAAATACCGTGTTTTAGAATAACACCTGGGCTAAGCACTTCCACCCAAAGTACCTGAATTCCAAAATTATCTTCTCTTTGGCTAGAAGCTGGTTTTATCACATTTAACCCAAATATGTAACTACTAGGTACCTATACACAAACCTGTACAGTTTTTTTGAACTTTAGATAATCAGGCCGTGTTAAGAATACTGCAGAGACACTTTGAGACCCTTTTATGTGCAACTCTGAGCCTTATGTCTGTTATCTGCAGCTGCTGCAGAATTTCAGGGTTGGATATTTGTGTAGTCTTTCGGAGCCAAGTTAAAAGGAGAGGAGATCAAATTGTCAAAGGATAATTTGTCACTTGTCTCCAATGTCCCAACAGGATTGTGCTGCTGAGTGTGCTCAGAGCTTTTTTTCTGCACTGGCTGCCCTCACTGAAAAGCTCCTCTTGGAACTAGATGAAACCATCACTGTTGATGACATACAAGTAGCAGGTAAGAAAAGAAGAGATTGCTTGTTCAGGCCTCCTCTTCCTTCTCAAAGATTGCAGCAGTCTGTCCCTAGGACGAGGAGGCTTTGATATGCTACAGTATTTTAAATTAAAAGATTTCTGTAATAAAGCACGCAAAGCGATTTCTTGAGAGTGGAGAGCATCGAGCTGCACCGTTAATCCAAACAGTTGTATTCCTGACATTGTTTTGTTTCTGCTGAGCATATCTTCTATTACCTCCCAGAAACTGAAATACCTAGAGAGAAGATGTTGACTTTAATCCATCCTAAACAAGCTGGACTTCCTCTAGGAACCTCTGAAGTTCCACAGTTACTCAAACGAGGAAGGAGGTAGTATTTGGAGATACTGAACACTGTTCTGTCTAATTTCTCTGCTCTAAACTGATAACAGGCCCTGTCCTCATAGTTTTTTGCTGCACTTGTTGAAACTGCTGCTCATCATTAGTAATGTCATTGAACTAGTTATGGGGTAATTTGAGTGAATAATGATTTTAAAGAAAGAATAGCAATGGATCCAAATAAAAGTGAATTACATACAGTACTGTAAAACAGTACCATGTCATTGCTCTGGCTATGCCCCTTGCCTGTCACTAGTTATCAGTTCAGTACATTCAGATCTATGAATAGTCTGTGTATTGTCATTCAGAAGAAATGAATTCTGTGCTGTGGAGAGATCCTGATGCTTTAAAAGAAAAGGTGGTTGTACTAAACAAGTTTTTAGGGTAAACCTTTTGTGGAGAAAAAAAAATAACATTGATCTTTGGTACCTTAGTAAAAGTAATGTGAATTAGTGTGATCTGTTCCCTTTTCTAACATTTTTCTCATGTGTTGGTTGGTTGGTTGGTTTGGTTTTTTATAGGAGTTGGCCAGGAATACCTGAGACTATTCTTCCTGATGCTCCAGACTATACTCTTTGCAGAGGAACTGCATCAGTTCCAACTGCTAAGACTACCCTGGGCCATCTAGCAGTGGTGGACGCAAGACAAGCTGCATATAAGGTGGGTCTGTGGGGAAGGACTCTGGAGTGGGCTGCTGCTGTTGTGGGTTTGGTTTTTTAAGAAGATGGTTATAGAATCTTAGTTATTTGTGTAAGTTTTTAATGTACACAGTGCTTTCAGGTCTTAGAGCCATATTATCCATGTGCAGAAATCCTTTCTCATGTCCATTTCTTTGTGATGCTGTCAGAAGCAGACAGGGTTGGTTTCTCAGGGAGTCTTCTTATTCAGAGACATGACAGAGGGGAACTGTTTCAGCAGAGAAGCGTGGACGGTGTCAGAAACAGGACACTGCTTTTTGGCGGCATCATAGTTCCAAAAGCAGCTGTGCCTCAGTGCCATTCCAGTCCTGCTTGTTTTCACTCACCTTTCTTTCTGAGGCCTACAGTTTCAGCCTTAGATCACAAAAGCTGGTTTCCCCACAAAAGATGAAGGGCTAGAAAATACTTCATACCTATCTTATATCCGGAAAAATCACAGATGCCTGTTTCCACCATAAAAATGATCACTCTTTCTTCACTGAGTCTGTTAAAAGAATGCAGACAACTCCAAGCCTCTGAATCACACAGACAATTGTTTTCAAAACAGCAGTGCTCAGTAGTTAGGAGAATATTTTTATGTTAAATCACTTAGAAATGTGTTTCTGCATCTGACCTGGAAGTAATCATATTCCCACTGAACTAAATTAACTTAAATAGGGGACTAGGATAAAATACACTGTCAACGATGGCAAATGCCATCAGAACTATCGATTTGCCTGCGTGTTTTATGTATCTAGTTCTGGTGCCCAAGAACCTGGTTACAGCACAGATTTGAAGGGAATGTGGTTGTTTGGAAACAAATGGTTTAATACAAATGGTTGGATAAAAGGATTGGATACAGGACGCATGCCAAAGGAATATTTTCCTGCATGTATGTTGCATTAAAAATACAGTACTTTATGTTTTGGAGCATGGACTCTTGAAAAATATTAAAATGCCTTCAGGTTTTTATGGTAGTCTACAAGTTTCTGTCTAGAGGAAATAACTTTTTAGCAGCTTTGTAATAGTTCAGTTCATACTCATGAGTTAAGAAGCTCCAGCAAGAGCCTGAGTGCATCCTGTGGTCGAGATGCATACTTGGGTCTTGAGAGAAGGCAACTCCCTAATCTTAGGGAGTTCCATTAGAAACTAATGGAAGTGAGATGAAGACCTTGCATTTTAGTAAAATATAAATATTACTGGTAATTTAATTTCAGAAGTCTTTAAAAGGAACACAGCTAATAGTTAATTATTCATAGAGTTCTATTGTCAAAGGCAAGAAATAAGTGGCCTCTATGTGGTCTTCTGACACAATGGATCTGGACCTGGATTTAGGCAAATAAAATTATATTTCGTCACTACCAATTTTGTCCTTAATTGTTGGGATTTCTTATACAGAAATACAAATGTAAACTCGAGCAGATGTTTGCCCAGATCAAGGAAGAAAGTGCAGCTCAGCTGCGGGCAATTCAGCGCTGGAATGATTGGTGGGAAGAATCCGTCCGGAAGATAAAGCTACTCTACATCTGAGATCAGCCAAATTCTGCTGAGCTTTGTTGGTGTAAATTGACATGTTTGTATGAATGTCACTGATGTTTTTCTTTTATCTTACTAATCTGTTGCACTGAAAGAAGCTACTTTTGGCCTTTTTGTTTGTTTTGCCACGTTACCACTCTTGTTTCCTCCTACGCAGTCTTAAGACTGCTACTATACTCATCTTTACAATTTAGTAACCACCTGGTGCAGCTTACAGAATCATCTGTTACCATTTGCATGTGTTTGTGCACATGAACCCTCTGTGCAAGGGCACTTAATGTGTATTTATTAGCAGAGTTTACAGGATTTTGTTGCAATTTTGTCCCTGTGAGCTGGTTTGGTCTGAAAACTCTCCAAGGTGTGGGTGAGAACTATCCTAACTAAGCACCCTTGTACAAGGTCCCTGTGCCCAAACACCTCTGCACAGAGACCTCTGATTGGAGATGACCAGCCTGAAAAAAAATACATTTTATGTTGTCTTGGTTCAACAAGCTTTGCCTTGCCTACCCTTCCCATCCCTTGCCTTGCCTCTCCTACTTCTCCCTTGTGTTGCCTACCCTTGCCTACCACTTTCTTTAATTGCCATGCCTGCCTGCTCCTCCCTTGCCTTGCCTTATCTACCCCTCTCTTGCCTTTTCTTCCCCAGCCCTCCTTTGCCTTGCCCCTCTATTACCCCTTGCTCTCCTTGCCAAGCTTTGCTCCTCCCTTGCCCCTCTCTTTCCCCTCCCTTTTCCCGTTTCCTGCCTATATTGACTTGCCTTTCCTATGCCACTCCCTTGCCTGGCCTTGCCTTCCCTCACCTTGCCTTTCTTTACTGTGCCCCTCTGACTTACCTCTCCTTGCCTTTCCTTGCCTCCATCTTGCCCCTCCCTTGCCTTGCCCCTCTTGTGTTTTCTCTCCACTGCATTGCCTTGCTTTTCCTTGCCCATCCCTTGCTTTGCATTTGCTTTTCCTCCTTTGCCCATCCATTGCCTTGCTCTCCCTTGTCTCACCTTGTCTATCACTCCCTTGCCATCCCTTGCAATCCCCTTGCATACCACCCCTTGCTTTGCCTTCCCTACTCCTCCCTACCCTTGCCCCTCCCTTGCCTTGCATTCACTTTCCTTTCTTTGTCCCTCCCATGCTCCACCCTTGCCTTACTCCACTTTCCCTTCCCTTGCCTTTCCTTGCCCCTCCCCTGCCCCCTCTTTGCCTGGCTTTGCCTTTACCCTCCTTTGCCTTACCTACCCCTCTCTTGCCTTACCTTCCCCTCCACTGCCCTTTTTTGCCTAGCCCTCCCTTGCCTTGCTGTCATTTTTCTTTCACTGCCCATCCCTTGCCTTGCCCCTCTCTTGCCTTGCCTTGCCTTTCTTTGCCTCTCCCTTGCCCCTTCTTTCCCCTCTGCTGCCTTGCCTTCCTTGCCCCCTCCATTACCCTGCCTTTGCTTTCCTTCCTTTGCCTGTCCCTTGCCTTGCCAACCCCCTCCCTTTACTTTGTCTTGCCTTAACTTGGTCTTGCCTTTCCCCTCCTTGCCTTTCGTTTCCTCTCTTGCGTGCCCTTGCCTTGTTTTGCCCCTCCCTTGTTTGGCTTTGCCTTCCCTTACCTTGCCCCTCCATGGCATTGCTCCTTCCTGTCCTTCCTTGCCCCTTCTTTGCCTTATCCCTTCTTGCCTTGCCTTTCCCTTGCCTTGCCTTGTTTTGACTTGGTCCTTGTCGTGGGTTTAGGTTTCTCAGTGCATTTCTTCCCATTGTTACCAGGGAGATGCTGGAAGGGGGAGGAAGTTGCTTTCTGGGTGGACAGTCAGTGATCAGGACACAAAAGGAAGTGGCAGATGGCCCTGGCATTCCAGTGGAGCAGTTTTGGGGTTGGGGAGTTTTGGCCGGGGAATGGGCTTTTCTGCTTGGGGTTTCTCAGGAGTTGTGGCTGGGTGCTGTGAAAGGTCTGGCCCGAGACTTGGCTGCGGGTGGGTCCTTCCCTTCGCTGGGGATCCAGAGCAGTTGCGTGGTGTGCTGCCTGGAGCCGCGCAGTCTCGGCCAGATCTCTTTCTGCACAGTAGCTCAGCACCGTGATCGAGCCCTGGCTGCCTCCCCCAGCTTGTGCCTGCTGCTGTTGGCAGTGCCAAGACCAGCCGCCGCCCGTGTGAGTGTGCAGGAGGAGCAGTTTTCTCCCTTCCCTCCCTGTGCCGGCTGCGAGAGCATCCCTGCCGCTCCTGCTGCACCGGAGCCGCCGGCAGGAGCCACTGCAGCCTCTGCTTCCCAAAGTGTGCCAGCACCCCTGCCGGCTGTAGGCATGACTACACCAAAGGGGAAAAACGGGCTTTAGCCGGTGGGACATTCCTGTTACTGTCTTCTTGTTATGTTGGGGTTTTTTTGTAGTAAAGAACTGTTACTCTTTTTCCTATATTTTTTCCTGGGCGCACCATAATTTTGAAGTTACAATAATTTGGAAGGACGGGTCTTCTTTCCATTCCAGGAGGGTTCCCACCTTCCTTGGAGTGCATTTGTCTTTTAAACCAAGACACTTCTCCCTTGCCTTTTCTTTCGCATTGCTTTGCTTTTCCTTGCCCTTGCCTTTCCTTGCACACCACTCCCTTGCCTTGCCTTCCCTACTCCTCTCTTACCTTGCCTTGCTTCTCCCTTGCGTCTTTGTTGCCTTGCCTTTGCCCTCCCTTGCCCATCCCATTCCCTTCCCTTGGCTGGCTTTATTTTGCCTTGCTTTACCTTGCCCCTCCAGTGTGTTGCCCCTCCTTTGCCTTATCCCTCCCTTGCCTTGCCCACCCTTTCCCTTGCTTTGCCACTCCTTTGCCTTGCCTTGTTTTGCTTACCCCTCCCTTACCTGGCTGTGAACTGCCCAATGTTCCATTGCTTTGCCTTGCTTGTCCCTCCCTTGCCTTGCCTACCCCTCCATGTCTTTGCTCTGATTTCACTTACCTGTCCTGCCATTGCCTTGCCTGCCTTTCCCTTACCTTGCCTTGAACTGCCTAATCATCTCTTGCATTTCCTTGTCCCCCTGCCCTTTCCTTGCTGCCCTACCTGTCCCCTACCCCCCCTTGCTTTGCTTTGCCTTTCCTCTGCCCCTCCCTTTACCCTTTCTTGCTTTGCCCCTCCCTTGCCCCTCTCTTTTCTCCTGCTTTCCCCTTTCTTTGCATTGACTTGCCCCTTCTATGCTCCTCCTTTGCCTCTTCCTTTCCTGTCCCTTGCTTGGCTTTTCCTTGCCTTGCCCTTCCCTTCCCTTGCATTGCCTTCCCTTACCCCGTTTTTCCTTCTAATGCTTTGTCCCTTCCGTATCTTGCCCCTCTCTTGCCTTGCCCCTTCCTTATCTTGCCCTTGCCTTGCCTGACCCTTCATTTCTTTGCCTACCCCATCCTTTCCTTGCCTTACCTACATGTCCCTTACCTTGCCTTGCCTATGCCTATGCATCCCTTGATTTTCAGCAAGGAAATGCAAGGGAGAGGCAGGAAAGGAAAGTGAAGACAATGCAGGGGTAGGCAAGGCAATACAGGAGAGGTGTTGGCAAGGCAAGGCAGGGGAAGGCTCCACTACCTCCTAGGGCAGCCCATTCCAATATCTAATCACCCTTTCTGAGAAGAATTTCTCCCTAATGAATAACCTAAGCCTCCCCTGGCACAGTTTAAGACTATGTCCCCTTGTCCTATCCCTGCTTGCTTGGGAGCAGAGCCCAACCCCCACCTGGCCACACCCTGCTGCCAGGGAGAGCATTAAGGTCACCCCTGTGCCTCCTCCAGGCTAAACAATCCCAGCTCGCTCAGCCACTCTTCGTAAGACCTACACTCCAGACCCTTCATGAGTTTCATTGCCCTTCCCTGGACATGCTCCAGCCCCTCAAGCCAGCACAGGGGACAGTCACTGCCCTGGGCCTGTGCCCACACCGTGGCTGGCACAGTCCAGGGGCCACTGGCCTCTTGCCCACCTGGGCACACCTGGACTCCTGTCCAGCCTCTGTCACCAGCACCCCCAGGGCCTTTCCTGACAGGCACTGTCCAGTCACTCTGCCCCAGCCTGGAGCTACAGGGGGTTACTGTGGACAAAGTGTAGGGATCTGGCACTTGGCCTTGCTGACCCTCACACCATTGGTGTTGGCCCATCCATCCAGCCTGTTTGGGTCCCTCTGCAGGGCTGTCTTAGGGTGCTTTTCTATTCCCTGATCATCTGCTCTATGCCCAGGAATGGTTGCTGTAGCTTTAAGGTGGGTTCAGGGCAGGGGGAAGCCTTGGGGGTCTTGGGTGGGCTTTATTCAAAGCCTCACTCCCCAGGCATCTGTCCTGCCATGTGGACTGGGTTCCTTTTTTTGCTCAGCTAGCTTGGGTTTTGTTAGCTTAGGCAAGAAGTTGGTTTTTTTCCCTTTCCCTGGCCTTGGAAACTGCAACAGCAGTCCTTCAGCAGCTTTTTTCCTGAACTGGACGTTTGGTTTTGGTCTGAGATCAGAGAGGACAATTGATGGGAAACGAATCAGCCAGGGACTGGCAGGAAGGTGAGGGGCCGCTCCCTCCTGGCCCCAGACCTCGGAAAAGCTGAGTGAACAAGAGAAAGGACACCAAATGCACCAGCTTCAGCTGCTGTGAAGGGGGGACCCACGCCAGGATTCACCAGGTTCTCACCTGTTTTGCCCAAGCTGCTGCATGAACCCTTTGGGGTTTTTTCCCTTCCCTGAAAGAGGAGCTGGTGCCATTCTTTTTCTCCCCACCACGTTGTGGCTGATGAGGGTTTTTTTTTTCTTTCCCTGGCATTTTGAGGTTTTTTTGTTCCAGTGGGGGGGGGGGGGGGGGGGGTGGGGGAAAGGGGGGGTAAGGCCTGACAATTCAATATCTAACATTTATTCTTTTTTTTGTTTCGCCGTGCCATGTGGGCACTCTGTTTTTCAATAAATGGGATTTTTTTCACTTTCATCCACTAATATTAATCTCTTATTGGTAGAAAGGGATTGTTGGAACCCTTTTTCATTAGAGGAAACACTCATTCCAGAGTGGTTTTCTCCTAAACTTGTCTCTAAACCAAGACAAGTCCATAACAAAGAAGGCGAAACCAGTGCTAAACTAGGGAGGAGGAAAAGAGGGATAGACACTCCCTCACCTCTTTCCTTCACCACCACCTGCTAAAGCCTTTTTTACAGCTGCAAAAACAACCTGAAGCCTTGTCTTGGAGTGATTTATAATGACAGTCTATTCCATGATCCTCTGCTTTATGCCCAAAAATGGTTGCTGTTATTTTTAAGGCCTGGGACTGGGTGTGTGTGAGGCTGGGGAGGGGGGAGCTTTGGGCTTTTTGGCGGGCATTTTTGAAGCCTCATTGCCCAGGTGTTCCATGGTGCTGTGTGGCTTGGTTTTGCTTGGCTAGCTTGGTTTTCTTGGCCCAGGCAAAAAGCTTTTCCCTGGCATGGAGAGGCTGCAGTAGCAATCTTTCAGCTGCCTTGAGGAGAACTGAACAGCCGCTGGTCTGAGACTGGAGGAGCAGGACCAGCAGGAGCAGAGTCACCCATTCCAGCCCCAAGCTTCAAGAAGCTGAGCTGGGGAGTGAAAGCACACCAAGCAGCTCCAGCCCAGATGCTTCGTCTGCCCTGGAGAGGAGGTCGATGCCAGAGAGCCATCAGGTTTTTGCCTCCTCCTGGAACTCCTACATGGAAGCTCCACTTCCCTCAGCGCAAAAGCCAGCACCACCTCTCTCACCCTACGTGTCAGGAAGGGGTATTTCTTCAATGTTTGCCCCATTCTCTGGGCATTCTTGAGTCTCTGTTCCTGTGCCTGTGTGGGGTGGGGGGTGAGTTCTGCGAGTAGTCTGTTGTTAATAAACTCTTGGTTTTGTTTTCTTTTCACTTTCCTTTGTTAGTATTCATTTTCCACTGGTGGAGGGGAATTGTTAAAACCCTTTAGAGGAGACTACTCATCGCAGAGTGTCTTCTCTTAAATGTGTCTCAAAACTGAGACAAGCCTCCAGGAGTCAAGATGCCACCACCTTGGGGGAAACACCGCCTGCTTGTGCACTCCTGGAATGAGCAAGCATGAATGTACCAGAGCCACGCGTGAGCTGCAGGAACCACACACTGTGTCTGCATTCCAGAAGGCAACTGACTGCATTCCAGCTAAGCTGTCAGCCCCGAGACCAGAAAACACAGATAAAGCCACTTCAAGCAGCAGAGAAAAAGAAAAGGCAAAAACTGCTTCACCTTCCCCCCCCAACCCCTTTCCCATCTTGCTGGAAATGCAGCAGGTGGTAAACTATCCTATGCTTTTAAAGTAATCTTAGCTTTTTCTAGCTTTTCTCTACTTTTCGCTTTCCTTCTTTTTGCCCCTTTTACAGTTAGTAAAGTGAAAATATCAGATTTTTTTTCTTATCAACATATAACTTTGAATTTTAATCTTGTTTCGGGGAATATTTGAACCTGAAGTCCTTTCTGTAATTCACAGAGAGCTCTTTTTGTTGTAACAATGTCACATGAGACAATTGGTTCCATGAGGTTCTGAGGTGTCACAATGGACCCTTGGTCACATGAGGCCTAATAGTGTCGCAAAGGATCCTTGGTTACACGGTGCCCATCTGTGTCAAAATGGCCCCTTGGTTCCGTGAGACTCCTCTGAGTCACAATGGCCTCTTGATTCCATGAGCCTCCCTTGTGTCACGGTGGTTCTGTGAAGCCTTGGATGGACCAGTGGACCCTTGGTTACATGACAGTGTCACAATCGACCCTTGGGTAGATGGGGCTCTGCTGTTTAACAAAGAACCCTTGCTTCCATGAGGAGCGTCGGCGTCACAGTAGATCCTTGGTTACGCTGTGTCACAAGGGATCCCCAGTTCCATGAGTTTCCACAGTGTTACAGTGACCCCTTGGTTCCAGGAGAGTCTGCAGTGTCATAGTGGTCTCCTGGGTTCCATGAGGCTCCAAAATGTCACAATGGGCCTTTGGTTCCATGAGGCCCCACCGTGTCACAATGGACACTTAGTTTCATGAGATCCCACAGTATCACAATGGTCCTTATGGTTCCACAGTGACACAATGGTTCCGTGAGGCTCCATAGTGTCACAATTGACTCTGTGGTTCCGCAGTGTCACAACAGACAGTTAGTTATGAGAGGCCCCTCTGTGTCACAAGGGACCCTGGTTCCCTTAGGCTCCTCAGGATCACAGTGGTCTCCTTGGTTCCCTGAGGCTCTGTAGTCTCACAATGGCCCCTTGGTTCCATGAGCTCCCGCTGTGTCATGGTAGACCCTTGGTTTCATTAAGTTATTTAGTGTCACAATGGTCTCCTTGTTTCTGCAGTGTCACAAGGAACTTTCATTTCTCTGAGTCTCCAAATTCTCACAATGGACTCCTTGGTTCTCCAGAATCACAATTGACCCTTGGTTATATGGTGTCCCTCTGTGTCACAATGGAGCATTGATCCATGAGGCCCTGCAGAGTCACAATGGACCCTTGGATACACGGGGCGCTGCTGTGTCACAATGGCCCTTTGGTTTTATGAGGCCCCTCAGTACCACCATAGACCTTTGGTTTCATTAGTTTCTTTAGTGTCACAGTGGTCTCCTTCATTCTGCTGTGTCACAAGGGACCTTCAGTTCCATGAGTTTCCCAAGTGTCACAATGGACCCTTGGTTCCATTAGGTCCCGCTGCGTCACAATCGAGCCTTGGTTCCATGAGGTTCCACAGTTTCACATTGGACCCTTGGTTAAATAGGCCCCTCTGAGTCTCAATGGACCCTTGGATTTCTGGGATTCCTTAGTGTCACAATGGAGCCTTGGTTCCGTGAGGCTCCTCAGGATCACAATGGTCTCCTTGGTTCCAGAGTGTCACAATGGACCCTTGGTTCCATGAGGCTCCATAGTGTCATAATTGACTCTGGTTCCACAGTGTCACAATGGACAGTTAGCTACAAGAGGTCTCTCTGTGTCACAATGGACCCTTGGTTCCCTTCGGCTCCTCAGGATCACAATGGTCTCCTTGGTTCCAGAGTGTCACAATGGACCCTGGGTTCCCTTAGGCTCCTCAGGGTCACAATGGTCTCCTTGGTTCCAGAGTGTCACAATGGACCCTGGGTTCCCTGATGCTCCAGTGTGTCACAATAGACATTTGATTCATGAGGTTCTGCAGTGTCACAATGGTCTCTTTTGTTCCACAGTATCACTTGGTTCTTCAGTGTCACAATGGCTCCTTGGTGCCATGTGGCCCCGTAATGTCACAATGGACACATGGTACCATGAGATTCCGCAGTGTCACAATTGTCTCCTTGGTTCTACAGTGTCACAACAGACCCTGGGTTCCATACAGCGCCATGGTGTCACAATGGACACTTGGTTCCATGAGGTTCCGTAGTGTAACAGTGGTCTCCTTGGTTCCCCATTTCACAATGGGCTCACGGTTCCATGAGGCCCCATAGCGTCACAATACACCGTTGGTTCCATGAGGTTCTGCAGTGTCACAATGGACCCTTGGTTCCATGTGGCTCCACAGTGTAAGAACAGATTCCTTGGTTCTGCAGTGCCACAAAGGACCCTTGGTTAGACAGTGCCCCTCTGTGTCACATTGGTTCCATGAGGTCCCGTAGTGCCACGCTGCCTTTGTTCCATCACAAATCCCTTTGATCCATGAGGTTCTGCTTTGTCATAGTAAATCCTTCGTTTTGTTAGGTTATTTAGTGTCTCAATGGTCTCCTTTTTTTCACAGTCCTCCTGGTTCCATGAGGTTCTGCAGTTTCAAAACGGTCTTCTTGGTTTCACAATGTCACAATGGCGTCCTTTGTTTCATAGCGTCACAATGGTCTCCTTGGTTCCAAAATGTCAGAATGGACCCCTGGCTGGTTCCATGATTCAGCAGTTTCACACAGGACTCCTTGTTTCTATGATGACCCTCAGGGTCACAACTGCCCCTTGGTTCCATGAGTCCCCAGAGTGTTAACAATGGTGTCCTTGGTTCCGCAGTGTCCCAGCAGCCCCTTGGTTCCATGAGCAGGTGGATTGGAGCTCCTGCACTCTTAGGAGCTGGAGGAGAGGCCACAGGGACACCGTGCAGACAGTCCCATCACCCCTTCTGTCCCCATGGCAAGCCCAGCCCCACACCTGTTTGTGTCCCTGCCACACACTTGGCATGTAACCCCCCACGTCCTTACATGTGCAGGTGACCACGTCCAGTGCCACGAGCGGCAGCAGGGCTGGTCCCTGGGGGACCCCTGGGGCAGGAGGCTGGGAGGGATTCGTTCCGCACATGCTGTAGCTCCCTGTGCCAGGCAGGACTGACACCGTCTCCAAAGCGAGTACCCCCGGGCCCAGCCAGGGCCCTGCCACACTGCAGCTCCCTGCAAACCATGGTGATGGCTTTGAGGCCAAAACCCAAGTCACAGAAAGTTTTCCACTATTGATGTCTATATTTGATCAAGAAATGTCCCGTTGTGGGGTGCCTCTTTCCCACAGTCACTGCAATACCAGGGACCATACATGGACTGTGCAGAGCAAGCTCTGGATCCAACTCCCACAGGCAAAAAACCATAGAATATTAAAGTTTCTCATTGAGGACATCTCAGATATTTAACTGCTAAAAACTGATCCTACATTTCCTCTCAGCCAACAGGCCACAGCCCCACAAACACAGTGAAAAACCCCACAACCCCTCACGCACCTCACACCCACCCCTGTGCCTTCCTGACCCCCTCTCACACTGCCTCCCCTGCTTGTCCCACACCTCCCACCCACACTGCATTTTTTGGATTTGGACTGTTCTCTTCTGCTGTAAACCATCTGTTACAGCTGACATTGTGGAAAAGAACAAAGCAAACACCAGGAGACTTTGGTTTTCCTCATGTGGCTTAGGAACTGTTTCCTTGCCCACCTGAGAGCAAGTCCTTCCCCAACAGTCTTTCCTGTAAGCTTTCTGTTGGCATTCTTTATGGCTCCTTGATAGTTTTAGTTCATAGTGTATGTTAATCTTTCTGGGTTTTTCCCTACATATTACAACAATCACCTTGTTGTAGATTTTAATAATTTAACATAGATTTTTCTGTTTCAAAAGGTGCAAGCCATAGAAACATTTTCATTTAGCCGGACTCCTCCCTTCCTTTCTTGCTTTCTCACTGCAGCGGCCTGGTTGCAGCCTTGGTGTGGATTCTCTGGGAAATGAAAAACTTTCCAGAGTGTGCTTTTCCTTAATTTGCTACAGTGGGGTTTGACATTCAAATGGCAACTTTGGTGTAACTTGTTTTCTTCAAGTCCATTGCTCTGATTTTCTCTCCATCCCTTCTGAAGAGTCATTAACTTAATGACCACTATCACCTGTATAATCTCCCAAATCCTTTCAGAGTAGCTACCATGCTGTTTCAAGTATTATCACCAATTCTATGGTTTGGATGATTTTATTCAAATTAAGGCACCATGTACTTTATCTTTTTCATTTTTGGGTTGCTAATGGGTCTTTGCTGTGAGACTGTTCTTTTCCTTTTTGCCATTATCCAAATACTGTCACTTGTTCTGTACCTTATGTCTCTTTTTTCCTACCTAGGCTTCCCGAACAAACTCTCTATTTCCAATAACCAGTTATGACCATTTATTCATAATTCTGGTCAGGAATATAATGACTTTCAGTTCCTCCTCTTTATTACCCACATTGATACACCAGTGTGCAGTGCCTGGGTACAGTGCCAGGGATACTTTGTAATTATTATTCCTCTATTCAGTAAAATAATTTTTCTCCTCTCCCTGAATTCTTCTGCTTTCTGTATGCTTTTGTGGTTTATCTGAACCTGTGATGTGATAAAAGTAATTTGAGGGTAATTTAATTTACACCACTTACAGACAAATAGTAACAATTCTTAAGTGGGGAGCTGGCCCGACAGGCCTGCTTTTTTTTTTTTTTTTTTTTTTTTATCCTGTGAAATGCTCTCCTTTGCCTGCTTGCCTTGCCAGCTTCCAAGACAGGTTTGTCAGAACAGTTCAGCTCAAAAAAGACCATGGAACAAATAAACCTCTCGACTCCAGTGTCAAGAAAAGAGCCTAAAATCAATGCCCACATGGACAGTCTGGCTGTCCCAGAGGCAACAGGACACAGCCCACTGGCTTTTATGTTAAAGTTGTTTTATTGAAGGCTGTGATCTGACATTCCTTAAGGTTTTGCTGAACTACATCTGAAATGTGAAGAACACAGACAAGCTGTATAAATGCTGTGGTTAATTTAAATGTAATTTGTTTCACACCCAATAAGACAAGCTGTCGTAATTTAAACATATTTTATTTAAACATAAACAATGGTGATATTTAATTAAGCATAGATATTTAGTTTTAAAATATTTGTTTAACCATACCAAACCACTGTCTATAAGCAAACACAATCTTGGCGAAACCAGAGTTCCAAATCTGAAGGCAAACTTAACTCGTTTTTTCTAAATAGCACCATGATTTTTAGGTTGCTTCCATTGTCCTTCAGTTATGGGCAAGGATTTTGACATGTTTCAGTGCCAGCCGGATGCTTTCTGACAGGTGAGAAAGAAGCATATATCAAAATCAGTGTGGGCAGCAGGAGAGGGGAGGATTCTGCTCAGGTAAGACCCCACCTGCCTCCAGCTCCAGGGTCCCAGCACAGGAAGGACATGGACCTGTTGGAGCGAGTCCAGAGGAGGCACCAGGATGAGCAGAGGGTTGGAGCAGCTCTGCTGGGAGGAAAGGCTGGGAGAGTTGGGAACGTTCAGCCTGGAAAAGAGAAGGCTTTGGGGTGACCTAAGTGTGGATTTTCGGTACCTGAAGGGAACTTACAGGGAGAAACTACTTACAAGAGCATGTAGTTACAGGACACAGAATAATTGCTTACCACTAGAGAGCAGGGTTAGATTAGATATTAGGAAAAAATTTTTCCCTTTAAGGGTGGTGAGACCCTGCCACAGGTCGCCCGGAGAAGCTGTGGCATCCCTCGAAGTGTTCAAGGCCAGGCTGGACGGGGCTTGGAGGAACCTGGTCTAGTGGAAGGCGTCCCTGCCCACGGCAGAAAGGTGCAATGAGATGGTTTTTAAGGCCCCTTCCAACCCAAACCATTCTATGATTCTGTGTTCCAGAGGGGGCACTCCCACGGGGCCGCACAGGACTCCAACACCGGCAGGAAGCCGCGCCGGGCCGGGCCGCCGGCGGGGCCCCTCGCCCTGCCCAGGGTGCAGCCCCTGGCCCCGGGCTCCCGGCGGGGCTGTCGCCGCGGAAGGCGGGTGCCGTCCCTCTTTCACTCCCGCCCTCACGCCGTGTCAGCCGTGCGCGCGCACCCGCCCGCCCTCTCGCCGCCGGAATGTGGGCGACGCTGTCCCGGCCCTGAGGCGGCTGCGCGGCCCCGCCGGGCTGGAGGCAGCGGCAGCGCGGGGAGGACGGCCCGGCTGCACCGGTGAGAGATCGGGACGCTGCCTCGGGCCTGCCCCGCCGCGGCGGGCGGAGCGGAGCGGAGTGGGTGTCGCGAGGGGCGCAGGCGGGGAGGTCGCCGCTTCCTCAGGAGAACGGGCGCGGGAGGAGAGGGAGCCGCCGGCCCTCGCCGTGTGGCGGGTGATAGTGCCCGGTGACCTGAGGTGGTTCCTCCGCTGGCCGCGGGCCCGCAGGGCGGCGGGGCAGCGCGGGGGCGCGGGGTTCCGCCGGTCCGTGTTGTTCGGTGTTTGTGTGTGTGCGGGGAGTTCCCTGGGCAGCGGCGCTCCGGGAGGAGAGGAGCTCGAACACAGTGCAGGCTTTAAAAAATAAAGTTGTTTTCGTGGTTAGGAAAGGGAGAGCGCTATGGAAGCGTTCATCTCCCTGCCTCCTCCGCGGGAAAAGTGAAGTCACTTCCCAAGAGCCCAGACGAGCAAAGTACTGTCCTAAATCTGTGCCATCTGCATGCGTCAGTTTCACCTACGTTATGTTTTGGTTTGGGGTGGTTTTCTTTTCTTTTTTTTTTCCCTGGTGATTTTTTTTTCTTTGCTTTTTAAGCCCTCTTACATTCTCTCCCGACCTGTGAGCTGGTACAAAAATTCTTGTCTTTAGACAAAAAGTACTTGAAAACCTGCTGAAACCATCTGAAGCAGGTACGGCACTGAGTGAAATGGACTTGGTGGCTCTCCTCGTGTGTAAGTTCCTGCAGTGTCATGTGTACTTTGCTCCTGCTGTCACTCTCAAAGCTGTGTTGTTAAGACTGCTCGGTTTGATAGTTCTGTAAGTCACCGCCTACCAGATTTCACAGCTGTGTGTGTATATCCATCCAGTGTGTGCCTGAGAGGGGAAAAAAAGAGACTCAAAATGTCAGCTCTTCTTTAATATAGAGAAAAATCTAGCGACAATTAAGAAATAACTTGCTTAGGTAACCATTGCTTGTCTCTTTCGGTGTCGAGCTCTAGTCTCACAACCACGTTGGTTTTCAGCTAAAACTTTCAGAAGGGCAGGTGTGCTTTCAGTTTCCAGAGAGAGATCTTGTTGGCGGTACAGGCAACATGTTATTTTCCCTTTAAATGCAGAAAAGGTACTATGGCTTTTTTTAACCAAACCTCTGTGCTATAGGCCAAATCCTGATTGCCTGTCAGACCAACTTGGCTCCAGATTGTATGAAGGTTTACTGGGCATGTAAGGTTGGTTCTGCAAGTTGTGCCTCTGCCGAGGTTTTAAGTAGGATTGTAGTTAACTCTGTTTATGTGGGTTAGATGGTATTAGTTATATGATTAAGAACTTACTTTGTAGTTTAAACTTGAAAAGACTACAAATACAAATTTCAGTAGGCACTAATTGACTCCAGTGTTGCAAGAATGCTGCCAGTGAGTATCCGGAAAGGAGCCAGCAGCAGCTGATGGACCCCAGAACTCAGTGAGTGACAGAGCCTTCCACTACTTACTTCTGTTTTAGGCAGAGGTGGGAAATCATGCTGGGTTTGTATTGTTTTATTTATTTGATGGATTTTTAAAGTAACTGCTTTTTTCCAAAAAGACTCAGGGGCTGTGAACAGCTTGGCTTTACGTATGAGAACTATAAAAATTGTTCTGCAGTGTTTGCTTTAAAATGATTACAGTGATTACATGTATTGCTTGGTTAAAAATAGCATTCAGTCCTTTAACAAGTGATTCACAGAGTAAGATTTGGTGGTGTTTGTAAGGGCATTGCAAAAAGAGCAAGTGTATAATCTGGCTCTCTTGTGTCCCCCAGGGTATTCCTTAGCATTTCAAGACAGTCTGAGTTGTGGCTGCTCCTTCCCTTCTCTCATCAAAGGGACTTCCACAGCCAGGAAGTGAGTAAAAAGAACTAAGCTGGTCAAAAAGTTGTACTTTTATTTCTTCTTTTTTTTTTTTTTTTTTTTGTTCCTTGAGGTACTCTGGTTACAACAACTTCCTGACCCAGCTCACTTGCCCGGCCATGTGGTCATGGGCTCAGTCTGAAGGAGGAAGTAGAGTGCTGGTAGAGAGTGTAAGTGCAGTCCTGGAACAATCACAGGTGTTGTGAGGGTCCTTAGCTGGGACCTGGCTTTATGGTCAGTAAGTTCATAGCATGAGCCAGTGCTGCTAGAAGCAGCTACATTGTGGATTTGGTTGACTTAAGCTACTTGGGGTGAAAGTGGCAATGATAGTAAGGGTGGTAGCTCTTTTTTTTCTGCCAGTACTGGCTTAGATCGATTATGAAGCCATGGTGTAATTTTTTATTTACTGTTGACAACATTAAATGGACTCGAGCCATCTCTGTGTCTGTTCTTCCATGGGCCCACAGAAATTGTTGTGGTTTTCTTCTTCTCTCTCCTTTGTTCATCTGTTCTTCTCTCTGAACTTTTTGGTGAGTTCTTAATTTCAGGGAGTGTTCTTGGCATTGTTAGAGGGTTTTGTAAATTTGTTCAGCTCTAATTTTAAAATAATTAGTTGTATATTGCTGTTACCTCTGCTGTAATAGGAAGGCTATTTCAGACTTGACTGACCTTAGTAATTACACACTTTTTGATTTCTAGTCTATATTAATTTGTCATGGGATTATACTCATTTTATTCACCCAATGGACTGATATGTTTTATTGGCACTCTTGATCTGGGTATCAAAAAAAAAAAAAAAGGCATTTTTAACAAAAAGGATGCAAAAATGCGTGGAAATGCACCATGGAAGGTTTATTTTCTCTTTGGGCCACCAGCTACACTAATCATTCCTGTAATAATTCTCAGCTTCCCCCCATGAATTTTAATCTTGGCCTGTTAAGTGAGAATTAAAATGCACCTTTCAGGCATTAACATTGAGCTTCCTAGAGGTGTCCTTTTAGTGAAGGTTAAGTTGTTTTCAAGTGTATTTTGCTAAGATGTGTTCTTTGAAATTCATACCTTTGGCAGTTTGTTCTAGTCTCAGTCTTACTCTGTTACACTGGTGCAGCTGTTGAAGGAGCCTTTATTGTAACCTGGATTGCTGAAGGGATTCTTTCTTCTTTGACAGAGTCCTGGTCCATAAACAAAGCCCGACATGTTTGAAAATTATTTATTTCACCTTTTTCCTGTATTCTTAACTTTAAAAAGAAACAAAACCAATATGTAGATTGTTAGAAACACCTCTGTGGCTTTTAAGGTGTTTATTTAAATTTGCTATCAGGAGTGTTCCCAGATGGGACTTTGTGAAGCTGAAAAACTAGTTTATTGGGTGTGACTGTTTGTAAACAGAACAAATACGTAAACGGGGTGCCAAAATCTGCTTAGTAAAACAGATTGCTCTGAAAGATGAGAAAGGCCCTCGTGGAAAACCCCTGTTAAGATTGTGTCTTCCATGGCATGTTTCTTACTCTTTGGAAAGAGTAGCAGGGACGACTGTCTTTCCAATGTTTTGAAGTGGACAGAGGAAAAAAGTAGCTTTTGCCACAAAATGAGATGGGTCACAGGCCTCTGCTTTCCTACTTTCACCATCTGTGTATCATGAGTCACGATATTGAAGAAGGTTTGGGGTTTTTTTGCTCAAGTAAGCTTAAAAGTGCAAAAGTTTTCTGATGCTGAAAACATGTTCCCCGGTTGTGGGAGAAGCACAGCCGTACAAAGGGAAGAAGTCCTAAGGGCAGGAAGATAAGAGATACGTACATTTCTGTGTACAACACTGGGAGTAGGCTTACTGTATGTACAGGAGAACTGGAGTTTTGAAACACATGATAAACAGTAATAAACCTGATGCAAAACCTGCTGAGGGAGAGTTTCGGAAATAGAATCATTGGCAGGTCAAATGGTAAGTTCTTAAAATAGAGTCATTTAGGTTGGAAGGGGCTTCTGGAGGTCATCTAATCCAGCTCCCTGCATAAATTAAAGCAGGAGTAATTTAGATAAGATTGTTACAGCCTTTAACACCTTTCTGGGTAATCTGTTTCTGCATTTGACTGCACACAGTGGTTTTTTTGTTTACTCCCTCCCTTTAAGATGAAATTTACTTTCCAGTTTGTGTCTGTTGCCTCTTAACATGTCAGTGTCCATCATCCAGAAGAGGCCAGTTCTCTCTTCTGCACCCTTTCATCAGAGAGCTGACAGTGATAAGGATTCTTTAGAGCTCTTTTCCTAACCAGATTGTGCAAACTCAGTTCCCTCAGCCTCTCACTGTCCACCATGTGCTCCTGCCATCCGGCCAGCCTGGCCACTGGCCACGGTCCAGAGTGTCCGTGTGAGTCCTGTAGCGGGGAGCCCAGAGCTGGCTGCACTGCAGGCACGGGCTCACAGGTGCTGAGCAGAGGGCACTGATCCTCTCCTGGGCCTGCTGCCTGGACTCCTGCAAACAGCCCCCGCTGTGCTCCGCTGCCTTTGCTGTGGCCATGTACTGGTGACTTGTTCTCAAACTTCTGTCTGCTGGCATCTCCAAGTACTTTTCTGACAAAGTCACTTCTTATCTAGTTGGTGTTGAGCCCGTCTTGTCACGGAGGTTGTTCTGTCACTGGTACAGGACCCAGCACTTGCCTTCACTGAACTTCCCAAGGCCTTGCCTTTCTCCAGCCTGTCCAGGTCCCTCTGAGTAGGAGCTGACCACTCCTCTCACTTCGGTGTTACTTGAAACTTAGTGAGGATGCACCCTGTCCCATCATCTAGATGATTAGTAAAGGCATCAGATGGTACTGGTGGTTTCAGTGGTGATCCCCAGGGGATGTGACTGCAGCTGCTTGGATGGAACTGATGATGGCTGTTCTTTCAGCTCAGCAGTCCAGTCAAATTCCCAAACACCTTACTGCTCACTTACCCTGTGCCTGTCTCACCAGCTTGGCTGTAGGGATGCTGTTAATGGCCTTCTGTATTCAGTGCTCTTCCATCATCTGCTAAGCCAGTCATCTCCTTGCAGTAAGCTCTTGTGTTCATCAGGCATCATTTGTCCATGGTAAATCCTTGCCAGCTATTCCCCATCATCTTCCTGTGCTTCTTGAGCAGAGGGATGCCTTCCAGGAGAATTTGCTCTATAATCCTCTCACGGACTTAGGTCAGGCTGGCTGATCTGTATCTGCCTGGATCCTCCTCCTTGCTCTTGAAATTGGGTGTGGTATTTGCCTTTTTTCTGGTCAGAAGGAACCTCTCTCAGTCTCATGGCCTTTCAAAAAGTGGTAGAGTGTAGTATCTCAGCAACACTGGCCAGCTCCCTCATGATTCTTAAATATAGCCTGTCTGGTTATATAGATTGTATGTTTCCAATTTTCCCGAAGTGCTTCCAAACTTCAGCTTTCTCTTTTGGAGGTAACTTCTTACTCCAGCAGACTGCTGCTGGGCTCGAGGGTCTGGAAGGCTTGTGAGTGGACCTTGCTAGGGAAAACTGGGTCAAAAGAGTTGTGTGTATGTCATCCTTTGCCATGTGCTTTGTTAACAGGTGTCTTGTTCCACTGAGCACACTTCTTCCTTACCTTTCCATCTGCCAATGTTGCTTTTTCCTAATGCAATCCAAAAGCCTGTGTCTTTGGGCTCCTCTTGGCTAGCCTCTCCATCTACCTGCTGGGTGCTTCTGAAGCAGAGATCAAACTTTCATATCTGTAAATAGGTAAAACTTCGAAATTGGTTGAAGTTTTGGTTAATAAATGTTTCTAACCTCAGCTTGTGGTGTTTGAATGAAACATGTCAGTTCCCCTTAAGCAAGCAGGAGGCATTATCAAGCTCTTGTATAAGGGGGCAGGTCCTGCCTGAGATGTAGATCGCAACTTATACCAAGGAGACAAAACAGTGAGGAAAATGATCCACATCTGTTCTTTTTTGTTTTTTCATTTTCTTCCCGCCTTCACTAAAATAACTAACTCCACGTAGAAATCTTCAGCTTCAGTGTATGCCCTTCCCCTTTTGTGTATTGTAGTTGAAAAGGAGATGCTAATATTTAGCAGCAATATGGGTGGAGAAATACTTGATGCCATCTGTACATGAATGCTTTCAGTTGAAATGAATTTTTTTTGTTGATGCATAAATCCATTTTAGAAATCACTGTGATAAACTAAAATTTTGGAAATAGAAGCATTTTTTATTCAAGAAAAATAAGGCAAGGAGTTCTTGAGTTACAATCTGTGTAGACAGAGAGTCTGAAACAAAGTTCTTGGTTAGTTTGAACCCTCAGCATGTGCTTGATGTTTGCTACAGGTTCCTAACTGGTGTAAGTGTGATTTGTGCTGGTGTTCGGGTGACTTAGTGGTATCAAGTCAAAGCCTTGGGTGTGTCAATTACTGGTCTGGCTGTTCTGTCCGAATAGGGCTTTGGTATCTGTTTGGACTAGAAATACCCTTTTTAGCATGGTTGGGAGTCCTGAGGTGTTTTCTGGTGTAGTAGAAAGATTTTGAAGTGGAGTTACACTTTGATGCACAACAGTGCGCAGTAACTGTGGTAATTAATGGTAAAATTACAATCTGCACATTTGCCTTCATGTGTGATCGTTCATTTTACGTCAGGCTACTGGCAAACTCTTAAACAGTGAAGCTCTTTACTAATGATGGTGGACAACTTCCTGTCTTAGTTGCTCAAATTCTTGATATCTCCCACATGATTTCTAACTAGGGAAGAAAAGGTAAAAGGGTAGAAAAAAGGAAAGTGAAAGGTGTTTTTAAGAAGCAGGAAACTGTCAGAACAGGATTTGAGTCAGTGAGTGAATCTGAGAGTGGAGTTTGCTAAATGGTTTAGTAAGTTTTCCATGTTACTCTTGGGCTTAGAAGTGAGGTAACTTGGTTGCTGTCATATCAGTGACCCAGGAGAGGAACGAAACCAGCGTGAATGTGACTGACAACAAAGTCCTTTCTCATCATTTGGTATAAAACTTGTGTAGTAGTAATTCTTTTAATGAAAGGAATTAGTTTTGAGTAACCAGTCATGACCAGTCCCTGGTCGTCTCTTGCAGGCAAATAAACACAGTTGTCAGGATGTCTCTTACGTTTTGTATGTGTATATATATATTTATTTATTTATTCTTTCATCACCAGAACATCTGTATGTTGTATTGCAAGGTGTGATGGTGTAAGTTTCCGGAAGACAATTACTTACTAATTATGGAATAGTCTTGAGGTTACACTTTTTGTCAGTGATACGTGATTCTTAAACCTCTGACTTTCAGGGTGTTGAGCTAAGTTAAGCAGCTGTGCTTTCAGTTCAGGTATTGCTGACCTTTTTGATTAGGTCACGTGTGTTGTATGTACCTTAGGTCACCCAACCAGGTTTTTTTGGGGTAGAAAGAAAATTGCAGATGCTGATCTGTTGCAGTTGTCCACGCATATGACTTAATTTTTCATATTGGAAGGAAAAAGAGTGAGAGTTGAGGCTTTGTCCAAGAATTTTATTCAAAGGATTGACTTTTAGTGTAAACTAATTGTATGGTTAATTTTGATAATCTTTGCTACTGTTTAGGGAAGTGGGTCCTGTTCTGGTAAATCAGTTTTTGTTTTAACCAGAAATGAATTTCCTCCTCTGTTCCCCACAATGTTTTATTTGAGAAGTACTTGCATTTGAATACTTCGCTTTTCTGTTCAGTACAATTGCTCATGTGGTGCTAGAGCTTCACAGTGTAACGCTGTCCATGTCATTAATTGTTGCCTTCACTGATGGGGGAGGCGTTCAGATTTTTGCCAGGAGGAAAAAGAAGGCGAATGGGACTTTGTGTTTCTCAGCCTCCGGATAGGTGTCTATTAAATCTTATCTAAGGAGTACAAGCCACTGGCATGGCTTAGACATAGCACAGAGCAGAGAATGCAGCAAGAAGACAACTTATCAAGATCTCACAGCCTTTTTAAAGGTAAATTATCCAATGAAAGCTTAAAACACAAGGTATTTTCACTTTTTTACCAATGTCCAACAAGCTCCTAAATCACGTAGACAGGAACTGCAGAATTCTGTATCCAATCATCCCAGACCACTATTGCTGCAAAATATGGAGTTAGTGAAGAAGGAGAAAGAAGCTTTTAACTACAACTTACCCTCCATTTTGAGGTTTTCTACTTCTGTCTATTTACTATGCAAATAGACCTAAAAACTCTAAATTTTTCACCCTGTGATAATCTCACATAGTATTCTATCACCTAATTCTCACCAGTGTAGATTCTAATTCTTCCCAGAGGCTAGGCAAATTTTCCCATGGACAAAGGTCAAAACCAGTACTGTCCAGGGGCGTAAAACCTTTCAAAACAGGCAGAGAAATACTCTCTGCATTCTAGGTTCCCACAGCAGTGGTGTAAGAGTGGCATGTTTCCAGGTGGTTTTGAATGTTTTGGTTATAAATTCTGTAGCAATCTGCCTTTTCTGAAGATCCCCCAGTGGAAAACAGTTTAAAGAGGTTCAATTTAGATATTTTGACTTGATAACTGCACTTTGCAGAGATCTAGAGTTATCTGCTATTTCAGCATAGTAAGACAGTTCTAATTTGTACTTCTGTTGTGTATGCGAAATACTATTTTTTTTCTGAAATTAGACAAAATTATTTTTCTGAGATCCACAGATTTGTTGCAATACACAAATTTGTGTATTGTGTGTACATGTTTATACATATTTGTATTTTTAACAACTAGGTTGCAATTTAAAAAGTATGTTTTATTTTTCTTTTTGTTTTCTAACTCTTTATTTTCATCCCAAGATTTTAATTAAGGATGAAGGCTGTGCTGTGCCTTTTCAGTGCTCAGGCCTCTGCAGGCAAATCAGTGTGAAAGCAAAATGCAAGTATTCTTAATCTAGTGCTTTGTCTCTCCCTGTGTGTATTTAGATACAAAATATAAGGTCCAGAATTTTAATTTAGAAGTCAGTGGAGAAATTCAGTGGCTGGCTAAAATTTGAAAATAATTTGGAGTTTTTTTCTTTGTATTTAGGTAAGATATTGGTGTATTTCCCTTTATTAAGAGTTTGAGTACTGCAAGCTGGTATTTTTTTCCTTAGAAGCTTGGAGTTTTTTAATTAGCTGTTACTGAGAAACAAATACTAGATTATATGATTTAGACTGACTAATCTGAAATATAAGTGGCAGAAAATGGAATTTTTTTTTTTCATTCTGTAAACCCTTCATTTAATTTTTTTCCACTGGTGTATACTTTCATTATTTCCTGTTACTTTGAAGAGAACTCTCAAACAGCTGTTTGGTGGCAGCCCTGCATGGCTGCCCCCAGTGCTGGCTGCTGAGTTTGATCTGTGTTCTGTGCCTTGTTGTGCTCACTTTGGTGTGCACAATCACAAATGTGATCATAGCAGAGAAGGTAGGAAGATTTGCAGCTTTTTTTAGGCCATTTGTCACCTCCTGCATCTTCCAGATACTCCTGAAATCTGTGTAGCTTTTAAGTACCATCATCTTCCACTTGAACTTAAGTGCAAAACAGGAGTGGAGTTGGATGAGAACTTCTTGTGCGTGCCAGCAGTTGTTTTCAGAGTAAAAGCTAAGTTGGAGCTTGGATCAGGCAGTATGGTGAAGACTGGCCCTTGGAGACATTGGTCCCTTCTCTTTGTTAAAAATCAGTGTTGGCAATATAAACTTGCAAAAAACTGGGAACTGATAGCTGGAATTATTCTTGGACATAACTGTTAAACAGTTCTGAGGAAACGAGTAAGGAATGAAAGTCAGTGACTGATTTTTACATTTTTACAATGAGGAAAATGATCCACATCTCTTCTTTTTTTTTTTTTTTAATTTTCTTCCCACCATCACTAAAATAACTAACTCCATGTAGAAATCTACAGCTTCAGTGTGTGCCCTTCCCCTCTTGTGTATTGTAAAAAAAAGCTTACTGTTTATTCCTATTAGATGTGTATAAAAGCTGTGGGGGGAGAGGGGAAAAGAGTTGATCAAAACGTCCAAGGAAATATTTTGTCAGGTTTCAAAACAGTAAGGTGAAGCTGAAAGTTCTCCACAGTTGTTCGGAGTGATAAGTTGCCTTCGACCCTTATAGCTTCCCCTTTCTGATTCTTCTTTTCTTTCATCATATTGAGGCATCAGTGAGTCAGACTGAACATAAAGGGGTCAGACTGAAGTGTGGTTTCGAATCGAGCTTTTGATAGCCAGAGAAATCAAAGGGTATGTAATAAGACTGATAAATGCAAGTGATCCTTGTTCCAGCAGTCCCTCCCAGTTTCTCTCTCTGGCCTTTGTGATTCTGTTTTTTTGTTATTTTGGCAGTAATTGAACTCCAGGGGTCTTACTGGGGAGTATGGAAAAAGCAGGTGAGTTATTGTGTGCACTTCCCAGGAAATTCATGTGAGGTGCCACAGCAATACTACATTTGCTCGGTGCGGTTGTGCAGTTGTTACCATTGGTTTTACTCACCCAGCTGGTGAGCTTGCACAGACTCAGCTCTGACTTGGATGAGGGGTGGGATGCTGGTGCTCCTCTAGGTCACACTTCATGTTTAGGTTTGGATTCCTTGTATTGAAAATGCTTTGCTTACTTCATGGGTTTGTTCCTGGTGGGGCAGCACTACCTGCTTTGGCTCAGGCTGCTTGGGACACTCTGCCTGTGGTGGTTGCAATCTCTTAACTGTGTTTGACACTTTGGTAGCTTGTCCATAACTTAACACTCTCACTTCAAGGAGACAGAGGTAGGATGCTTAAAACAAGGTTGTGGAAAAGAGGCTTATATAACTGCTTCATAGAGCATGGCCTTCTGTTCTATTTCACCTTTCTGTGATTTTTTTCTTTTAGGTTAGCTGCCTGTAACTTCCTCTCTTTGTTTCCATGAGTGAAAGTATTTTGTGGAAGTGTTCAGTATGTAAATGTGGGTAGTAAGTTTTCATATCTACATTTAATGAAAACCACGCATCATTTATGTTGAAGCTGGTGGTACAGTGTGGTAATATTTGGGAAGCTCTCTGAAACTTTGAGAGAGAGGGTCTGATAAAAAAAAAGGAAAGGATGAAAGGCATAGCAATCACAGATGCAGATTTTTGGCTTCTCATGTCTTGTTTTATGCAATCAAGTGAATTTATCAAACTAGAAATACGATGAAACACTTAAAATTCAATCTGGTCTGGATAGCCTGTCTGAACAGACAGGTACTGGGTTTGTTCATGATTGTTGGCTAGTGTGAGACAAGAAAATTGCATCAAGAAAATTAATGACTTCTGTTGTATTTTTTGCAAGATTTTTGCAGTTATGATATAAGCAGCTTATTGTATTATTTTAGAGGTACTTCCTCAGCAAGAGCTTACTCTCTGATTTTTGTAGACTGTTGTAGATTAACCTGAGGCTTAGACCAAAAATAATCGACGAGATTCATTCCGTTTAGTAAGTGAGGTGCATAAGATCTACATAATGGTAACCTGGCCAAGAGGCCAAGTTTATTTATTAAAAAAAAAAAAATCGAGCCATTTTTATTTGAGCCCAGTGATGGTTTAATCCTAAGAAGGATCTGAGAAGTCTTTTTGGTCTGATGTTTTTAACATAGATTTTGTCCTTTATAGCAATTCTATTTGCTAGTTTTGATTACTAGAAAAAAAACTGCAAAAGCAAATGGAAAACTTGCATTGGCAGCCCCAGATGAATTGATTATTAATTGATTATTGAAACCCTTTCTTTCTTGTAATCATTGCGTGAGGGTGAATTTTTGAGTCTCTTCTGTAATACTTTGAGATGTGTTTGGTAGCAGTTTCAAGGAATTTTTAGGAGAAGGAAGTAACACAGAGTGATGAAATGATCCTACCTGTCTTTTGATTATATGAGTTTGTTGTTGGTTGCTTTTTTTTAAAGCTAGTTTTTTCTTTAATCCTTTAGGATGAAAAATGAATTCTGATCATTACGAATGTCTGGGATGAATAGAAGAGAAATTGTGTCTTGGAAAAAGGGCGTGTGTTCTCTTTCCTATTACCCTTTTCAGGCAGTCTCTGAAGGAAATACTGATCTTAAGAACTGCTTAAGCTTTTCAGGATCTGGTCTGGAAGGGAACATTATGCACAGCATTTGCAGAAAATCAAGGTAGTAGGCAGTGTGAGATTGTTTATACACAGCATCCCTGGGTCTGGACTTGGAAGTAACTGCAGGTAGTACAACAGAAACATCTTTCTTAGTGTAACGTTTTCAATTGCTTGCTCATATAGATTTGAAGGATACTTCCTTTAAGATCAAGTATTTTTTTTTTGGTGGAAATTACAAAATATTCTTAACTGTTTATTAACTGCATGAGCAAGTTTTTGTATAGGGATTAGTTGATTGATTTCATAGTGCCTTTCCAAGCTGCAGTTCTTGCTTGAATTAAAGAATGAATTTGAAATAATTTGATTAGTGAATTTGATCACATGGAGAAATAGTCTCAAGGAGCACACTGTCATTTAAAAAAACAGTAAATCTTTTTCAGTTAAAGAAGGTCCACATCATTCCTTGATGCCTGTCTTCCAGAAGCTTTCATACGCATAGCTCATACCAGTTCCTAGAAGAGTTTAGGTAATTTGAAAGACTTTTAACAGTGCTCTGAATGTTGAGGCAAAACCTTGTTTTTTTCTCATCTTTATCAATGTCATGAGCAAAGTGGTTTGCTTCTTCAAACTTCAAATGGAAAAACCAAAAAAGCAGGAAGCGAAGGAAAGCCTTTAGTTTTTTTATTCTAGTGTGGTTAGGGGGATAAAGTGGTGTGTTGGTACCAGGTATGTCTGATTTCTTACTGACCTCTTCTTACCAATGGAAGATCATCCTTCTGTTAAGGAAATGGTCTCACTGTCTTTTATGCATTTCCATTCTCCATTTTTCTAAGACCTGTCAAGGCCTTTGGAATTAACAACAGAGCTGCATTGTGGAATATATTTATCAAAATGTGCCCTAGCAATGTGAGATGCCAGCAGATCTGTTCTGGCATGTGGAGTGCGTTGAGAATTCACTGGTAAGTAAAAATTAGAGTGGTAGTTGAACCAGCACACTTCATCATATGTAGGACTGGGAGGGCCAGTGGTTAGAGGGAGGGTCATTTGATGTGGCTTTTTGTTGTCATGCACATTGTTCCTTATTTCTCAACTTCAAGCAGGTAACTTTCAGAAGGTTTCACTTGGTCTTTAAAATAACTGTGGTTTCTCACTCCATCTTCTCATGTTATATCTAAATATGTAGATGTTCAAGTGATAATGTAAAATCTTGGCTTCTAACCTAAAGGGTTTTAAATATATGTAAAATTTGTTTTCAACATAAATGGAAATGTTTATATTTGACCTATGTGGGAGTACTTCATTTTTACCAAGAAGCTTGGTTTTGTTTCATATTACAAAGGAAGGGGGTTTTGTGCTTATTAATATTATTATAATTAATTAATATATATAATAATATTAATACTAATATTATTAATTAATACTTATTAAGTATTGGGGACACTGTTGAAACTACAGTTTTGATACAACAGCAGCAGAAGTCTAGATACAGCCGTCTAATCACAACTCAGAGTCCTTGCAATTTTGGAAAATCTTTGAACTATGAAAAAGGCACCCAGTGTTGTTAGTCAGTTACAACTTGTGATTGCCTTTGACAACTATTAGAATGAAAGACTTAAGATTAAAAAAAAAATCTGAAGAGAATGAGATTGGAAAGGACCATGAAGCATTGTCTAGTCCATTGCACAGTCAGTGCTGTGCTGACTGCAGGTTAACAGCTTTTGAGAAATACTCCCTGCAGTTGGTATGAGCTTAAGAACAAAACATTGTGATTTCAAGCTAAATCTGCAAAATCTAATATTCCCAGAATGCATGTTGCAAACCTCAAGGTAATAATTGTCACAACTTCTAATTCTGGCTTTGAGGAAGGAGGATTTTACTAACTCTGCAGGTGGTCGGTGCAGGGCAGTGAATCAGGATTTCTGGTGGGTTTCTCTGACGTTGTGACACAGCATAAGGCACTTGTTTGGCACAGAGAGGGACTGGCCTTGGGATCACTGCTGCGTTGGCTCATACTGCTCTTCCATATGGTCTCTTTTGCTCTCCATCATGTGATTATTTCTGAACATTGTAGCATGTGGAGAAAATTCCTGGTTGAAATACTCATTATATTTAATGGACAGAGGTTGTTCCATTGACTGCATCAGAGCAACACTGTTATTTTTTCAGTTAGGGAATAAACCATTAAATAATCTCCTTAAAACAAGGATTGCATTATGCTGCTGCTTTCCTCTGGAATACAGGTCATTATTTTTTTGTGTGAGTGATCATACGATTCAGTAACTTGGCTGGTGATTGGTTTCAATTTGAATGCCGCCTACAAGCTTCATGTCACAATGAAAAAAAAATAAGCAACTTGGGTTTGCCAAACTCCAGCTTTGAAAAATTGCATACTCTTATTTGCTACTTTATATTTTCCAAAGTTAAAAATGAATTACTGGCTGCAGAAATGAAAGTGTTCGTTTTTAGTTGGTGTCAGGGAAACAGTGTGAAAATGTACTAGAGTTGCTTTATCCTTGAGGCAGAATGAGCTACTGCTTAAATGAGTAAACGTGTTTGCCAGAACTTGATGTATAAAGTGTGGTTTGTTGTTTTGTTTGTTTTTTTAATAAGATACACATAAAGACTAGTAACATCTCTATAGAGTAGCAGAAGAACACTTATTTGTTATATACTTTGGAGGGGAATAGATAGAGAGGAGAAAGGTTTTTTTCTGAAGTGGCTGAAAATAAAATGTATTTCCTTAGGTTGGTTAAACACTAATTGGATAAGCTAACATCAACTATGCTTTTAAACAGCATGAATCAGTCTGTGTCAGCACAAAGCATGTGTGCTCATGTAATCTTCTACTGATGTTTCTGCTGTGTGTGGACAAATCTTAGGCCTGAAAGTTTATTTAAATAATGGTTCAAAAGAATCCCACCAACATTGTTTTTAGTTCTGTTTTGTCTAAGGTGTAGCTTGTCACCCAGGACTCCTGCTTGTTCAAATTGTACAAGTAAACAGAAGGAAGCCCCCAATTTGCTGGGAGGTTGCCTTTGTAGCCAGCACCTTACCTGGCATGCTTTCACTTACCTGGCATTTCATTTAGTGTTCATGATGCTTCTGCCACCCCATGTGTAAATTTTGGGGGTTGAGATCAGTGGTGTGTTTGGTTTTCTTTCAGTTTGCCTCTTGTCTTCCTTCAAAGCTTTAGCTTGCAGTGAGTGGTGGTCTCTGCTGAGGAGGAGGGGTGGTGCTGCTGCGTTTAGCTGTAAGTCGTGCTCCAGCTCAGTACCAACCATATGGCACCACGCCTCTGCAAGGGTTCTTCACCTTGGTGGGTTAAACTTTAAGAGAAATAAAAGCAGTATTTTTTCCCTCAAGCAGCTCTGTACTGTGACTGTGTAATATTTAAATGGTTCAGTGAGTTATGTGCAACACAGAGATTCAAGTCAGGAAAGCTGCTTCTCTCCGTTACAGTAAATCTCTCAGTATTCACACTGAGATGTGTTTGACGAGTGCTGCTTATCATTTATTTGAGGAGATGCAGATGTTTTTGAGGGAGAACAGACATTTTCTTGTTTGTGTAGTTCTCTTTTGGTTCTGTTTTCCTTAAATTGTTATTCTTTGGCTGTGAGATTGAAGTGTAAAAAGAATCTGGAAAAACCTCTGTATCTAGGCAGCCGGTACAACAATTCCAAACAGTTTGCCATCATGAACAGACTAATTATTTGCTGTTGGCTACATAGTGGAGGTTTGCTTTGTCAGAGGAGACAGTGCTGCCAGAATAAGTCAGTGGTTACTTTCTTGTGGGTTTTTTTTTTGCTTTATATTTCATGGGTTTGTTTTTTTGTTTTGTTTTGTTGTTGTTGTGGTGGGTTATTTTTTAATTTCGGAAAGAGGTTTGTTCTTAACAGTGCTTTTAGGGAAATAAGAAGGATCTTTTATATACATATATGTATGTGTTTAAAATACAGTGATACAGCTCTGTTGCTTATTAAGTTGATTTTATTCCTGGAAAGTAGTATCAGTAGGCCAAATAAATGGTTGTTTGTTTTTTCCATTATGTGCTTTACATAGTGTTTCAGAGATAAGACACTGGGAAGCAATTTATGGGTAATAAAACAGTTTTTAATATGAGCACAGAGAGAGTTTCTCATAAAAAGATTACACAGAGAGAAGTTGACATTAAAGTTGAAATTAAAATTACGGTGCTGTTGTGATCAGTGAGATTTAAACAAACTGGTTTTATGACACCTAGAATTTTCTTCTGCATGTGTGTCCGCTCAGTCAGGGGAGAAAGGGTTTTGGGGCAGATGGTGAGCTGTACTGCCTCAGCATAGAGTATAATACGGAATTTTACCAGGCTGTTGAGTCTTTCAGTGAAGAAGCATTGAAAAGGTAAAGCTTTGTGTATTTGCAGCACATCTTGTTTCCTGGGGACGGCGTCCCCCATTAAAGCTGGAGAGCTCGTGGGGTGGGTGCCAGGGGAATGCATAGTTCTGATACATTTCTTAAAAGAAGGTGCTGTGGCTGAGACCCTTGGTTATGTGTGTTTGTGCATGTGGAACTGTCAGGGTCCTGTTCCCTGAGGGGCAAGGTGGAGTGTCACCACCCCACTTCAGTAATCCAGAAATCTGAGTCACGGAGTGATTGCAAGTCCAGTTAGCTTAATGCTCGTTTTGCTGTCATTCACTGTATCCTGTAGCTCAAAAAAGGGAATAAAGCATGCCTTTTGGTGTATATTTCTACTTCAGACTTCTGTTAGCAGAAGGTGAATTTCTGCATAGCTCAGTTAGACCTTCCTCTTCACAAAGGTCCCGGAGATTCTCTTGAGGAATCATAGTTCTGAAAATAGGTATAACTTACTTCTCAGTATTTTTTTTTTTTTCAGTTTGAGATTGTCAGGCAAACTGTATGGCCTTGAAGGCTGCCTTTAATACAAACCTGTCTGTAGTACAGGATGATTTTGTTTCTCTGATAAAAAAGGGTATGAATTAGCCTGCTCTTGACTGTTTTCTTTCAAGCAGGTGAGAAACTTCCTTTCAAAACATGTTTCTTGTTGCTTACTGAAAATAGGTCAACATTTATCTTCCTGAATTGCTTTCTTTTCATAGCTCCACATTTTCTGATTTTTTTGGTGCTTATAGTGCTGAAGCAAAGGACTTTTTTTTCTTTCCACGAACCAACAGTGACCTAGAGCAGTAACTTTGAAATATTTGTTGAACACAAACTGGAAGTAAACACAAAGAAGTCTGGTAACTGCTTCAGAAGACTGATTCATGTTAAAATTGTGTTTACTTTTGGGGACCAGTTTGCAGAGGAACATTTGAATCTATCAGGTCTTCAAAGCAGTTTCCTTCTGGAAAGTCAGTGGCTTTCCAGAACCTTTGATTCTTTCTCCTGTGATGATGAGTGTGTGTTGCCAGCAATGCCTTGTCCTGTGTTGCTCTGCCCAGCAATCCCATGGACATACATCCCTACCTAGGCATTTGTGTTCTCTCTGTGATGTGTTTTTGCAAGTCTGGATTCAGTGTGATTATGTGGAAGAGTTATGGAGGGAAGGAATCAGAAGTATTTCTATCCTGTGTCCCTTACTCTTGATTCAGTGCTGAAATGCTCTGGATTTTCTAGGGTCACTGTTCTTCACCTTCTCTTGCTCTTTAATCACTTAGGCTGCTTTACAAAGGGAGCTGTAGTGAAGGTGGGATGCCTTACTGGAATGAAGTGGGGAAGCTGCTGAGTTTGAGCCTTCCACAGCTTAGTACTGTACATATGTGAAGGTAAGTTCTGATCACTGGTCCCAAAACACGTATAGTCCAAGTAGGATCGCTTAGTTACCTCTTATCAAGGACTTTGTATAAGCAAAGCACTGGGAACTGATGTACATCAGAGAGGTTGGCTTGACCAAACTACATGATAAAGCTCACAGAGAAAAGCAACAGTTTTTCTGCAGTCCTTGTATTGTCCCTATGGCTTAAAATATATTTTGGAGCAAGATCCACACACTGTCCCACACCTCCACACACACTCTCTCTTAAAACTATGTTTGAATAATTTCTTTGTGTCTCAAAAGTTCTTTGGTTTGAAAATCTTTTTGCCAGAAAACCTTTTCTGAAACTCTTATTTTTAAAAATTTTAATTCTTTTATCATAGGAGGCTTTATTTCACTGAGTTTAGAAAAATTTCCTCCTGTGTATTTGTTCCTGACTTTTTGTGTGTGTGTGTTTGTGATATTGTTCACCAAAGTGGGGGGGAAAAGCATCTTCTCTATAGGAACCAGCATGACTGTTCAAGGTACCCCTTTTGTAGCGTTGACTTCCTCACAGTAGTAGTGCACACTTCCCAGTATTTCCTACTGTGAAGAGAACTTTGACAGCAGAATCTGTTGTTGTCTTTTGGAAGGTGTTGTTGGAGGAGCAGCTCTGACTCCTGGCTCTGATGATTTGGGAAGGTACCATCTGGTGTGAGGTTTCAATCCTTGGATCAGCACTGGCAGAACAGAGAGTGTATTTTTCATTTGGAACTGAACTCCACCAGCAGCTTAAACTAAGGAACTGGGCTGGGAACGGAGGTAGCTGAAGTGCATTGTGTTTGCTGTCTTTCCTGTCCCTCACTGTCAGCTCCTCACTGCTGGTTGCTGCCCTCCCAGAAACTTGAAACTGGTAAATCAAATGGTAAACCTCATTCCCTCAGGCTTCTGAGCCAGCATTCAGCTGCTGAGGTCATCAGGGAGTAAACCCGATGCACTTGTAGACTGCACTACTGTCTGTATGTTCTTGACTAATGCAATCAGAAAGAAATTCTTACGTTCTTAACTTGAAACTTTTAATCAAAAAGGACGATTAAAAAAGTGTGGTGCTTGGTTTTAGTAGTAGGGGTCTCTTCTTAGATTTTGTTCGTGTCTAGTAGGTCAACTGTTGTTTTTTCTTTACATTTGTAGGAAAAGGGGGATTTGAAGTGAATAATTCAGTAATGATTAAAAAAAAAAAAGGACTAGAGCCAATGACACAAGGGAAGTGACAGTAATCATCCACTGACTGCAGGTGACTGGAAAGTCCAGAATGCATGTGTGTCTCTTCTTGTTACTAAAGAGTAAAAAAATCTTCAGATGTTTTCCCCTTCCTCAAATAACCTTAATGCATGATTCTTTTAGAGAGGTTTTTATTCTTTTTACTGCTTTTCCTCAAAAGCACTTAGCTGAAGTGTTAGATAATGTGTCTTTATAATGAAAAAATAGAAAATTTTTCTCTTTAAGTAGCTTACTACTTAAGATGGTGTAAATCTCAATAATCTTCATGAGAATCACAGTTATACTCTTGAGTAAAGTTCATGTCAGAGTTGAAGTTGTTTAGTTTGAAAAAATGACTTGTTCGTGATTTTTGGTGCTTAGTTTGTCTCTGGCATTAAAACCTATTTTTTGGTCAAAGACTGATAATAAGATATGGTGTATAAAGCTTTTCCTGAATGCCTGATCTGCTTGTGTTTGTGTTTTACTGCTAAACTGAAGCTCTAGTGGCTTGCTTTGTACTGCAGTGGGATTGGGTAACACTGACAGGAGGTTGGAATAGTCTGTAATGAAGGACTGGAATTAGGGGTTCTGGGGTGCTAACTTATTCAGTTAATATAGTTGTATGTAGAAAAAGGGATGTGTCTGCACTGGCTGTGGTGGTGTAAGCTGATTGTAAAGGCAAGCTTGGAGTACACTCTTAAAGGCCTTGTAACTCAAAAGTAATTGCAAGAATGTGTATGGTATGCTTTGGAGTATCTGATCTGAATAAGGAGCTCCTTGCAGTCATCTGATGTTTATAATATATTCGTTACTTTCAGGTTAATATTTAGGAAGTAGAAATTCTCCTAAACTCCCTTTACCCACATGGGGCAAGAACAAGTATTTAGTGTGTCAGTGTGCTTCTGTAGTTGTGTTATCCTAATTTTCTTTGGCTTTACAAATGGTACATTTTCCCTCATTTTGTTAGTGAGATACTGCTACAGAAAATATTTTGTAGTTCACATTGTTCCTGTTGGTTCTTTCTTCATTGCAGAAAGAAGAACTGGTGATAAACTAATGTTAGCAACCTGCATTTGGCTTTGATAATAGGTAGAGTAGAACCATCTTGCGTTGGAGTTTCTGTGTTACTCTCCCATATGTAAGCCCAAAAATTAAACTTAATGGACTGAAACACAAAGAACTGTCAAAATAGGATATCTTGTGATCCCTTACTTTTGCAGATGTGCTGGTAGCGGTTGAGGCTTCATTTTTGTCATCATCAGGTCCAGCAATAACAGGTGTGAGGTGGGAGGAAGAGAGGCCTCTGATAGCCTGGACCTTTGCCCCTAATGTGGTTGAGAGTCACCTCTGCTGTTTTCTCCAGTGGTGCTGTCACTGCAAAGATGATGATTCCTCAGGATATGCTGTATTTGGGGGCCATAACTTGCGACCTTTCATTGCCTTCAAAGAGTTCTGTAATAGTTGACCTTCACTTTCATATGGAGGATTTACTTTGACATTAGTATTTTGAGCTAGACTAGCTGTTCATTGCAAACAAGCTCTTCAGCAGTGTTTTTACAGCACCTGTTTAAAAACACATGGAGTTAACAAACTGTTTGTAACATACTTAAAATCTTGTGTAGTAAAACCTTGTCTTTCTTGCCAAGAAAATCTTTAAAGCAAAGATGCTTTAAAAAAATTGAAACAAAACCTATTGCAGCAGTGAGTCCGTGATGTATGCTGGGTGGAGCTGAGATGTCATAATTTGTCAGGAAAATATTCCTGCCTGTGAGTTCATGGTTAGTCTGGAGACACAAAAGATGTCAGAGCATGTGAAATTGTTCATCCAAATTTGTAGCTGCTCTCTAAATATTCCAGCTGTTTAGTGGCTTTTTTATAAGATGACTTCTGACGAGATTTTTTGTGCTGTACAAGTCAGTTATCTGAAGAACTCAAATTCTTTTTTCTGGGATTCCTACATGTAATACCCTCACTGGGTGGGTGGGTAGAACTGTGGCTAGGTTAGGGAGAGGAAAAAGCTTTTTGAGGAGTTGCATGTAAGTTATGCCAAGCCATGTCTTTGAAAGGGCAAAAGCATGTTGACTGTAGTTTCAAAAATGATAGAAAATACTACAGTACTGAAAGTTGTTGAAGTTCCCACACTTGCCTTTTGGGTTTGAAATTGCTAAACTTTCTCTTCTGGCCAACATCATAAGTAACTCCTGTTCAAAATGGTGGAGAACATGCACATCTTGGTTCTTTTATGTGCTGTTTTTGTGGTCCCCTACAGCTAGACCTAAGTTAGCGTTCTTTTCTTGATCACTGGGTGGTTGGAATTGCAAGAGAAGCAGGTGTGGCGCAGTTCTGCTCCTTGGTGGTGCTGGGAAGGGCAGGGTGAAGCTTAACCTCTTCTTGTTCCTGGTCACAGCAGATGTGGGTTGTGCTGTCCCTCCTTGGGCACTTTCCAGCCTTGCAAAGGTGACAGTCACAGATTTTTCTCCCTGTGCTGTGTGTGACTCTCCTGAACTCTGAGTCTTAAGCACAGTGTATCCCAGCACTCAGCCAGAGTAGTATTTTTCAGGAAACTGGAATGGAAGTAGGCCATATGTGGAAGTGCATGTTCTTTATAAAGTTTATAAAGTCTGAAAGTCTCTTTTTTGACACAGAAAGTACAAAAACATAAATGCATTTAAAATACGAAAAGTCTATGATCCAGCTCTTTATTCTCTAAGGAATCAGGGAAGACATTCTGAGTTAAGGTAGGTGATGCTGTCTTTGGTGGATACCTACAACAGCTCTCCTCGTGCTGGCATGCTTGCAGTGTTTCAGCTCTGTATTTTTGTACGAATTTGTAATGTATAGGCTATTTTTTTCCCTTTTTCTTTGTTTCTAGATTTATTTTTATGCTTGTGCAGACATGGGAAAACTTGTTCTTGGTTGCCATAATAATTATAGTTTTGTTGTGGCTTGTATTTATATTTTTTAAATTGGTGTAGTTCATTTTAACTGTTGCAGGTGGTTTCAGGGAAATTAGGTGAGAAGGAAATGATTGTGGTTTAGTATCATTTTTGACTTCACCACCCGTAGATCTAAAGGATAACAAAAGCCCCTAACATAAGCAATTGCTAAATAAGGTTTTTATGCAGAGAGCATACACTTTGGTATGCAGTTTTTGGGAAATTAGTCTTCAGGTAATCTGTATCTTCACATGACCTTTGTGACACTCTGGGTGAAGAAAATACCTGTATGAGGGAGAACCAAGGGCACAAATTAGGGAGGTAGAGAAAGCAGTCTCTGAAAGATTAAAAACAGGGGAAGTCCAAGCTCTGGGGTGAACCTCTTCATTTGTTATCTATACACATTGATAACAGCCATTGCTGTTAAATCAGGATTTTTAAACACCAACCTGAAAATCATAAGATTCATTATACCAATTGTCATGGTTTAGCATAGTTTAGGTTTTTAGTTAAAGACCACTACACCAATGAAATCAGAGTTTGAGAAATACAGTATAATACAGTAGTATAATTTTAAGTATTATAATATTCCACAATAACTTATTATTATATCTATTAACATATTATGTACAGCTTCAAAACTAATTATTTAATTTTTTTTCTTTATTAAATAGGTTCTGGTGGCAGGAGGAGAATACTGACTTGAGATGGAAGTCAAAACATCATTTAGTAAAGCCAGGAGGATTCCTGAGACTGTATCCACATTAATTAATGAAGAATTTGTCTTGGTTCATCAGAAATCCGAGGACACCTCTGGAAATGATGGAAAACCACAGCTAAAGGTTTGCTATGACTTTATTTTTAAATGTGTGGCAGGGTTTGTATTGATGAAAAGAGTGCATACTTGGTGTGTGCTTGGTGAGGAGAGTCTTGGACTGTAATTTTTGTCCTTGCTGGCTACCAGTGAAACTAACAGCTCAGATGAAGCAAATCTGTCCAAAAATGGCAGTTCAGGTTTTCTTTCAATAACACCTTCGGAGGTTAACTTTGTTATATTCTGTGGATCTATACATTAGTAAAGGACTTTACAAAGAATGAGCTTTGGTTTAAAGCTTAATATTCTTTATTGAGGGATCAGAGACTCTGTTAAAAGCGTGTAATTAGACTGTATAGGAATAGATTGCAGAGGGTATTGGACTTCAGTTTCTGATTTAGTTTTCCTGCTTAGTGCTACTTTAGGCACGATTACAACCTTTCCTAAAAGCTTTCTACCTCTAAATAGCAGAATATTTTAGCACTTGGGTGGCAGCTGATTGGTTAAATACAAATTTCTCCACTCAAGCTGCAGTAGCTGATGTACTGGTTTTGGTCTGCTTGGAACAGTAGGAATTTGTTCCCCCTGCAACGACAGTAAGTACCTAGTCTGTCTTTGCAGTACTCTTTGGCAGTCATTTACAGCTGATAATTTCTGCCTGTGTTAGACATTATCTGCTTCTTTAGTCTGGAAAGGGGCTGCTGGTGAACTGGAGGCAGAATCTGTGATGCAGCTTTGGCCATGGTTTTCTTTTGTCTGAAAAGCTGGTCCTTGTGAAAGACACTATTTTTCTTTTAGGGAGTGTGTATCTCCAGGTTTTTTTTTTTCGTTTCTTTAGGCTTGCACCACTCGCATGTGTGGGAAAATCTGTGAAGCAACTGAAATGGACTGGTTATGACTAAGAAAGTAAAATTTTCTTTAAGACTAATCTGTAGCAAAGTCTGTTGACCTCTAGTCTGAATGGAGGCTCTAAATACACAAACCTGTTATTCTAAGAGAAGTCTGTAGTTTTTTGATGGATGGTTTTTGGATTAGCAATGAGAACGTGCATTTTATGTAAGGGGATGTGACACTGGATTATATTTGATTCAATTTTGTTGATTCTGGGTTGGTTGTCTCATTCAGCAGCGTTTCTTAACATTTGCATTTAGTAAGGCAGTATGTTTGAAAAATAATAGTGAAAATAAAACTACAGGTACCTTCAAAAAGTAATTTCCTTCTGCTTACAGGTATTTTCAAATGGAGATGAGGAGTTGGAGAAGGCAATGGAAGAGATCCTGCGGGATTCTGAGAAAGACCAGTATGTCACTGCACTCCGAGAAGGTTTCGGTGATGCCAGTGGCCAGGCAGCTGCAGATAGGACAGCAGGACAAACAAGCCAGCCCTCTTTGCAGCTGGTTTTGGACCCTTCTACTACAGGTATTGTCTGGGTGCTTTCCCCTTAATCACACAGGGCAGGTTGTTTCTTTATGCAGTTTCAAGTTAACCCTAAAGTGAATACAAATCTTCCCAGAGCTTCCTTCCAAAACTATGTTGGTGAATACCTTGGGGCCTCCTCTTATTTATTAGTTGAAGATTATAGATAGGAATAGATTATCATCAGATTGATACCCTAAGGTGCTCTGCTTTGGTCAAGATAATGTTCATTTTGTCTTCAGCCAAGGGTTAGTTGGGACTAAGGATTGTATGAGTTGCTGAGTGGACGATAGTTGAGGTGGGTGTGCTGCTGCTGGAGCTCAGGAAGGTTCAGGGCAGTGTTCATTGATGGCGCTACCTGCAAATGAAATACACCCTGAGCAAACTGATTAAACTGTCCATCTCTGATCTTGTCACCAGGTAGCAGCAAGGCTAGCTTTGGATTTGATATTTGCCTGGAATGATGGTGGTACTTCCCTGGTGTTTGACGTTTTCGTGAAAGGGGGAGGACTGACAGCTTTTAATGTAAAACTAGACTGTATATATTTTATGTAAAATATATTGTAGCTTTTTTAGAGATAGATACAGATAGATAGATATAGATAGATATATAAATATATATATATATAAAGCTACAATATAAAAATGCATGTATTCCGTTACATATATTAGGAATACAAGGCTGTGGTCATCTCTGTGTGCCTTGAACTACAATTCTTTTTTCCTCAATAGCATGCAGGGCACTTCTGTGGTATTCTGTCAGCTAATTCTCATAGCATCTGTTGGAAATAAAAGAAAGATGTTCTTGTGGTAGAATAAGATAGATAGTTTGTATGAAATGGAAACACCCATATCTCAATTACATGTGTGCTGTATATCTGAGAAACTTACCTCACTGTCTTCCTGTTTGACATTCTTCAAACAGAACACACCCTTCGCATGAGTGAACAAAGAAATACTTGCAGATGTGTTTCTCTTGCCCCATTCCAGCCCCAACAGGAATAATTCAGTTTCCCTGCCTTCATGATTCTAAGTATTATGGCAGTATCAGCCCTGGTAATAAGAACTAGAAGTAACAGGGCACACAGGGGGGGTCGGGACTAGGTGATTTTCAAGGTCCATTCGAACCCCTTAACGTTTTATGCTTCTGTGATTCTGTGACTGCTTAGAAAGATTTAGAATGTCCGTGCTGTGTTCCAGTGGTGCTAAAGAGAATCAAAATGCAATTTGTCCCCATGCCACACTTGGAAACATGAATTAGAGTAGACTTCACAGTAATATTAAACTGCCAAATGGATTTCTTGCTATTGGAGCTGAACTGTCTACTCTCATGTCCATTCCTGGAAAATGTAGAAGATTTTGCCGTGGAACTCATTGGAAAAAAGAAACGTGTACAAGTAAAAGCAAATGGCTAAAGAAGTGGTTTCTTCATTTTCAGAAATCTCTGCACCAAGGGCATCTTCTCCCAGTGAACCCCTGGAAGAGGACAGCGTGTTGTTTAACAAACTGACTTACTTAGGTTGCACCAAGGTGTCAGCCCCACGGAATGAACCAGAAGCTCTGCATGCCATGGCAAACATGAAGTCCTCAAGTCAAGCCCCTTTACCTGTAACGCTCTATGTTCCAAACATTCCAGAGGGCTCTGTAAGGTAACACACAAGGGTTCCATTTGTTGCTTAAGCAGACACATGAGAAATGGTTTCTGAGTTTGTTACTTGCACAGGGAAGTAGAATTGCTGGATTTGTGCCTGAGGTTCTTGCTGAAGACAGTTAATTTTGAGAAATTCCTCTGAAGCAACAAAATGTGTGCTCAAATTTACCATGCAGTGCATGGCTGGTGGTACCAGTTGCCACACAGTGTCAGCAAAAGCATTTTACCTATGTATCTCTTTTTACCTTAGTATCTGTTCAAATATGATAATAAGAGAGCTACTGGAAAGGGAGAGCTGATAATACCTGTGCTCTCCTGACCTCCCTAGTCTGTCCACACTTCCAAGGTACACGTGTTGCAGGAGTCCTTCTGGCCTTCGGTTTGCTGCAGAAGTGTCAAGTTCAGACTCTCCCATCTACGTTGCAGAGTTGAGATGCTGGTCTTTGCTTCCAGTCACTGCTGTGCAGAAGGCAGCTCTGACCTGTGTCTGCCTCATGATGCACATGCTGACAGCCTTCAGATACTAGAAAAGATTTACTTTCCCCATGTGAGAAGGGTCTTTTAATTGGTGATGAGAGAGTGAAAGGTTCTTAATCAGAGTGCACCAAACATGCACCGGTAGCATTCTTGCATCCAGAAGTAGGGAGCATCTCAATATCCAATTTGTTTAAGCTCTGATACCAAGGTATCTGAAGGATATGATTAGATTTCCTTTCTTGCTCAAGCTGTGCTTATGGATTGACTGTCACCTTGTGGAGAAAGAGAAGGACCTTCAAGAATCTGTATTATTTTCTTCTATTTTATTCTTTGAACCCAATTTAAGTTTCATTTGCCATTAGAAAATATTTCATTTGTATACTTCTACTATGGCAACAGTCAGCCAGACATAAGATGTAAGGTGTTCTGTGCCATTTTTTGCACTCAATGTGGCCATTCAGGAGGGTTATTTAGCAAGTGGAACAGCAGGTTCCTTTGATCTTTAATGTCAGAGGATATCAGTAAATGAGGGACTGCCTATGAACCTGCACAGAACTGGAAGGGTGAATCCATGTGTGACATAATACATTCCATCAAAGCTTAGGTGATACCAGTGTTGGCTTTTAAGAGTGTGTCCATTCCTGGTGTCTAAATACTTGTCCTGTGAGTTTCCAGTTCTCATGTCCCACCAATATTACAGCATGCTGAATCCTCCCAGGGCTTCTCTTACCTTTAGATTAGTCCTGTATTTTTATTGTTACAGACTTGGGATTTTAGGTGACTGATGTTTATTGACCCTTGATGTGAATGTGCACATGGACGAGTAGTGAAAAGACAGAGGAGAACACTGTGGCTCTAACTATTACTCTTTAAAAGTCACTATCCACCAGTCTGTTCTGAAACACCGCTCTCCTGCTTCTAAGTTTCTGGAATATTCTTTGGGTTCTGTGTTTGAGAATATTTTAAATTTTTGTATGAGGTCTTAGATGGGTGATGTGGCAGCGTTTGCTAAGCTATGTAGTCGTGTTGATTCCAAAATTGTTTTCATAACAATTTCTTAAACAGGTATTTAAATTCCTTTATAATGTTGCATTTTCTCTGGTCTGTATACAAATCACATTTTCATGGTTTCTGTGGTTTCTACATTTCTTCTTTCATGTTTTTCACAAGCAGTGGCCATTGCTTATGATACAGAGGTACTGTATTTGTCTATATTATGGCATATAAAAGAAATTCAGTCAGTGTTACAACCAGAAACATTTACATCTTAGCTGTGTAAAGCATAACATTTCTGTTCCTGCTGTCCATCTCATCTACTCGAATTTAGTAGTATTTAGAGTTCAGATGGCTGTTTATCTAATTGCAGAAAAGCCTTTTAGGTAGGCCTGTCTGTTTTACTGACCTGTTCCTTTGATCTTCCCTGTTCCTTTTCTTGCAAGAATAATCGATCAATCGAGCAATTTGGAGATAGCCTCATTTCCCATCTATAAGGTGTTGTTCTGTGTGCGGGGGCAAAATGGGACTTCAGAGAGTGACTGCTTTGCATTTACTGAAAGCAGCTGTGGCACAGAAGAGTTCCAGATCCATGTTTTCTCCTGTGAGATTAAAGAGGCTGTAAGTATTCTGTGTTGTGCAGTCCTGCCTGGGAAAAAGGACCCAAGCAGTATTTGAAGAGGTCATTCCCAATGTGGAAATGGTATATAGTGCCTTGAAAAATACGTTAGCACATGTTCATGAGTTTTGAATATTATTATAATTTTAAGTTTTTGCTGTTAGTGTCTCAACAACATTCCAAAGTGCACTGTAGTGGGAAGATCTGGAAAGCCTCATCTGGGGCTTTTGCAGGCCTCATTGAGTCTGTTTCATACTGAAGTTGTGATGTATACCGTTTGAATTACGGAGAACCATGTTACGATACTCTCCCCTAGATATTTTAGGAAGAACTGTGTGACAGTTTGGGAGAAAAGGACTTTTTTAGGGCGGAAAAAGAGAGGTTGAAAAAGAAGAAATCTCCTTGGGTTTTGACATCTGCCAGAGCAAGCTGTATGTTGCATTGTTAAAAACACAGCCTGAAAAGTACGTTTTCCAGGTCCTCTAATGAGCTGCATTCCTAATCTGTAATCTAATTTATATTAACTCACTGAGCGTGACATGAGCAGGGAATGTGACAGGAATGGAAATAGGAGATGTTGTTGTTGAAATGGCTTGGTTAGTGAACACACCATGTTGAGTGCTTTGTGTTACATGAGGCATGATTTGTGTTCAGTATAAGAGGCAAGTGATGTTGTGACCTTCAGAAACATCACAATGCCTCGTTAAAAAGACCCTTATTTTCCATCAAAATACTAATGGTTTTGCTTTTCTGCAGGTCAGCCGAATTTTGTACAGTTTCTCCACAGCATTCAAACGTTCTTCCAAACAAGCATCTGATCATGTGAAGGACTTTGTTCTTCCCACGCCAGATAGTGATGTGTACACTTTCAGTGTCTCCTTAGAAGTCAAAGAAGATGATGGAAAAGGAAATTTTAGGTAATCAGAATGGGAAGGGAAAAGTGGGAATGTCTTTGGAAAAAGCACACAGCTACTTTGCACATGCACAACTACTGTGTTGCAACAAAATTCATTTGACCTCTTTTTCATAAGCAGACAAGCTATAAATAGGAAGTTGCTCTTTTGATGTTACAATTTTCTTCTCTGTATTTTTTCTGTAAAAAGATTAAAATTCAGGATACGTTTTTTCAAGTTAGTTTCTTTTCACTACATCATTTCTTTTAGGGATGCTCAATGTAGGCCTGTGCAAATGGAAAAGATAGTAAGAAGTCTGTTAAAAACTTCAGTCAAACCAAGTTTCTTGAGTAAATGCAGTCTAGTGGTCTCTTTTTTGGATTTTTTTTAAACCTAATGAGTTTTGAATTAATTGAAAATTTAGGAAATGGAAACTCTTTTCTGTATTTAACAGTTCATGTTCTATACCTGCTGAAGGATGTTTCTATTCTTTTAGCCCTGTGCCAAAGGATAGAGATAAACTGTATTTCAAGCTTAAACAGGGAATTGAGAAGAAAGTGGTGATCACAGTTCAGCAACTCTCGAACAAAGAACTGGCCATTGAAAGGTAAAAATCTTACAAAAGTGATGAAGGTTAGATTTTTGAAAGAATGGTATTTAGTGTAGTTTTCTCTGACTTTGCAATTTATGTGATAGAAAAAAGAATGTACCATAACACCAAATATGATTGCACGATGGAATTAATGCCACCAGATGGCAGTCTTATCAAAAGAGTAACAACAGGAGAATTCAGTTCTTGTGAAAAGGAAATGTAAGATAACAAGAAAACCTGCCCCCAAACCCTCCCAAAACCTGACTGATCTCTTGACTTGGTTTCAAGCTTTTACTTCAAAACAGAAACTAAAATTTTAGACAAGTAGACAGTATTTTAGACAGTGTTTTTGTGTTGTAAACTTAGGCTTTTGCTACTCATTGACTTAAAAAAAAAAAATATTTTCAGTGTAATTTTAATTTAAATAATTTTGCCTTCAGGATTCAGTTAATGAGGAATTTATGAATAGCATTTGATTATTGCTTTTCTCCCCAAAGTGCAACTACTTTTCTTAGAAATTAGCTTTTATTTTGGTGACATTTAGAATATTCAATTGGGATGTTATTTTTATCACCACAAGCTTTGCTGTGAAAAAGTTACTTACTTGGAATGACATACATGGGCTTGTAAGTCATTTTATGTACTTAACCCGATAATATTAAAATTCAAAACTGGTGAAAGATGAATGCAGGTTACATCAGACTGAGCTTTTGAGCATTTTAATGTGTCTTCAAAACTATTTTGAAGTGGAAATTACAATGCAAAGAAATATTTCTAAAGAAATTTGGTATCTGGTCTAAAGATTTCAGTAATCTTTTGTCGTGGTTTCAGGAGATCAGACTTGGTTGCTGCTCAGAGAAATTGCCCCCTCCTGGTGTTCAGGCAGAGCCTGGGGTTGGGTCAGGGTGATGGAGAAAGTTACTCTCATGCATTGCTTTGGCCCTTCCTGCTCTCATGCCCTGTTTGACCTGGGCTTTGCCAGTTTGTATTTGGATCAAAGCAGCTAAAGAGATGGTGTTTGCTTCTGAGTCATGTGTGCCCCTCCATAGGATCAGTCCCACAGTGGGGGGCATGTCAAGTCCCACTTGGTTATAGGATTCAGGAAGAAAATTCTGGTTAATGATCAGGGGGTTTAAGGAACTTGTTCTGAAGAGTGAAATAGCCTTTCATTCTGAGAGATGGAAGGATTGATACTCCTCTCAATGCAGTGGTGTTTAGATCCAGTTTGCTACCACCCATACACGAGAGTTAGTCCCGAGTTATGTAGGTATACCTTAGGTTAAAGTCTAGGCTGGTATCCTTAGAACTGAATTACAGAATATTGGTTGGTTTCACATCAGTAGTGGAAACTCTTAAAGATCACAGAATACCAGAATGGTTTGGGTTGGAAGGGACCTTGAAGACCACCCTGCTCTGTCATGGGCAGGGAACTCTTTCCACTAGCCCAGGTTGCTCCAAGCCCCATCCAGCCTGGCCTGGGACACTGCCAGGGATCCAGGGGCAGCCACAGCTTCTCTGGGCACCCTGTGCCAGGAACTCACCACCCTCATAGGGAAAAATTTTTTCCCAATATCTCATCTAATCCTGCCCTCTGACAATGTGAAGCCATTCCCCCTTGTCCTGTCATCATGTTAACTTAATACTATCAGCCTTGTGCATGGGTAGCATTTGTATTTTTATAAATGAAAATATACATTAGTGAGTAACAATTACAGTTCTTTTGGTTTTTTCCTGCTGCTCTAGAAAGTAGTGGAGTATGTGCAGTTGCACAGAGCTGCTCACTAGCCAGCTTCAGGTGCAGAAACCCAGCAAGTCTGAAGTGAGACCGAGGCCCACAGTCTGTACAGGTCATTTTGAATCTTGGGTGTGTGGTTGAGCCTCCTCATGTTGGAGGCTGAATGTGTTGACAGCTGTTCCTGTAAAATCCATCTTCTGCAAGTGAGGGTCCTGACCTGGTTTGAGCTGATTTTCCTTTTTTGAAATAAGAGGGAGGAGAAGCCCTGACTCTTCTTGCAGCAGGATGCTGCTAGGCATCATAAGTCTCTGGTTCTGTGAGAGGCAGGGGTTAGTTGTTCCTGACTCCCATTCTTTTGGAAACATACTTCCCCAAAATTTCGGCTGTCATGCATCAGACCTTCTGTACATCTGAGCAGTGCACAGCAGTAGGATCTGGCAGCTGTTGTCTTTGAAAGGCACAGATATCTTGCCTGCCTCTGGATCTTGGCCTTACATGTCTCTGTAGCAGCTGTACCAGAAGCTGGTGACCCCCCTACTTCATCAATTACAGCTCTCTCAGAGCTATTTCTGCCCCAGGGACAGCAAGTAGTATCTCTGCTGTTAGTTTCTGCCCACTTTAATTAGTCCCTCAGAGAATCTGGTTTGTGTGGCTAAATCCAAGTCCTGTATCTGAGCTGCCTTGGGTGCTTTCCGTGGCACTGCATTATAGATATAGATAAATCAAAATTGTTGTCTGCTGCTTTATTTACCACTTAGATTTGTATGATTCTAGTAGGGAAAGAGTATGGAGAATGGGAAGTACAACTGTGGATGTAAGTTCCTGTTAAGTGTAATGAGGTGGCAAAAGAAAGCCATATATCCCTAATGTAACAGGGGAAAGCTAGGTGGTGTAGTAAGTGCATATCTTGAGACTCCTACAGTTAACAGTGTTATTAAAATTTTAGTTGCTGGTTTTCATATGTCCAAGCAATATTGTTCAGCATATTACATAATTCTGAGAGTCAGTGAGAAAAAGTGGTTTGATTATCAGAGAACCAAACAGAAGAAAAGTTCTTGAAACAAAACCCTCTGAATTACAGCCCCAGTTTTCCATAATATTTCAAATTGCACTTACTTTCAATTTTTTTTTTGCTTTTTTCACTTGAGATCTAAGGTTTTTAAAAACCTGTGCAAATATGTAGTTCTGTTTGGTGTTTTTATTCATAATGGAGTATGTTCAAAGGAGATACAGATGATTTACAGAAACCTCAGACCTGGATTTGTGCCTTCAATAGTCAGGAAATTTGAAAATCTGAATGTCTGAAGAATTTTTGGGTTTGTTTTTTTTTTAGGGTTGGTTTTTTTTTTTCTCTCTTAAAAATATCAAGAAAATTATCTTGGAAAATGATTGGACTGGAATTCTAGAATTCAAGGCCCTATATAGCACACAAATTCAGATTTTAAAAAATGAAGAATGAAGTCTTAAAATTGAGCAAATTGTTGTTTCTTGTTTATTTTTTAAGGGCCCATGATGCTATGTGGTTTTTTTCAGCAGAGCTATTATGAGTGGTAGAATGAATGAATTTGTATTTTTTCTTATGATTGCATGAGAACAATTTTTAAAATGACCTGGGGAGACAGTGAATTTCTTCCTGCCAGTCTCCACCACTAATGTATAGGAATTGTTGATATCTTTGAACTCAATATTATAAATGGTCTTTAGGAATAATTGAGTTTTCACAGGTCAGATGCTAATTTCTGCCATCCTCATTCTGGAAAATAATTTCATTGTCTTTTCTGTAACATGTATTGTGTTGTTTCCCGAGCGTTGCCATAACAATAACAAACAACTTCTCTGAAAGGTACTCTTAAAATTAGAAGCAGTAGGTGGCTGTCCATTATGTTCAAGCAAAGACTTTTGTATTGTGAGAAGCTAATACATGTCCTTTGTTTCCTTTTATGTTTTTTGTTTTAAATAAACTTCACAGGTGCTTTGGGATGTTGCTAAGCCCTGGACGAAATGTGAAGAACAGTGACATGCATTTACTAGACATGGTAATACTTAGCCCTAATAACCTGTTAAATAAGATAAGGTGATTTGGAGAAATAACCAAAAAACAAATAAACCCCAGCAAAATGAGCTTCTGATATCTTGTGCTGTGTTTGTGTTTCTGTTTCTTAAATCCTGGGATTTGATATCTGCAATCATAAGATGGACAGAACATTTCAATTAATGTCAAAACCTGGGGTATCTGGCTTTTATTGAATTAGTGAAGCAGAGATTAGGTTGTTACAAATAACTGAGCATTCTGTGTTGTGTTAAGCATGCTCCCTAAAAATTTAGAGCAAATAATTGCTTTTATATTTCAGTACCAGGGGAGTGCTCTTATTTTTCCAGGGGGCTGAAACCTTTGCCTTTATTTCCTTCATTTGATTTTAAATTCTTGCCCAGAGTTTGAAGTATTCACTTGTCTTCTATGATTTTCCGTTTCTGAGAGTTGCTTCTGAGAGAGCTGCAAAACAGTGTGATATTTTCTGTGATAATACCAGTTTACTGTCTCTCTGTGGATAATACAGCCATTTTCAAGTTATGAAGTGCTAGAGCTAAGCCCATCAGACCTTTTGTGACTCTACAGTTGTCCCAGTTTTGCCTAGTTCATTTCTGTACTCATGCTGCTGGTTCTATCTATCAGTATTTAGTTCTCTTGTCAGACTCATTTATTGGCCTGATTGTATTTAGTAGCTCATCCTTTTCCTGGTTTTATTTGCTGAAATTAGTTCAGTTTTTCCCTTTTTATTATTTGATTATAAAACTGAATAAATTATAATGAGTTTTGGAGTGGTGTTGTTCCTCCTATAAATCTGTGTAACACCTCTTTACTGTATTTGAATTCTTGTCTTTACTCCACCTTGAATTCTCTTTATGTTCACACTTGCAAGGACGTTTTAACTGCTGGATGTAATGAGTTGTTAGTTCATTTCTTGACTATAGCACAGAAATAGACATTTGTGATTTCCTTTCCACCTCCTTTCTCCATATGTAAATCTGGAGAACTAGTCACTTTTATTTCTCTTAACTGGGTTGCGGAGAGGGAACATCAGTCTCCTTTCATCTCTAGAAAGGCTGCCAAACAGGCCTGTTGGATCCCTAGGGACTGTTGCAGAAAACTTGAGGAAGCATGTGCTTGCCTCATACTAGTAGTAGTTCATTCCACTTAATTCATTTTCTCTAAGGTTCCTAGAGCTGTTTCTCATCCCCGTGCTCCATCTCTTTGATCTCAGACCACAACTGAATACAATCCTGTATGATTTTATTTTTAGGAATCCATGGGAAAGAGTTCTGATGGGAAGGCTTATGTCATTACTGGAATGTGGAATCCTAATGCACCCATGTTTCTAGTACTTAATGAGGAAACTCCTAAAGGTAGTGGAATGTAATCTGTATGTTTGTTTCACCCAGCAGGGGTTTGGTGTGTGTACTCTCTCCTGGCAATCACGGTGCATGGCTAAGTACATGAACCATTATGTTCCAAGAGTCCATTGCTGGGAATTTTCCTGCATAAACATGTGCAACACAGAGTTGTGAAGAATTGTTCACAGAGCAGTGTGGTGAGGTGTGACATTAGTGTGTGGGGCTGATGTGCCTGTCCCTGGTTATCAGGACTTCTTGGTTCTAAGCATTTCCAAGTTGTTTTCTACCCATTGTACTCAGCAAAGCAGTGTGAATAGCAGGCGTTGAGGTTCTCCTCCTTCTAGGTGTGAGCTGATTACAAATAGCATTTCATCCCCTGCCTCTTGGGGCACCTGGCAGTGATGCATTCAAGTGCTTGATTATATAGCACAGTTTCTTATTGCTGGAACTTGCATCCTCTGATGGGATTTGAAAACTTGGAATGTAAATCTGGAGTTGGTTTTCTGTCCCAAGGCAGAGCTCACATCAACTTGCTTAAAGGCATATCTGAGTACCTGCAGCCAGTGTCAGCGTTGCTGCTGATGGATTTTCAAACCACGTTATTTACAGAACTCCTTACACAGTGTGACCTTATCCTCTGCATGCTCCTTTCGTTTGATGGGGATCATGTACCTTAATGGTGTTTGCTTGGTGTGATGTCTTGCCCCTGTCTTTAAAACAAGAACATAATATCTTTGGTTTTGAAGTTATCAGAGTTCCTCGGTGCGCTGGTTAATGCACACTTTCATTCTGTGCAGCAGACACGGAGGGTGTAGAACTCAGGCAACTAAACCGGGTGCAACAGAACCATTAATTAAACAGAAAGGATTTTCAGTTTGAACAGCAGTGTGCAGTTTGAACCTGACTAAATGCTTCTCATTTTTGTGTTTCAGATAAGCGTGTGTTCATGACTGTGGCTGTGGATATGGTCGTCACTGAAGTAGTAGAGCCAGTCCGGTTTCTGCTGGAGACTGTTGTGCGTGTGTATCCTGCCAATGAACGCTTCTGGTACTTCAGCAGGAAAACCTTCACAGAAACTTTTTATATGAAGCTAAAACAGGTAATGCCTTTGGTTTTTTTAGAACATTGGCCTCATCTGTCCTAATTTGGCCTTTATAAAAGTAAGGATGGCACCTGCTCCTCAGCAGTTTGTTTCTTTTAACTGTTTGTTTCAGGGATGCTCTAATGCATAAGCATTAAGTAGCACGTATATAGTTTCACTGCCTTTGTGTCATGGTTTAACCCCAGCTGGCAAGTAAGGCCCACACAGACACTTGCTCACTCCCCCACAGTGGGATGGAGGAGAGAATCAGCAGAGTAGAAGTGAGGAAACTCGTGGGTTGAGATGGAGACAGTTCAGTAGGGAAAGCAAAAGCCGTGTGCTCAAGCAAAGCAAAGCAGGGAATTCATTCACCACTTCCCATGGGCAGGCAGGTGCTCAGCCATCCCCTGGGAAACAGTGTAACACTGGCTTGGGAAGACAGATGCCAGCATTCCAAACATCCCCTCTTCTTCCTTCTTTCCCCCACTTCACATGCCAAGCATGATGCCCTGTGGTCCTGTCGTTGGGGTTGGCTGTCCTGGCTGTGTCCCCTCCCAGCTTTCTGTGCACCTCAAGCCCTTTTGCTGGTGGGGTGGGATGAGGAGCAGCAAAGGCCCTGTCTCTGTGTAAGCAGCTGCTGGGCAGAGGCTAAAACTCCCCTGTGTTATCAATACTGTTTCCAGCAGAAACCCAAAGCACAGCCTCACACCAGCCACTGTGAAGGAAAGTAACTCTAACCCAGCCAAACCTATTTTGTATCTGCCTATTGAATTATCTTTAATTCTCTACAATGACCTCTAAAACAAGTCCATTTGACTGGTAAAATTGGGAACTGACTCTATAATTGTTCATTTTAAAATCAAAGGGCTACTGTCATTCACAGTATGAAGGCAGGTAGCCTAGTAAAGGCAAAGGAACCTAACACAGAGGTTTAAGAGAGTGAGGCTGTTAAGACTGTAGCTCAAGTCCCTTCTGATTTTGGCATTGGCTGAGGTACCTACGAGAGATCTGTCTGCCCAGGGTCACTGTACAATGGTGTGCAGCTGCATTCTCCTGCAGCCGCTGCTGACCTGCTTTCTCCAAAGACTTATGTCTTAGTATTGGCCCAAAAGGTGAAAAGCAGAGGCCAGTCGTACTGTGTGCATTGGAATGGTGGTGCATCATCTCTGACTAATGGAACCAAAGAGCAGTGATTTAATTTTACTGAGCCTAATGGGAGTATTTGAGTCATCCTCTTTCTGTGGGGCACAGCAATAGGTCTGAAAAAACCAAGCTGTGTTGATATTACATGGGAAAATTGCTGCTGTGTTTAACACTTAGGGAGTAAATAAATCTCAATCAATGTTGTTTCTGTATTTCTTTTAGAGATTAGCATAGCAACTTAGAATTTGAGAAAATCTGAGAAGGCCTACTGTTACATGCAAATAAGAATATCTGCATTTTGACATGAAAAAAATACATTCGAAAATATTCTGCTCACAGCAGCTTGATACTTATCTCTGATCAGTTCAGCTTGCCTTTTAAATCACTTGCAACTGTACCATTTTTAATTGAGTAATATGGATGCTTTCTTTTTCTCACCCCTTACAATGTGACAAACATACACATGCCTCTCTTCCCTGAAGAAACACATGCATTTCTTCCTGCTGCAAAATTCAGAGTCTGTTCTGCAGATCTTCAGAAAAGGAATATTTTTAGTCCTAGTAATCCTTCTGCAAGATGAGGTCCTGATTGTGGTTGCCAGGATCTCTTTGGGTGATGTGTATCAAGTCTTTATTTCACCAGTTCTCAGCTGGACAGTTTGTGTTGAAGTAGCTGTTCCTGCTGTTACCTTTGGAAGATCCTGTAGCTCAGGGCACTGTTACTCCTTGGGAGATAACTCTGCAGATGGCGTTGGGATCAGCCATTTGTGAACTTCCTGGGAAAGCACTTGAGCATTAAGTAGATTCTAGAAAAATTAGAACCCTTCTGAGGAAGGATTCAGACAGGTTTAGCAGGCTGAGCTGAGATGGGTGAGGTGCAGTCAGTTACAAAGAATGACAGAAATGCAGGTTAATGTGCAATTTAGGACTGTTCTTTCTGGTTATCTTACTGTATTGCTTATGCACGTTTTCATTGTTACAACGTGGTCCTTGTCATGGTGGGTTTGTGCTTCAGAGAAAACCAACAATCACATTTTTTACATTTTATACAGGTGGGTCTTGCAGTTAACCAGAACATGTGCATGGAGCTGAAGACTTGTAATTATTGTAACAAACAGCAAACCCTACAGTACCTCATGCCTTACTCTCTCAAACATAAAAGCTATAGATAGCTATGGTTAATAACATTAGTGGCAGCAATACTTGATTGATTTAACCAAGTACTTTGTAATTAATCAATAATGGTGTTATGTGAGAATAAAACAGGGATAAAGGCCCTAATATTACCCTGCTTAATTTTACAAAATGCAGGGTATTTGTGCCTACACCCCAAAATTCATTGAATTGACTTAACGAGAAATGCAGTCAGCAAAACTGGCTGATAATTGGAGCCTTTGCTTTAAGGGAAGCAGGTCTGAATGATTAATGTAAAGTAAATGAGGAAAGTTTTCTCACTATAAAATAATTGATATTGTGTCAGTCCATACAGTCCCTGTTTAAGCTGCTCATCTGCATAATTTCACCAGCTGGTTGAAATTGCAAGTGTTGGTCAGTAGTGCATGTACATCTCCAGTGAGCTATCGTGGAGCCTTTCAACTTTATCATAACTTTGTTTTTCAGACAAATTGAGGCTACTCCAACTGCAACTGTGTTCTTTTTCATGGTTAATTTGATGTTTTCAGTGTGTTCCAAAAATTAGCTTATTTTAACTGATTAGGCAAGATGCACAAAGAACAAAATAGCACAACACTTTGGGCTGCTTCATTTAATACCATCATTAGTTTGCAGTTATTTACAATTCTCTAAAAATACAGTAATCACTGCATGTCACTGAAAAATAATTGTGTTCATAACTGTAACTCAGAGGAAAAACTAATCCTCCTTTTATTTTAAAACTTGCAACTGCTTAAACTATAGTTAACTGACTTCTTTTTCATAAGAAAATCATAGAATCATTGAATGGTTTGGATTCACAGGGACCTTCAAGATCATCTAGTTCCAACCCCCCTGGCATGGGGTTCCATTACATTTCTCCGTTGGAAGGAGCGTATTTTAAATTATATTCTGCAGAAGAAAGATAATTTTTCCTGGTTTTTTAGTGAGCAAAGCACTAAAAAGGGCTTTTCACAATTTACGGCTTTTCAAAAGTGTGAGGTTTTGTTTCTTCTTTAGTCTTGTCTTCACCTCCAAAAAGCTCTTACCATGATTTTTTTTTCCCCTCAGGCATTCAGCTCCTGTTTCAGTTACTCCAATATTTTTCCTTTGTTCTCTCCTCTTTTCTTTAGCTTTTTCTTTGATTTAATGTCATTACAGCTGTTTAAATTGGAAAGCTTTTTTTATCGTTGTTCTGAGCAATACTGAAAATGATTGTTAAGGGGCAGCTTTGGAAATAATGAGGTTTTATTTACATTTTCTACCTGTAAAACTGGGAGAAACAACTGTCAGATACTGCCATCTGTTCGTGCCAAGGCAAAGAAATTTGAGGCACTCTTGACCAAACTACTTTTTAGCCTTTCACAGCCTTATTTTTCAACAGTGGCAACCTAATACATACCCGTATTTTGGTTTAGTCTGAAGGAAAAAACCGCACAAGTGCTGGAGATGCAATTTATGAAGTTGTCAGTCTGCAGAGAGAATCTGCCAGAGAGGAAGAATTAGTCACCCCAACAAGTGGAGGAGGGCCTATGTCATCCCAGGAGGATGAGGCAGAAGAAGGTAAGGATAAACGAGCACTCACAGTTTCCATGGATAGTACTGTTATATTTCTGCTGTTAATTTACTCATTTAATTCTTAATACAACTGTTCTGGACAAAAAGATCACCCGTAATTTTCTATTAGCAGTAGAGGTATTTTTACCAAGCCATTGTTTGGATGTCTTCCAACAGCAGCAGCAGCAGACACCATGTGTCCATCTTTCTGTGTGCTGCAAAATGCATTACTGAGGCACCCGTGCTCTGCCAGCAAGTTAGAAAATGGTTTGCAAAGGTGTTTTCTTCTGATCAGAAGTCATTTGCCTTGAATGTGCTGTGCTGTTAAAGAGGACAGCATGAAATTAGGCTTTGGAATGGCAGGTTTTAAATGCCTCTTTGTAAAGAAAACCAAAAAAATATCCCAAGCAGACTCACATGGGTATTGTCCTCATTCCCTGACTGACAGCTTAGCATGTGATTTGTTTTCCCTCACTTATATCTAGGGCTTATTAAAATGTCTCTTGGTTCAGTTGGGGATTGCTACAGGTCATGGACCCAGAGTATTTGCCTGCCTCTTCCAAAGCTTACAGTACCTCAGTATATTTCATGGTTTGGGGGTTTTTTTCTCAGGGGGTGGTATTTTATGTTTTGTTTTGTCTTTTTGAAGGCCCTTGGCCTACTGTTTCTTTGTACTTCGAGGGTTAGCATTCAGGATAGGCTTTCTGTGTGCTATTTTTGGTCTGGATGTCTGACCTACCAGGAATTGTGATCGTTTTACCAAGTTATTCTTCAGATTTCTGGCACTGTTCTGTCAATACCGTAAAAAGTCTCACTCACTCCTGTGGAAAAATTCTTCCTTGGTTCTTAGTTATAGGTAAGTATTGGATATTAGCTTATGCAGTAGGAGTCAGAAGCCTGGGATTAACAGGCTGGAGCTGGCAGGTGTGGTTAGTCCCAGTTACAAGCCAAACCCCCCCACATACCCCAGGTGACACCAACCTTTCCAAAAAAAACCCCAGTCAGGTGCTCTTTGAACTTTGATCTTATTCCTGAAAGGGAGGGAATAGGCACAGACTAGCAATGTCAGCCCCCTTTGTGTCACTTCTGAATAGTAAAACTACTGTTTTCTCCAGAGGAATTCTTCTGTTCCATTGCTGTTTGGGATTGCTTTGCTGTTCATAGCAAGAATTAGTTCAGGTTTGGCCTTTGGAATTTGTAGATCAGTGTAGTGTAATTCAGCTGCTGGTGTTCTTTTCCTTGCTGGATATATGAGTTGTAGAGCCAAATTGATTTGTTTGATAGGGTAGGGTTTAAATAATTGAATATTTTTTTTTCAACATTGCTTTTATTGGGAAGAATAAAACTGCTGCAGAATGTGGTGAATGCAGCACAGTTGGGAATAACATGGATACTGTCCTCTTGGTACTGTTACAGGATGGCTTTATTTTATTACAGAGAAAAAGTATTCCACTGGAGTATGAACCTAGGTTTAACTTTGGTTTAGCTCCTTAATGCTAGTTTCCATATTTTAAATGTAGATGACTTCCTAAGAGAAGACATTAAAAATATGATGCGCCTCTGTTCTCATGGAAACCACATTTAGAGTTCTGTGCCAAGAAGTTCTTTATCCTGGAGGATATGCAGGTTCAATGAGTCATTTGCAGTTTTTCTAAATAAATCTCTTCATTCTTTTTTTTTCTTTTTCTTTTCAGGGTACTAATTATGATGATGGAAAAAACCCCCTTGAGTTTACAATGTCTTGTCTTAGCCTTGGAAGAAGGCTTTTTCTTTTTTTAATGTAAAGTATGATAGCTACCTGGCTATATAGGTTCTTTTTACTTTTTACTTTTCTCCTTTTTTTTTCTTTTTTTGCTTTTTCCTTGTATGCCCACAGAATATTCCTTAATTGATTTCAAAAGCACTATACATTGCATTTTTCTTGTATGAGAATGCACTGTATCTGATTCCTGTGTACTCTGCATGCACACAGCTCACTGGGATGTCTTGTGCCATGAGTATATGAATAAAGATGGTCATAAAAAAGAAGGCATTTTTTCAATATTCTTTTCTTTTTGTTTTAACGAAAGGCCAAACATACGATACCTGCCAATAATGATTTTAAATAAACACTAGCCTAAAGGTAGGCCTAGTATCTTTCCACAGCTGCATGTAGGAAATGGACATCTTATACTCTCTAAATAACATTCTCAGCTTTTAATATTTTTTCTCATTTTAGCGTGATTTTTCATGTGAACAGCTATATAAAACAATTAAGACCTTTGCTAAGATTGTGCAGTTGTTACTTAGAGATCTTTCAGGTCAACCTCACTTTTGTTTTCTAATTACTAATATTGTGATAGATATTTCTGGCAACCCAATCACTTATGGTCCTTTGCTTTGGAGATAATATTTTTAAAAGTATATTTATATTAATAATCTCTTGTCAAAACCTAGAATGTAAAGTGCACTCCTTAATAAGAAGCTTTCTATTAAATTCTAAATTCTAAATTTTAAAAAGATTAAAATGTATAATGAGGTAAGTCTTACACTTTCTGGAAAGGTTTCAAGTAAAGTGGATTTAAGTATCAACTTATATGCAGAAAAGTTCACTGTTAGTACTTAATTTTGAGTAGAACCTTGTCACAAGGTGCAGAGCACAGATGGTTGAACTCCTCTTTCTCCTTTTTAGAGCATTAAGAAAGGTGAGAGCATGCCCAGAATCGATGGTGTGGATACTGCAGTATTGAGAAAAGCAGAGCTCAGAGAGCATTTTATTGTAGTATTGTTCTGTGGTAGGATGAAGTGGCTGCCCTTGTGAGCTTAAGGACTGGGGAAAATGGCTTTCCAGCAGAAGCATTTAAAGGAGGATGTAGGCCTAGGAATAAATAACAAAGGGAGAAGGGGATGAATACGTTGGCTGCTTTAGCAGCCGTGCTTGCTCAGACCGTCTGTGAAATGATGACCTTCCTTTGGCTCTAATATTTGAATGATTTTTTTTTAACTCTGTGTAACATTTCAGGAGAACACTAGAAAGCTCCATTTGCGTTTGTTCTGGAGTCAGGATAAAGTTGGAAGGTTAAGGATCACTGTGAGCAGGAGCAATGCTGTTCAAAACCAGAAAATATTCTTTAAGCTGATTGTTACTGGGTTGAAGATACTTTTGCTGAAGCTTTCTGTGGTCCCGGGTGTCTGGTTACAAGCTCTCATTCCCATCTATGAGTTGGCTGCAGAGTAAGCACAGATTGTTTAGCAGATACCCTGAAACAGATAAAAGGTAATTCAGGTAAAAGATGACTTGCCTACCAAAAAGAAGCTTCTGAACATGAGCTGTAGGGTGCCTCTGGAACACTCTCAGATGACTTCCAGGAACGCAGAACTTTTCCGTTTGTGTTTTGTTTGCCAAGAGAAGAAATAAAAAACTTCAGAAAGGGAAACTTACCTTCCTACTCCCTCTGTCTGAACACTAAGAGCAAAAAGCAAGAGATAGACAACAGAAAAATTAACTTCAGAGGTATGGAAGTTCAGTGTGGAATGGTAGGATGTGACATTGAAAAGAGACATAAAAGAACAAGGGACCGTGAAAGTTTCAGAAGAACTCGGGATGTGTTGTGTTGGTCGCACAAAAAGAAGGTGTGTGCAGTGGGTAAGAGGTGGGCGACACTAAATGATTGGAGATGATCAGCCAGGCTAAATCAAAATGCTGGGTCAAGTGTTGTGGGTGGGTAGAGGCTGTTCTCAGTATTCAGGAAAGCAAAGGAGTAGAGGAGGTGATGATTTAGGAATGAATAGAACTCCTGAGAGAGTATTTAGTGATAAAATAGGGGTTATGATGCGAACAAATGAGGGTGATTGTGTGAGAAGAATGACATGAGTAGTGTTGAAATAGTCAACTCCACATTTTAATCCAAGTTAAAAATAGCTTTATGTACTTCGCAGGAACTGTTTGTTATATTAATCCAACAGAGTAAAGTTGGTGGGTCCTAAAGAAGATCAGTTGAATCAGTCTTGAAGACTTTTTGCCATCTCCATAAAAATGAACTAAAATGTCACAAATCTGAAAATCATGAGGCCATTTGGCCAGTTGCTATCTCCAGAAAAGAACCCTTTGCTGCAGTTCCACAAGAAATGAGTTTTAAAATACAGACTCTACTAAGAATAGCATCCAAATGAAAAGAAAATACTCCTGGCAAGCCTGATGTCATTTTATGGACTCTACTGTCCATAAAATAGTCCAAAATGGATTATTTTCACACCTTACAAGTTCACTTGTGTTACTAAAAATCATAAAATAAATGCACTCAGGTGATTTCTGCAGCTATTACTGTGCTGCCAGGAGGAATGTGATCATGTGATACTTTCCTTAAAATGTAAAAAAATACTGGGTGCAGAGGACTTGGTATTTTGAATAAGGTGGCAGTTAATAGTTGAAGTTGTATTTAGATTTGTTCATGCGAGTATGGCCTTTGTGTTACAAGGTGAGTATTTGAAATGTTTCAAATTTGAAGCACTTCTGTGCATTGCAGAAGTATTTAATGAAATTGCAAGGTTGTAAATGAAATGGAAAATGGGGGATTTTTAAGGTTGTTTCTGTTCTGGGAAGTGGAATACTCCCAAAGAGTGTGACTTATCCTGAGCTCTTTTATCCCTCTCTTCTTCCCCAGTGTCCACTCCACACTCCTGCACAGTGGGTGTGGGAACACTCCGTGGGTAGGGGTTTTTTGTTTGATAAAATTTGTTCCTCACACTTACTTTGTGAGGTTCAAGGCAAAACATAATTCCCTAATTCTGGCCTGTGGTTCATGAGTGTTCCAGGGAAATCTGTTGATGCCTTTGGTTTATTTTTGCAGAATGACAGAAAGAGATCTTTTCAAAGAAAGGTAGTTTTCAATTCTGTGGGTACTGGCTCAGTTCTGTTTCAGTAGGTGAATTCTGTTTCTTGGATTTCAGGCAGGCTTATTGAGGGTTTTTTTATAAATTTCATAAAATCTCTTCAGATTGTGGTACAAAATAGGCACAAAATGAGCATAAATTTGTGTTTTCATCTTGTCTGGAAGCAATCACAGATTATTTTGAATGATTTGGATGCTTTGTTCTTTAGTGGTTGTCTTTCCTTGTCTATCTGTAATCAGTATGAAAGCAGTTTGAAAAAGGATTTGCAATCCTCCTGGCTTATTAGGAATTCAAACTTGCTACTGCTAAAGGATCTTCTCAGGTTTTCAGTCACCAATTTTGGGTGGCCTCAAGCTGCCACTGCTTCTATAATTTCACACATTCGCACATTTCACATAATTAAAAAAATTCACCTACTTTTGTATAAAGCTTATTAAAAAGATTGTTCTCAACCAGCAGTTCCCCTAACCTCAGAGTGAGATTCTTCCTTTTTTTAGTTTTGGTCATTAAACTTCTGGTATTCTGTGAGTGTAAAGGCTTTCTAATCTAAGTGCCTTGCATGCTGCCTTGGCACTTAAAGTAAATGCCAGGCAATCCACCACTTCTAAGTGTTTCTAACACTGATATTTGTTTTTTCTCATTGATTGCCTCAAAGATGGGAGTAGATTCTAATCTACAAATTCATAAATTACTAATGCATTGCCTTAGAGTTGTGACAACATCTCAAATTTTATTTCCTTGCCTGTTCTCTGAGATGTCAGCTATCAGACAGCACGGTACATGTGGAGCATGTTTGTGTTTACAGGACTACCTCCACTGTGCAGCATTTAGTTGCCTTTGTCATCTGTGTGGGAGCAAAACCACCAAACTGAAGCGATAATTCTTCCCCGCTCTCTTTTATTCAGCTTTATGCATTTCTGCATCAAGTTTAGAGATGTCATGGTGGCTCAATTTTATGTGCACTACACGAGGGGAGGATCTTCTCTTGGATGCCCAGTTAAGGTTTATTTCTGGGACATATTAAAATAATTCTCATTTCATGTGACAGTGGTGCAGGGCATGTGTTGGAAGGATATGACGTAGAACAAAGCTAGTGTTTTAAAGGTAGGGCATATCAGATAAGGATATAAGATAGGGTTTAAAATGCAGGATTTGTTGTATTAAAAAGAAAAAGGTCATTTTGGCTGCCATTGCACACAACCAGCAGGACTGCTCTCAAGTACAAGTGTGGGTCCTTTGGGAGATTTTTGCACAGTCTTTAACATGTTCAAACCATGGTGGTCTGCAGTGAGGGAAAGGCAGAGGTCATACAGCTGTGTGCTCTTCCCCCCTCTCTCAGTGTTTATCACATACAGGGTTTGGGACCCACATTTTGCATTACCTAAAGAAGCAATTAAATTTGCAGCCTGTTGGCAAGGTAATCAAAATGTTGTGATTTGTCGGCATTAGGTGTTGCTTGAACGATTCTAAGTGAAAAATGTGTATCTTATAATTCATAAAAAGGAATGACAATCAAAATAGTGGGGTTTTTTATTACTGGTTTGCTTTTAGTGAAAAATTGTTACTTTATTTTTTGTTTTTGCTCTCTTTACTTGTACTTGTGTAGCTGCCAAATTAATATTGCAGGTTAATTATGTGACTAACATAAGCAGAAGGTTCTTTTGAGCAGAATTCAATGCAGGTTGTCTTTGTTCAGATTCATTAATCTATTTTTTTGCTCCTGATTATTCCTCTTCCCTCTAAATAAGAAAATACACTGACAATTGTCATTTCATTAATCGGTTATTTGGAAGACATTTGGAAATCCTTTTGTGTTCATCAAAATATTTTGTAGTGCACTAAAAAGTTGGACGTCTCTGAAAATTTGCCTTTTTTAATACTGGAATGACTTTCATGACGTAAACTTTGCTTCACTCTCATCCTCCCTGGCAGAACTGTAGTTCATGCTCTGTAATTTCCTGTTACCTTCTAAATGAAAACTTGCTCTTTTTTGTGGCCTTTCTCACGATCCTCTTTTATCTTCTATGTATGGAAAGGTTCCATGTCAGTAACACTCTATCTCGTGCCCTGATAATATGCTGCCAACTTCAGCTCCTCCTTCTTTTTTGTTCTTCTCTTACATAAAAATCAAACTGTTCATATTCGAAGTATTCCAATTCTATTCCCACTTATCTTAAAGACCTGAAGATTTCCTTCTCCTTCAGACTTCTCCTACTGTATTATTTTTCAGTTCCACCTACTCTTTTTATTTCATGTGTAACAGCTTCTCAATTAAAACTCATTAAATACCCTTTTTTCTCCTTCACATCAGTGCTCGAATCCCACCTGTTCATTTTTTTATCTGCTTTATTCATGCTTTTCTACTAATTTTGGAGGTACTTATTTACTTCTATGCTCAACGTCTCTGAAACAACTCTGTAGTTTTCCACCTTATTTCCCTTTTTGTTAACTGAAAAAGGAGTTTGACTTCTGAGGTATTGTCATGTTTCAGGTGAACTAGTAGAATTTCCTGAAGAAGAACTGAATCAATTGGAAAAGCTGCTCCATAGCTGTATCATTGGTGTAAAATATGGATGAGGGGAATATTGTTTAAAGCCAGATTTTGAAGTGTTGATGCAAAAAAACCAGCCCACTGAAAAAAAACCAACCATCCCAAACGAAAAAAACCCCTTTCACTGTAAAACTGGGAAGATGAAAAACATTCAAGCACCTTAAATACCTCAGTTTTTGTTGGCATGAATAAAAGTCTTCTGCTGGAATTTATTTCCTCAAGCCAAAAATGGGTGTGCCAATAAACAAAGTTGAGTCTGTTCATCCCTGCTGAGAGAGAGGAACCTCTGTGCTGTCTGACTGGGCTCTGAGCTGGTTTCTCATAGTATTTAGTTCCAGTCTTTGCCCAGTGTGTCAGTGCTGCTCTAGGTACTGGTTTTACCATCTGAGGATGACCTCTATTTGATACCCTGCACTATCAAATTAAGAGATGGGAAAGAAGAGGCCAAGATTTTGTGTTTCTCTGTGTATGTTTCTTTTCCTGTGGTGTATTTGCTTGTGCTGATTACTGTGTGTGTAATTCTTCTGGTTTGGACACTGGATGCCTCAGTATTTTGCTTGAACATCTCTCAAGAAAAAACACAGACTGGAGGAGAAAATGGGAAATGAGAGCAAGTGTGGAGAATTTGTCCTTTGAGGAAATAAGCAGAGTATTCTAGAGAAGAAACAATAAAGGCTAAGTTTTTTTTTTTTTGAAAGTGGCGTACTAAAATTGTTTAGGAGAAGAAAAGTAATTGGCATAAATTGCAGATTAGAAAAAATTAGGCTTGAGCTGAGAAATATAGTCAAAAGAGCAGTGAAATCCTTGGAATGAACTGACAAAATTACGTATATCCATAGACTGCCAATCTTCTTTTCTATTAGATTCACTCTTTTCTAGCTTGTTCTTGAATGTCCCTGCAGGTTTTTGAGAGAGATGACTTTTTACATGTTTGTTTGTCTGTAGGTGCACTAACAAAACAGATTCCATGCAAAATCTGGCATCCAGGGATCCTCTCCTGTCCCAAGGGATACCTGTGCAGGCTTGTATATTTGTCTCATGCAAGTGGCAAATATCCAAAAGAGGAAAGTGCCAAAAGGAAGTTCTAGGTTGATCAATCTGCCTCAATCTGTGGGACTGGTTATGGAGCAAATACTCCTGGAAGTTGTTTCTAAAGATGTGAATGTCCAGTGGGGTCAGTGGGAACTCCCAGCACGGATTTATGAGGGACGAATCCTTGTGACCAACCTCATCACTTTCCTGTGACAAGGTGACCATGCTGTGGGCAAAGGACAGGCAGTGGATGCTGTACACCTTGGTTTTAGCAGGGACTCCACACTGTTTCCCTTAATGTCCTTATCATGAAATCAATGAGATAAGGACTGGACAAGGGGAAAATGATGTGGTTGGAAGGTTGGTTGAACTGCTGGGATGAAAGAATCAATCAATGGTGTGAAGTCTGGCTGGCAGCCAGTGACTCGTGGTATCTTTCCGAGGTCGGTGTGGGGACCAGTGCTGTTAAATGTCTTTATTAATTACCTGTCTGACAAGACCAAGTGCACCTCCAGCAGATCTGTGGATGACAGCAAATTGAGGGGAGTGGTCAGTGCTCTGGAGGGCAGGGCTCCTACTCAGAGGGACCTGGACAGGCTGGAGAAAGGCAAGGCCTTGGGAAGTTCAGTGAAGGCAAGTGCTGGGTCCTGTACCAGTGACAGAACAACCTCCTGTGACAAGACGGGCTCAACACCAACTAGATAAGAAATGACTTTGTCAGAAAAGTACTTGGAGATGCCAGCAGACAGAAGTTTGAGAACAAGTCACCAGTACATGGCCACAGCAAAGGCAGCGGAGCACAGCGGGGGCTGTTTGCAGGAGTCCAGGCAGCAGGCCCAGGAGAGGATCAGTGCCCTCTGCTCAGCACCTGTGAGCCCGTGCCTGCAGTGCAGCCAGCTCTGGGCTCCCCGCTACAGGACTCACACGGACACTCTGGACCGTGGCCAGTGGCCAGGCTGGCCGGATGGCAGGAGCACATGGTGGACAGTGAGAGGCTGAGGGAACTGAGTTTGGTTCAGGCTGGAGAGGAAAACATGCTGCTGCCTACATCTACTACGTCAGAGGAGTTAGTGAAGATGGAGCCAGACACTTCTCAGATATGCCTGATAACGGGCTGAGAGGCAACAGGCACAAGTTGGAAGCTGGGAAATTCTGGTTAGCTAAAAGGATGTGTTTGGTGGTTTGGTGTTATGACGCAAATTAACACAGAAGAGCAAGGAAAACTTGAGTCTCTGTGAATAAAACGGATCGAACCCAGAAAGGTTCGAAATACACCCCAAAACTTGGTTAAAACCAAACGAGGTTAGATGTTGGTGCCAAAAAACTTGATATATTTTATTTAATAGTAAAGGAGGCAAAGAGGAAGAAAATAGAAAAAGAGGTGTGTGTGTCGGGTGGGGGGACAGAGATAGAGTGACAGGGGTTAGGTGGAAGCATATCACCCTTCCAAGGGTCCCAACAACGTCTCGTTAATCCCCTCCATCTGGTCTGCTGGTGGTGAGGGTCCCCGTTGCCCTGTGCCGAGAAGTACAGAATCCCATGGATTCATTTACCTTTGGGCCAGGTGGGAATGCCCCGTGCCTCCCTTGGGGAGGGCAAGTTTGACACTGTCCCTTGCAAGACTGTGGATCTCTTGCATCTTGTGCAGTGCTCTGGTGTAGGGTCTGGGGACCCCTTCAACCTTTGATGGGCAGTGACACCCCCTCTGCTGTCCCTCATGTGGATGCAGCTTTTCCCGGGGTGAAGGGCCCCACAGTGGGGCTCCTCTGCACAGCAGATGGGCATTCACTGCCTTGGACCAGAGGGTTTTTCACCACACACCCAAAGCCTCTCCTCCCCCCACCCTTTGGTGTGAGGGTCTGTGCCAGCCTGGCAGCTGATAGCCCCAGGGCTGTGGTCTCTGCCCCGAAGGTGCTAAGCTTGATCCCTCTGTGAATGGATTCTTCTTTCCCCAGCCCAGACCTGAGTCACTTTATTTTATCTCCATCAATATGCAGTGCAGGGCCCCATTCAGGGTGTCGTGGTCTTCAGCTTCTGTTTTTATCCAGTTTTGCTGTAATAGGCAAAAGTCCTTCATGAAGATGTTTAAGCCATAAATGAGAACATTCCAGTCTCGGACAAGTGGTTGGCTTGTTTGTTTTTAAACCATCAGTGTGGTCAAGTAGTGGAACAGGTTGTTCAGAGAGATTTTGCAATCTCTTTTCTTGAAGGCGTTCAAGACTAACTTCGTATTGTGGTTTAACCCCAGATGTCAACTCAGCCCCACACAGCTGCTCGTGCACTCTTCCCTGGTGAGATGGAGCAGAGAGTCAGAAAGGTAAAAGTGAGGAAACTCGTGGGTTGAGATGGGGACAGTTCAGTAAGGAAAGCAAAAGCTGTGTGCTCAAGCAAAGCAAAGCAGGGGATCCATTCACCACTTCCCATGGGCAGGCAGGTGCTCCCCCATCCCCTGGGAAACAGGGCTCCCTCGTGTGTAGCAGCGGCTTGGGAAGATGAATGGCTTCTCTGAAGTTCCCCTCTTCCTTTTCGTTCCTGCTCTGCATGCTGAGCATGATGCCCTATGGTCTGGAACAGCCCTTGGGTCAGTTGGGGCCAGCTGTCCTGGCTGTGTCGCCTCCCAGCTTGCTGTGCACCCCCAGCCCTTTTGCTGTTCCCAGCCAAACCCAGCACACCTCTTGCTCACGTCCCACAGTGACCTGATCGAACCAGAGCTTGAAGTGGATCAGACTGGCTGATCTCCAGAGGTCTCTTCCATCCCAAAGTATTATTCCATGCTGATACCATACAGAGCAATGCTTGCTGTGGGAGTGTGATCCTTCAGGCTTGCTTTAAAAAGGCTCTAAATTCAGGGAATTGATTCATGAGGCATGACCTTCTTGTGAGTTTTGTGAATCATGTTGCAATTCAGAACAAAACAGAAAACCTTTGAGACTTAACTGTTCCCTGGGGTAGTCTTAAAGCCTGTGTGTATGCACACATTCACAACCCCAAGGTTTGCTCCCTTGAGATGGCTTCCATCGTCCACTTGCTCTGACCAAGTTTAAGTTTTACTGCCCAGTTGATGGCTCTGAGAGGTCAGGGCAAATACAGGAGGAAGGGACAACGTTTAGAAGAAGGGATTTGTGGCTTTCCCAGCAGAATAAGGGTGGATTAAATCATGCTTTGGCTAATTCTGCTGGCTTACAGATGCTATGGAGTGTGGAAAAAATGTATAAAAATACTCAGAGAAGAACATATGCAGTTAAATATCCCTCCCATGGCATCTTTGTTTTTGTAGTTTATACCTTAATGCTTTAACAGGTTAGAATATGTAAATACTCTTTAGAATGGAAACAAAGGAGAGATTTTTAAGGCTGTTTATTCTCTTCCCTTTGCCCTGTTCTATTTTGAAGTTTGTCGTTAGCGTCTTTTGAAAGGGAGCATATGGCATTTCTAATTAAGGCCTGAGATTTTCTGACATACAGCTGAATAATACATTTCAAACACTGCCAAACCTTCCAGATGAAAGAATTTTCTGCCTGAAGCACTGGAGTGTATGTGCTGTGTAACACTGGTCTCCTTTAGAACTTCGAAGAATTTTGCATGGAATACCAGCACTGTGAGAAATCAAGGGGTTTGTTTCTTCAGGCTGGTGGCAGTATTCCTTGGCAAGCTCAGGTTTGGATCTGATAAGAGCTAGTGTGCTTTGTGCTCAAAGGGTTCAGTGTAGCTTCATTTTGAAACGTTTTGGTCTGCTGGGGGATTTTAGTCATCTTTACCAGATTTCATTCCAGGCTGCAGGGTTTGTTTGTGTGTATTTGCAACATTAACTCCTGAAGAGATGTGCTGTAGTTCTTCAGTCTCTCCAAAGAAATTCTGATCCCTTCAGCATTTTGTGCCAAATTTTCTTCCTTTACTTGGAATGCATAAAACCTTTCTGAAATTGTAGTTTGTGATGAATTCCTGATGTGAGCTAGGTTTCTTGAGATTCTTAATCTGTACCAGTATCATTAACATGTATCTTGTGTCTCTGAATGGCAAATGTGCTCATCTCAGAGGTTTCCTCAAATTTTTTTCTTCTTTCCATGGCAAGTAGAAGGGACTGCATTTATTGTTGATCCCTCTGACACAGTTGTGCAAATCAGGAGAGGAGAGAATTTTAAAAATGTAATGCATTTAGTTACTCTTTTTTTGTTGGTTTTTTGTTAGTTATTGCCGTGTGTGGTGAGGAAATTGGCCTTTACATTCTTTTTGGTAATTTTAAAAGGGAAGCTGAATCTTCAAATACATTTTTTCCCTCAGAACACAACTGATTACTGGGAAACCTGTTACTGTGATACCAAATTTTAGTTAAAATTACAAACTTGGGGGTTTTAGATTTTCTTACTTCCATCTTTAGCTCTAGTGAATGCATGCAAAAGATTGGGAAACCTTAAAATCCAGGGTTTTGTGGATTTGTGATGCAGGTGGGTGGTTATTTTGTTTGGATTATTTTTAAATCTACTGGGGAAGTATTTAAATGGAGGTTGGGCTTGTACTTGGGGACTGTAAAACTCTGCAAACAGGTTCCAAGCTAAAGGCTTTCACCAGTGAAGTGTTCATTTTGAAACACAGAGATTTCTGCTGTGCTTCTCTCAGGGCAGTGTTTTTGCTGTTAATTGTCCTTGAAATACAGTATACGCTGTCTTTGTCCTCACAGCTCACTGTCAAATTCAAGCACTGGTGGTATTTTATTAATGACTTGTATTTGACAGCTGCTAAGAACATAAATTAGAAAGCTGTAATTGAAGTGAGAATGATAAGGATGAAGAGTTAACAGGGTAATTGCACAAGTACTGAAGATCCTCTTCTACCTGAGCTACTCTGTTGTCGACATAAAACTGGAGTTGAAATGTTTAATGTGCCTGAGGGAATTCGGGATATTAGGTCAGCAACGAAATGTGACAGAGCTGTGTGGAAGAGAGTATTGGAGGGATTTGGGGGCAGATGTAGCTTCAGTTATTCTTTTTATGTTACGTTTTCACTTCTGGAGACAGTTCAGGTCATAGGAAAGAGCAGCCTTGGAGCCCTCTAACATCAAATTGTCCATGGCTTCAGCAGCCTCTGAGGGGTAACTGATTGCCCAGAGAAGCTGAGGCTGTGCCATCCCTGGAAATGTCCAAGGCCAGACTGGACAGGGCTTGGAGCAACCTGTGCTAATGGAATGTGTCGCTGCCCATGGCAGGGGGGTTGGAGCTGGATGAGCTTTAAGGACCCTTCCAATCCCAGTCTGGGATTCTGTGATGATTAACAGGGCTGTTGCTGTGTCTCTTTTTGGGTTATGTTTCCTACTGAAGACACGGAGAGCTGAAGCCTGTCAGCATCTGGTGGTGTTGAATTTGCACTTGTTTAATTCTTATCAGTATTTTATTCAGATAAAACTGGAAAAAGTCCAAGTAACTGCAAGACCATATTTGCATAAGGACTTGCCACATGGAGTTAGACTGTCCAGCTTACTGTGGGCAGCTGCACAGGCCCACAAGACACTTGGAAACTTAAGGGGCACTTGGATTGGATGGTTATTTGAGCATGCTATTCCAGGCCCACATGATCCCTTCTGGGTTTGGCTGTTAGTCATATAATGGCACATATCCCTCCCTAAGTCTTTCATTCTTAGTAATTATGTGGTTTCATTTGAAGCAATCCTCTCTGTTCCATGCACTGTGACCTTTAATGTCACAGTCTTGGTTTTTTTCTGCTCATCCACAAACTTACTTCAGTAAAAAATGATTTTGTGGCTCAGAGGAGGCTTCGTGTGCTCAGGGTACCACAGGATAGCCAAAGGGACGTGGTGTAATGAAGTAGCATTATCTACTATGCTTTAACAGAGACTTCTCTTCACGTGAACTCTGGAGTGGATGTGACTTCTAGGTAACACTGTGAAATTTCGTTAAATGGAGAGCTGACAGCCTTGAAACTTTTCTCTCGTAATGCTTTTCTAGGTCCCAGTCCTTCCTCTGGTAACACTGCTGTGAATTATTCCCTAGTCCTGTTCTTTTAAACTTTATGATAACTTTATTAATATACTTGTTTTTTAATGTCTGCTAAGCATTCTTTATGATTCCATTAAAATTTGGTGTCTTTTTATGCTTTTAAAACTGATATATGAGAAAAAAATTGTCTGAGACCTGTATGTATGCATCTTTAGTGTCTGTGCTCTTGGGTAAACCTGTGCATGCTTTTGTCTTCTTGTTTTTTCTTTATTTTTACAGAGAGTGATAATGAACTCTCCAGTGGCACTGGTGATGTGTCAAAGGATTGTCCTGAGAAGATTTTGTATTCCTGGGGAGAGTTACTGGGGAGATGGTAATGATTTATTTCTTACATTAGATTTTAGATATTAACCTTTTATTTGGTTTATGATACTATATGCTCCTGAGCAGGAGGCTTGAAATACTTCAGCATACACAGTTTAAAAACTAAAATGCAGGACACATTGAAGTGTAGTTTTTAAACTTAATTTAAAGGGGACTGGTATAGATAACTTGGAGGTTTTTCTGACAAATCTTTGCCATAGCATGTGCAAAAGTCTGGTTTTGTTCAGTGTTCGAGAGTGTATTTGTATGTGCTCACAGAGCAGGTATGAGTCTTCACAGGCAGAGCTTTCTGGTCATTTGGGGCTGGGTGTTAAATCCTCGTGGATCTCAGTGCCAGGATAGGGCAGACACAGCAACTCCCACGCGTCCCATCTAAGCCATTTGTGCCAGCTGGTGTACATTGAATTTGTTTAGAAGCACTTTTTTCCCCTATTTTTAAAAATGTGCTATATGTAAGCACTTGAAAAGGAATCTAGAAAGACTCTGAATCCTCACTGGAACTGTTTCTGTTGCTGAATAAAACCAAGACTATTTGTAAGCCCAGACTATGTTCTCAACAGTGTTATTTCTGTTGTTTAATTACTTGCTTCAGTAGCCGTGCATACTGTGCCAAGAGAGGAGAAAGTCTGGCTGTTTGCTGCCTCACAGAGACCTCAGCAAGTGCCAGAACCACTTACTTGGTTTTCCCTATGTGAGGAGGAGCTCCTGCTGCCAGAGACAAAATAATCAGAGGTCCTTAATCTGGAATTGGTGGTTCCCTTTTCCTGACTCCAAAAAGAGAGATGAACAACATTTTAAGGATTTGTTTGGGCAATTCCTCCCTTTACTTGGCTACTCCGTAGCTTTGGAGAAATAGCCTCTTGCTGGTGACCTCATCTGTATAGCAATCTCACACAAAGGTTTCTGGATGAGGCATCACAAGGTTTTACTGAGCTTAACTGAACCCTCCCTCTGGAACCCTCTCCAGGGTGTTTTTAACTATTCTGTCACCCAAGTTTCTGGCCTTAATCCAAGATCCAAGATTGGAAGAAGCTACTTTTCAATTTAACTTTTTTTTTAAAATTCATTTGTCAGTTGATTCTTCGCTTTTTAACCTGTGTCCTTGACAAATACCTGAAGTCTGTGGATGAGCATGCTGAAGTAAAAAGACACCCACAGCTCATTGTCTCCAACTATTTCTTCTGATTACTCAAGTATACTGATCGACGAGACAAAACATTTAAGACTTCTGGAATAAACTATTTTGGAATCCTACCATAACTTACACATAAATCAGAGAATTGTTCAGTAGTTAAAACAGCTTAAAATCAGTTAAAAGTGTGGTGAGATCCAAGCCTGTTTGAAGAGTAGCAAACATTTCTTCAGGGGTGTCTCAAGCAATATTACCTCTTGAGAGAAATTCAAGTCTGGAAACTACTTGAATTCTTGAATAGTGTTATGCTACATTTTACGAACAAAACTTAGAGTAACAGATGAAAAATGGTAAGGACCTGAAAGCTAAAAATAAATTGAAACAATACCTTTTAGTGTGTTGAAAAGTGTGCCATATGTTAGTAGAAGACCTGTGCACTTGTGAAAAAAGTAAATAAACAAAAATTAACATATCCACTTGGGGAACTGGTATGCTGATTTGTCTCTTAGATGAAAAATTTCTTGGATTTTAATTGCTTTTTGTCGTGTCATTAAAATGTCACTGTAACCTATTGGACTCAGCAGAAACACTCTTCCAAGACTCCTTCAAACATTTAAACAGAAATAAGAATAAGATAATTTACCAAAAAGATAGAATGAATAATTGAAAAGTAATGGTATATCTATTTATTTTGCTATTTACTGCATCCTCAGCATTAAAGTTGCTCTTGCCAGCTAAGGTGGTTTAGCTGACTGGTCAACTATTTCTTAAAAAAACCCCAGTAGCAATGATCAATAACAGTCTTTGATCAGAAATATGTGTTTGTCAAGTTGGAGCATAGTCCGTGCATTGCTGCTCTGTGTCCTTTCTCTCTGATATTTTAAAAATTGGGTTTATGAGTTTTGTGCAGGAGAATTGCAGCATTTTGTAACAAAGATGTCAGCATCCATGAGTGGTGACCCCCCCATGTGATAAAGGGTAAGGTTAGAATAAGACAGGATTATTTTATGCTCTTTCCTGTTGCTCTGAGCAAGGATTATGGATGCTCAAGCTGTTGCCCATTCAGTTCTTGGGAGGCTGACAGTGGAACTTAGTAAAGCTGTCCAACATGGACTCATGTTGCTAAAGTATTATTATATTATTATATTGCCATATTATATTATATTATTATATTACTGTATTGCCATAAAATACAAGCACAGGACAGAGCCAGTAAAGTCAGGTTGTGTAATTCTCGGTTGGGATTATGTTCAGGAGGGTGCTACAGCATGTGTGTTTGTACTGGTTCCTTGGTGTTGCTGAAAATGTCCCTGTTACATTTCTGTGGGAAAGTCCCTTTTTAGCTGTTCATTTGATCAGCTTGCCCAGTCCTCAGCCCTTCTGTGTATCTGACATGACACGTGTGACCAGATCCGTGCAATAACCAAACTAATCCACAGCTAGAGCTTCAACTTCCTGATGTATTTACTATCGATTTATTCCTCAGTGTGCATGTCATAATTCTGTCACTGCTTATAGTATCTGGTCATAGAATCACTGAATAGTTTGGGTTGGAAAGGATCTTAAAGCTCATCTCATTCCAACCCCGTGCCATAGGCAGGGACCCCTTCCACTGTCCCAGGCTGCTCCAAGCCCCATCCAACCTGGCCTTGGACACTGCCAGGGATCCAGGGGCAGCCACAGCTTCTCTGGGCACCCTGTGCCAGGGCCTCCTCACCCTCACAGGGAAGAATTTCTTCCCAAGACCCATGTAACCCTGCCCCTCTGTCCATTTAAAACCATTCCCCCTTGTCCTGTCACTGTCTGCCCCTATAAAGGTTCTCTCCCTGCTTTTTATAAGCTCCTTTAAGGTACTGAAAGGCTGTAACAATGTCTCCCTGGAGGCTTTTTTTCTCCAGGCAGAACACCCCCAGCTGTCCCAACCTGTGTCCATAGCAGAGAGGCTGCAGCCCTTGGAGCATCTCTGTGGCCTCCTGTGAACCCGTGCAAGTCCTTTAAGCCAAGTGCTTAGTGCTTTTAATGTTTCTGTGAATATTGGTTTTCTTTCTCGCTCTTTCCCATTACTAGGGTAATGTGACTGGCTGCAAAATGGACTGAAAAAGAGGAAAGGAACTAGTTTTTATTTGGTTATCTGAGGGATAAAGATGAAATTACTTCACATTCAAAAATAAAAACAATTATTGTTTTTAAAAGAATAAGGGTATTTTATAATCACACTCTTCAATTCTCAGGTCATTTGGAAAAATGGAGATATCCTCCCCAAAGCATAGGAAAAAGAAATTGGGTAGAGTACCTTTTAAATTTAAACAGCAGTGTTAAACTGTTCATGTCCTAGTGACCTGTTTCATAGAATGAGTACTCTAAACATTTACTGCCAAACCAGGGTCAAATTGCAGGTTATTTAATTAATCACAGCTTGCTGCCATTCGGCTAAACAGCCACTCTCACTACTCTCCTAGCTGGAAAACACAACAGTGGTCAAAGCACTTGGAGAGCACAGCACTTCCCACGGCAAAAAGAGCAAAAAATCAGTTTGGGCAGCCTTCTGCTGATTGCTCTGAAATTGTCCTGAGTCTACGAGAGCTTTCCTCTAGATCAGCAAATGCTGTTCCTCTGAAAGCTTTTCAGCACCTGCGACTGAAAGCTGTGTAGTGTTGTGCACGTGCAGTGATGTTTGTGTTCCCACGTGTCTTGGGGTGTGTGAGTACAGCCAGGCAGTAAAGCCCCAGCTCAGACCAACAGGCAGATCTGTTTGAAATCGTGGGATTGTGCAAAGGTGTGTGCAAGAGTTCCTGTCTTGTGGGACTTGGAGCACACTCTTGGCATGAAGCATGGAACTAGAATTTCAGTCTTCATAAATAGTACTCTTGTCTTTTATTTGTTTCCCCAAATGTATTTTTCGGTACAGCTCACGTTATTTTTAATTTATTTTTCTTAACCTAAACAAAAGCATGTATGTTGAACAAATATTTAAATTGAATTGTCTGCACAGGTGGCATATTTTTCTCTTTCAATTCAAATTGTTCTTCATTAGCCAATTTAGTTCAATTTCTGCAACCATTTATTGTTAACTTTCATTGATGTCTCCACACCTAGAGAATTTGGATACCATTACATTTTGCCACTGGTTCTTACTGTAAATCCTTGCAGAGTTTTTGCTTTCCATCTGACAAATACTAGCTACCGTAGCCAGTGGAAGAAAAGTTTGTGTTGCCAGTTGCTGACTCTGCTTTAGTGAATAACTTCAAAGATTTTTGGTGTTTTTAATCTTTATTTTGACTCTTGTAGTTGAAGTATAACAGGCAAATGATCATCTTTGTTTCAGGCACAATAACCTTGTTGTGAGACCAAATGGATTGTCCACTCTGGTGAGGAGTGGTGTTCCAGAAGCACTGAGGGCAGAGATCTGGCAGCTGCTGGCAGGATGCCATGACAACCAGGCAATGCTGGATAAATACAGATTACTCATCACAATGGTGAGGGATTTATTATTTGTTCTTGCCTTCTTTTGTTCACTTTCCTTTGGTTAAGATGAATTCTGCTGGGCAGCAGTTTTAGTCAGTGGCAGGGCAGCAGAAGAGTGAAACAGTTTGCCTTTTTTTAAGCAACTGAAGTTGTGATTATGTGACTTTACCTCCTGCCATGTGTGCCTGCTGCATGGCATTAGTAATAGAAATTGCTGACCTATATCCATAGTAGTGCTTGACATTTAGCTTTCTATTCTCTTGCTGTGATGATAATAAGAACATCAACTTGTTCAGGTGTTTGCTTGTGGGTTTTTTTGTAAATTCACATCCATCGCTTTGTTTTTTCAGAAGTTTGTTTTATGGATGCCTTAATCCCAAACAAACCCAAACAAAATGGCACAAAGTTGAGGGTTTCTTCTTTCTGTTGTTTATTTTAAAAAAGAATGTTAAAAACATTTTGACCTAGCAAGGAATCACTCTCCTTGCTGTATGGGTGAGCTGAGAGGAGAATCCTTTTGGGAATCAGTTCCCATTCTGTGTCCTAATGTCATCAGTGCAGTCAGTGAGCATTCTAAGGAGTCTGCAGAGCTGTTTGATCTTCTTAGATCTATGATGGCAAGAGGGAGGACCTCTGTGTTGTGTAGCACGAGCTGTGTGCAGTGTCAGAGGTGATGTCAGCATTTGGGGTTCTGGAGCTCTGCCGCTGCAGGGCTGTTCCAGCTCTGAGAAGAGCAGCAGTCTCAGATATGCTGTGAATGGCAGAAGCGGATGGGGATGGTTTCATGTGCTGCTCAGAGCACGTGCTGGATTTGTTATCTGGGTTATGAGTTATCACACAGAAATTCTGGGGTTGTTACTCACAGTTTCCTTTTGTAATGTTCTCATATTGTTTTGCTACTTGTCCTCTTAATTTGACGTAATGAATTATGTTTGTGAAGTTTAGAAGCATGCCCAGAGTGAGAGCAGTCCTGGTGGCTTCTTTTTTCTTTACCAAGAAGGAAGAATGCTTTGATAGTGTAAACTTTTCATTTTGATGTTGTAGCTGTGTTATATTTTCCTTAGAAACCATTCACAGGACATGTGTCAGCTGTGTGGTGCATCAAAGCCACCTCCCTTATTTGCCCCTGCTTTCCAAAAGTGGGAAAGATGTTTGTTTCATGGCGGAGGAGGGAGTGGAAAACTTCTAAAATGCACGGTTTATTTTGATGCTGGGGCCTTGTGCCTTAAAAATACCTTGTTACACTTGGCCTTTTCACTACAGAAATATTGCAGTGATGTGTATTTTGGAAGATGATATTTCATACAGTATTTAATATAATATATATTGTATTTAATATAATAATAGGAAATATTTCAGTGTTACTTATGAAAAATTTAAATCCTCTGCTGAACCGGAGCATTTATGCAAGCAGAGTTTTTTTCTAAAGTAAATAATTTTCCTCCTGAAATGACAAAACTGCTTCTGTAGTCTGACTTTCTAAACTGCTGGTGATCACATCATTTGGCAGTAAAAGGCTCATGTAAGAAATGAACAGGGGAGAGCCTGTGCCATACCAAAGCTAGGCCCATCTTTGGGAAGAGTTAATGTGGGATACTGCAGAAAAAAAGCTGATTTTTTTTTTTTAATGAATTATTATCTGGTATTTATGTCTGTGAACAGAACTTCTCTGTTTCATTTCGTGTGGCAGTAATGTGAATTAAGCAGAGAGAGTAGTAAAACGTATATTTTAGTAGTATATACTACTGAAATCATGGTTGTGGTGTTACCTTATGTGTGTCAATAATAACCTAAGAATAATAACTTAATAATGTTAAGCTTCAGAGTTATTTGGGTGTTAATGACTGTTCACTTGCTTCTCCTGTATGAGGAAGCAGAACTGACTTCTTTTCTCTGCATTATTTGTATGCTACCATCCTAATATACCAACAACATGAACTCTTTTTTTTTTATTTTGTAATTATTTATTCTTCCCATCAAACCCATAATTTTCATCTTGATTATTTCAGTTTATGTATATGCTTGCACAAATTCCCCTGGTATTTTGGTCTTTCTGCTTGATGTTTCTCTTCTGGAAGCTGGATGTGTTTGTGGGTGTGTTGAGCCCTTCAGCAGTGTGTTCTGTGCACAGACGTGTTCCTGAGCGTGCTTCTGGAAGCCATTCCTGCTGGGGAGAGCTGGTGATGCTCTGCACTTGCAGTCCTGGGAATGAAGTGGGCTGAGACAGCAGAAGTAGGAGGTGGTACAAACACCTACGAACTTGAGCCATTGCCTACTGACACCCCACAAGCTCCCAGAACCTCTCTTCCCTCTCAGATAGCTCCCCATTGCTGCCCAGTTCCTGGAGCAGTCCTGAGGTTCTGTCCCATGCTGCCCAAGGTAGCAGATCCTTCCTCTGAGCCTGCTCTCCCAGCACTCCAGCCCTTCATCCAGCCTGACGTGCACTCCTGGGTTAAATTGGCAATTGCAGCACCTCAGTGAGAAAGAGGGCACTGGAGACCACTAGAAAAGTCTCTGCTGTGATACTGTCACAGCTTGAAAGATGAACCTGATACCTGAAATTCTTAGTGCTGAAAACCTGATGTATGGTTGCCTCTTATGGGGACAGAGTGAAATCTGGTAAAAACTCTGACTTTACTACAGTGTTACTGGTTAACTTCAGGTGAAACTGTGCTCACTGGTGAGAGTTGTGTTGTTGGCAGGCCAAAACTGTGTGCAGTGTGATACTCTGAAAGACAGCAGACTCTCAGCATTTAAATTTAGTGCAGAGACCACGATACAGACACATTTGTTGCTCTATTCCAGTCTCGTGCAGCAGTGCTGTGTTAGATTGGCCAGCTCCAAGTCCCGTCACCTAAGAAATCTGGCTGTGCATTTATGCTGTATGTATCCATCTGCATGCAGAGCTGGAACCTGCTGCAGTGTTTCTCAGCTTCAGGAGTGCTTGGTTCAGTGTGTTCTGGAGGAGAGGGTAATTCGGGGCTTGTTTTAGAGTCTCAATTCACCACTGAAAGCAAAATAAAATGTCTCATTTAGAAAAATCAATGCTGCACTCATTTTCTCCAAAAGGCCTCCATGTCCTCTGGTCCTGTGCACTGGAGATCAGCAGTCTGTTAAGAGTGAACTGTGTTCCCTTTCCCCTAGATCAGAGCGTTCATTTCCCATCTCTAGGTGAGTTTGGAGTTCCAGGAGGGAAGGGAGGAAGAAATACTTCGGCTCTCACAAGTACTGACAGCACTACCTTGCACTCTCTTAGGTCTTCTGCTGAGTTGCAGCTTGATGATTACCATGAGTTGCTCAGGAATTTTGACTGGAGCACAATAGTAGGCCTTGCATACAGTTTTAGAGAGTAGGAGTTGAGATCTGGCAGCTGCTTCATTTCTGACATATATGTAAATCTGTTCTGTGTGACAATCAAAAATCTGCCTTACTTTCCCTGCAGGCATGTGTGCCATGGGATCTTCACAGTGCTGCACGTGGCACCTGACAGGAAGGGGAAAGTAAAACATACATGAGAAGGGAGAAATGCATATTTTTATTTATGTAATTATTTTAAGAAAAATCAGATCAGAGTGAGAAAAATCTGCTTATGATAATGAAGGGGTCATATTGGTATTTTAAGAGCTTCTGAAAAAGCGTGTCTGATCTGTTTGTTAAAAGAGTATGAGTAGAAAAACATGCACGAGCTGAGGTCAGTTCATTGACAGAGTGTTTTCTCCTGCCTGTGTGACATTATTTCATGTTCACTGGTTCCTCTGCAGAGACTCAAATGAATTTTTCCGTGATGAGGTGTGTTGAGAGCTCTGATAAACTGGTGGGTGCCCAGGCACAGTGTACCCTGTTTAGGACTGGAGTGCTGGTAATTGTCTCGTGCAGGAATGGGGCTCCCCTTGCCCCACTGCGGCCTTGTCAGAGCAGGTGTCAGTGTGTGAATGACAGAAACCTGCTGTCAGGTGATGACACAGTGATGCAGCAGCTCAGCGTAAAACACTTGTTGCCTCTGCATGGGGACAGATGTTTTATTTATTGCATCTTACACTGCTTATTATTAGAATTCTGCTTCTCTGTTTTAGATGGTTTCATTCCTGCGTGTGTTCTCACTGCTGAATTTGTAGGGTGAGGCTTCTTTCCTGTCAGAGGTGTGTGTAGTTGTGTAAGTGAAATGAGAGCAGAAACAGAAGGCTGTCGCTCACATTCTGTAGTTTGAAAACTTTTGGGTGGACTGTTTTAAGGTAGCACTTCTGATTGTTAAATGCATCATTTATTCATAAAACATTTCCAGTTTACAGTATGAATTCCCTTAAGAAATGAACTTTATGTTCATCTAACAACGTATGTAGACTTATTTTAAATGCAGCTGCTGCTGTGGTTTAAGGAAGAAAAACTTGCTTTAAATTTATTAGTATTATTTTTTAAAGTAAGATCAGAAAAAGAAGCCTATTCTCAGATAAAGTAGATGTTGGCAGTATTCTATTACTCAAAACAATGAAAGTTTGTGTAGGAATGAGAATGCCTGGTTTTGAACTGGGTGGTGACATTGAGTCGAAGGTCTTAAAGAAAGATTGAATGGCTGTCCTTCCAAATGACTGGTAAGAGAACCAAAAATAAGATTATTTGTTTATTGTCATAATTTCCTTTGTCAGTATGAGCTCATGCCCAGAACAGTTAGAGATAATAACTAATTAAAGGGTCAGGCTTCAGAAGACTTGGCCAAAACATAGCTTTTTCTGCTGACTGTATTTTTTGGTGTTTTGTGTCTGGACCAATAACATTTCAGGTCACTCCACATAAGAGTGAAAATCCTAAGAATTCTTCCAAGCTCTGAGAGGCATTGATTTGGGGATTAAATATTGCCATATCATGAAAATAACAGATGTCAGTAATTTAATAATTTGAAAATGGCACTAATCAGGGTTATCACTACTCCAGCAGTATAATTCTCATACAATAGTGAGGAAATACAGGAAAGAATTTTCCATTGCTGCAGAAGACGGAGCAAGTGGATTGGATTTGGGGCTGGATGAAATTAATCAATTTAGTGCTAATGTATGTAGTTTATATGTTCAGTTTGCACCAGCATTATTATTTTTTGATTCTTACAAGACAAATCCTCTTGTTTTAAAGCAAAAAGAAAAAAATCCCAAATGTTAGGGTTGCAGGTTTCTGGAATTGGGTCTTGTCCAAAATTTAAAAGTTAGGATAGATGAAAACAGCAAATCCCCTTGTTGAAGTTTCAACATGTGCTTAAAGCACAATCTTCCATGTGTTGAATTAACTCTGATTATTAATCTGTTTCTTGGTGCATCTGTCTTTGAACTGAGCTCCAAGGACTGAAGATCAACTTTCATGTAAACCTAATGCAGAAATCTTATTTATTTTTTAAACTTTGAATTTACCCAAACTGTTCAAACAAGAAAAGGTATTTGCAGCTTTATTTCATACTTCATATTTACTTGGCTTTTTAATTTTTATTGCCAGTTTGCTTGCATAGTTAGTAAAAGGAAGACTGAGGAGATAACAAGTGAGTCACTGTTTCATTACAAAGAAGATTAAATCCAGTTGACTTTGAAACTGGTGCCTTGATGCCATGTTTGTGTGGTTTTGTTCATTTAGTTTTTAAATTTATTTTATTTGTGTGAAGCAAATGCAATTTGTGTGAAACAGTTTAGCAGGGACTTGAGAGAATTCCTTACACAGGAAGGCTATTTTAGTGTGAGTAGAGAAAATGAATCAAGCTTGTTATTTGCAGCACTACCAAAGGATGTTAAGTTAGCACTAAGAAGGGGAAAAAGGAATATTTTTTTGTCCCAGTGGCATCGTGCAGGGTTCCACTGCTCAGTGTTCTGAAACTAATTAATCAGTAAGGGTGTCTAATTAAAAAGATGACTGTTCACCAGCTGCCGCAGCAGGCTGGTTAATGGACTGAAACATTAGGGTATTTTTGTAGGAAATATTTGTGTTCAGAATGCTGCATCTGTTTGTCCTGATTGAAAATGGGGGAGTTTAGGCCTCTGTAGCAAGGAATAGATTTTTTTTGCATCTTTATTTCATCTCTTTACTAATTAGGCATTGTCTCCCTTGACTTTTAAAGGAAATAGATTTCAAGGATGGCATAGCAGTATGCTAAGCAATTACAAAAGATCCTCTCACACAAGGATCAATGATCATTATAATAAAAATGTGATTTTTGTTTTCAGTTGACTAAAAAGAGAAAGAGCTAATACCTATTGTTTTGCTTTTTGAATGAGGTACTTGAGTATTAGGCAAAATAATTCGGGAGGAGCTGGTCACTTTTTCAGAGTTTCCTGTTTCTTTTAAATTCAGTATGTATAGGCAGTTTCTTAGGTTTTGCTGTTCCCCACCTTTTCTTAAAGGGTACGGATAGGATGACTGTTACTTAACTCTTCTCTTAAACTGAGATCATTCATTTCCTGGCAAGTACGTTCTTGATATTTTTATAATGTGATGTAGTTTGTAGAGACAAATCAGCTCATGCTGGTTAGAGTGATGGGAAGCCTCATTTTTGGTGTAAGCTGATGTGTTGGTGCTGACAGTTACAGTCACCTACTTTGAATTATTTTAGTGGTGCTGCAATACTGTGGGACAATAAAGTATGTATGAACTGAAAATACTTCCCAGAAATCAGTGAAAAATTATTGTCTCTGAAGAGTAGAAGTTGATAAAATTTTAATTCTTTAAACAGCTTCATTTAAATTCAGACTTCAGATAAAAGGTTTAGTTTATGATAAATGTACCAGGGTACCTAGTTCCATAGCAAATGTTAATATTACTCATACAAACTCAGGAATAAAATGTCCCTAAGGTGAATTTAATTTGCCAAGTTTTGATTCATTTAGCACTCATCTGGAGAAAGTCTTTCAATTTTGTGTGCACAAAAGGGAAAATCTTCTGCTCACTCTTGATCTTCAAAGGAATTCATCAGTTTAATGACAGGTCCCTTCAGGAGATAATGGAGGAGCATCAATTAGTAGTTTTTATTTTTATGTTATCTAAATTTTAATGTTTATGTATGATACTTGAGGTGGAAAATACCACCAGTAGTATTTTATATTCAGGACCTGCATAAAATTATAAAATGTTAATGCTGCGTTAAGAATTTTTCTGCAGTTTGTTTTCCAAACAAAACCACACATGAGAACACTAAAATGACACTCACAGTACAATTCCTGGCTCTTGAGGTGATGTATGACCTCTCTGCCCTAAAAGTCACATAAATTGACACATTTATTCTGAAGGATGGAGTATAAATGGGATTTGCATGTGCCCTCTTGGAGTCCGTGTTCTGTTTTGTCTGCGTGAATTTACGATCCATTATCTGCAAACCAGGGGAGCAGAGTTGCCCACCATTTCAAACAGTGATAAAACCAAGGGTGTACTCAGTATGATGGCCTGAATAGGTTTAAGTGATGGTTGCTGGAAGAATTGATATTGCAGCAGATAGTGTCATAAGCTCCGGATATATGAATATTGATACAGATGACAAGTGGTTTTTAAGTAGGATGGAGTTGGGATGTGTCACTGCCTCGCTGTTCCCTTGGAGTGTGGTAAGAGCTGCTAGTTCTTGGCACCTCAGAGCTCATTTGAAAAATCCCTGATATTCCTTCCTAGATGAAGCATGAATAGGTATCTCAGTTGAATTCGAACGTTGGTTTGTCAGTAGGTGTTCAGTTTTCCTGTGGCAGTAGTGATGCTGATGCTGAAGGAGCAGCTGTAGTAAAGAGACATTTTCAACGACGGCATTCTGCACCCCTGAGTAAAACTGGATCGTTGTAGTGCTCTGCAGGGTGTGTTGCCTTCATGGAGTTCTGTGTGTATGATCTTCCCTGTTAGCACAGGGCACTGCTTACCTGAGGCAAGTGGTTATGTCGGTGTCCACTGCAAGAGCTGGGATTGCTGAGGGATAATTTTGTTTGAAGCAATCAACTTGCTCTTGGTATTCCTCTTTGCTCTCAAATTCCCTTCTTCCCAACCGGCCTCTGCTTTCAAATAAAGCTTGCATAACTGGCATTCAGGAGGCTGCAGCACTCCAGAGCTGGAGCTTTAGCAATCTTAAATACCTTTATTGAAGAGAGCAAACCACCTTTTCCTGACTATTAGTGGCTGGTTTCAGTGTGTTAATGTTTGATGCCATGAAAATGAAAGAGCACTCCAAATGCTTCGAGATGAACGCTAAGAATCCAAACATTTGGTGTTTAAAGGCTCTTAAAATGCCTTTGTTAGCACCAATACTGGTGGTCAACACTTCATTAAAGCATGTTTTACCATAGCTGTGGACAGCAGTTCAGAACAATTGAAACAGGAACAAACCCACCAAGGCTTGAGCTGCATGTGTAGAATATTAAAGCGTACAGAAGTGATGACTACCTTACTTAAATCCAAACTGGAATTTGATATAGGAGTGAATTGTGAACCTTTTGCTACCTTACTTTATGTATGACTTCTTCATGGTAAACCCCAAATGACAGTTATTTGTGTGTTCTATAGGACATTATTCTAGCATGAGCTAGCATGAAGGTAGATTTTATGGTAATCACTTCAAAAGAGATGAGAAACCTATAGATCTTCTTTACAGTCTATATCCATTAAGGAATTTTTTCCCTTTGCAGTGATGAGCATGGTTGTACAAATTAAGAGTCATGTCCCCTATCAGCGAGGAAATTTGCAGCTGCTGAGGTAAACTAACCAGAAGGAGATTGATTGCAGTCTGCTACTGCATATACTCTTTCTAACAATCTTTTATGTAGGTTTTTGTGGACACACACAAATATTTTGGCAGCTAGGATTTTTTTTCTTGTTGAGAGTTTTCATCAGTTGTTTTTTAAACTGACAACCAAATACTGACGATATGGAGCTTCACATATTTTAATCATATCCTGCATATGACAAAGCTGTCTTCATATGGCTGGTTTGTTTTCAGAGCAATCCAGTTTCAAAATACGCCCTTGTTTTTTTACTCGGTAGTACAAGATAGAGCCTGGATTAAAACTAAATCCTCGTTAATGGGGATTGCAGTTTCAGACAGCGTGCTTGCCAAAAGGGGTTTCTTCTACTGCGTGTTCCATCTCTTTTTTATATCCTTACCTAGCATTTGCAGGGCTAGTCACAGTACTTGTGGAGTTGTATTTAGAAGATTTCCTTCCCCCCCTTTCCCTCAGAGAGATGTACTGTTCAGGTGTGGTGTGAGGATGAGATGGGAGCAAGCGCTGGGGCTGGGCAGGATGGACAGGTGAGGCAGCCTTACGTAGGGTAATGTAACATTGCAGTCTAATTAAACTTTTGGTGCCTGTATGGCAGAGAAATTGGAGGTACCTTTTGGAACCATGCCCCCTTTCTTTCATGAGTTTGTAAATGTAATTCCAGGAAGCTCTTTTGGTCTTTGTTGTTACTTCTAGGATTTCCTTTGCCTTTCTCTGAAGACTCTCCAATTCTTTAATGGGAATTTGAAAATACATTAACACACAATAGGGATAAAATATACCCACAAATGCTAGAATGAATATTCTTTGATGATGCTCTTACATATGGATGTATACATGTGTGTTCAGTGCAGAATGGCTGCCCCTGATATAACAAGAATCCTGGTGCTGAATGCCAGCAGGGGATTTACACAGCTGGCAGTCAAGGAGTAATATTTGGATGTCTGCTCATTTTCTTTGAACTCAAAACCATGTATTTCAGGCAGCCATGCGCTTGATTAAGTTTAGGCTATTACACAATGAGGAAACTAATTTCATAGAAAGCTCAGAGCAGCAGTAGCTGGTCGTCTTTTCAGGACTGTCTGCAGTGTCTGGTTGAGTCAGCAACAAGCCTTGAAAACATGCAGCCAGGCTCCTTTAGCCCAGGCAGAGACAGTGTCCTTCTGAAACTTTCATTTAAAGTCTTGATATTCCCATGTCTAAGATTTACCCTGACTCATGAAAATGGATGTACAGTGAGTGTTGTACATGGAGTTTCCTTTGCAGAAGCTGTTGATTGGTCACAGATCCATTAGGTAAGATACTTACCCACATGATTTGCATTTCTAGAAGTTCTAGCTTCACATGATGCTTGAGAGGGAATGAGTTAACTGTGTATCCAGCCTCAAGGATTAATACTGGGGCTGGGGAAGCAAAACTGCAGGAATACACTTGAATTTTCAGTGTTAGCTTTGCTGCACAGCCCTGTGTATTATTTGAATTGCCAGTGTACATCTGACTTCTGTGCTGCAATAAGGAATTAATCTGATTCTTCTCTGTTTAGTGCAAGTGAAGGGCCTGACTTTGAGCTGTGATTTTGGCCATGCTAGCTCTTGAGGATTGTGGTGAGAGGCTTTCCATGTGGGTCAGAAAAGAGTTATGAGTACTTCTGGTAGCAACCTTAATTTTCCGTGCAGTGAAGCCAAAACAGAAGGCACATGCTGTGTTAAAATACCAGCTTCCAGTGGGATCCTGGCACATGCTACGCACATGGTTTAAGTGCAAATATTTCCAGTACAAGTTGCTGTTTCTAGTCATAATTTTCTGAAGTATCTGTTAAATGCTTTGCTTATTATTAATTAAGGCTTGTCTCAGTATGGGTTTTGGAATATTGCACGGTGCACACAGTTCTGTTAATTTTTAATAGAAGTAGCAGTTTTGATAATCTGACGATTAATGGATAGGAGAAGAGTTCTCTGAGATTGTCTTGGAAGTGCTTGTATAATTAGGAGCCCTATAATGATCATCTAGGACGTATCAGAAATTTAAATATATTATCATCTTGTAGTCACAGGCATCTTTATAATTCTGTACATACAAAGGGACAGAACTCTGCTGCTTCAGACGAATAAATTTTGGTACTTCCTAACTTTTCAGTACTTCATTTAAAATCATTAAGTAACATTTATCATGGAATCCTAGAATGGTTTGTGTTGAAAGGGACTTTAAATCTCATTGTCCTTCCACCCTCTGCCATGGGCAGAGACGGCTTCCACCAGCCCAGGTTGCTCCAAGCCCCACCCAACCTCGCCTTGAAAACTTCCAGAGATGGGGCAGCCAGAGCTCCACTGGGCAGCCTGGTACAGTTCATGGATCTAGGTAAGGTTGCCAGGACAGCAGATAAGTGGTACAAGGTGTTTGTTTCTTCCTAATGACTGTGAGAACTTGCAGTGCATAATTTTCTACTCACCTTGTACTTCTTAGAGTTCTCTGGAGTTGCACTAACTGATCTCTAAAGCAGAATGCCCCCCAAAAAACCCAACCTCTACTTGTCTCTGAAGCTCTTTCTGTAAATTGACTCATAGATGTTACATTTTAAGCCAGCAGAATGTTTGATTATTCTACTTTTGACTGCCTTTAAAATTCTAGTTGCCATAACAACTTTATTTCTTTATTTTTAGCACATCAGTTGCCATAACAATAAAATATAGCTTTTTGAATGTAACCATTTTTCCTTTACTTTTTTTTTGCTTTGTGTTATGAAGAACCTTCTTTGAGGGTGAAAGGAAATGTGGCAAAGCTCATCCCCTGTGAGTGCTTGGGTTAGAACGCTAGCTTAAAAATAAGTCTTTTTTTACTCTAGCCTTATTCCATTTCTGTGGCATGTTTTTTGACTACTGAGTATTTCCATAACTTAGACAGAAAAATGAATGCAAATCACTTGTGTAAAACCTTTGTAAAAAATTGCTGTTTCTCATTCTTATTTCTTTTAGGTAGCATATTAGAAATCCTTAACTGTTAAGAGGGTAATTTCTGATATCTTTATTTCAATATATGGAGTGGCTATAAAGTCACTGAGGTGGAGGCAGTGTTTCGTTCAGCCTGTTGATATTCCGTGTTTGGGGCAGTTTTATGTGATATATCTTTAAGATATATGAACTAAGAGATTGACTTTCAGCTTCAAGCCATAATCTTGAGCAGAGGAGAGAGGTTTATGTGTGAATTTAATGTTGGTGAAAGAAGTTGGCCTTGAATTCAGTCTATAGACTTGACTTCTCCAGTCCCTGATAGTGTCCCTTCCAAAAGGATTTGTAGATCTCAATGTTGTCTTTTTATTTAACCTATTCTTAGTGCTGATAAAGTATATATTTAATTTCATTTTTTTTTCTAAGAGATGGCAAGTAATACCAGGTTTGGTATTTCTTCTAGAATAAATGATTTCTCAGCTCACATAACATTTTACATGTGCCAATTTCTGGCTATAAATATAAACGTCCTCATTATCTAATAAGACAAAATTTGCTAGTTATTGGAAGTTGAATGTATTTAGATGTCATTAATCTTGAAAAATAGTTATCAGATGTATGATGATTTTATACATTTTAATTAGCTATTTTTTAACTGGGGGCTGTGGGGGGGAAAGTCAGTAATTCTTGCTTTCAGTGGCATTTTCCTAACACCTCTCATTTCTAGATTCCACTTCTGTGAGTTACCCAGGAATGTACTTCCACTGTTATTTGCAAAATTTTCCCTGTAGATCATTCTCAGTAGGAAGCTGTTCCTTGTCCTTTCTCCTGCGTGGATATTGATCCAAGTGTGTATAGATCCATGCTGGAGGAGAACAGAAGTGATACCTCTTCAGCACTTCCAGCTGGGAGGAAGATTTGGTCTAAATGAAGCTGAGCTTAAAATCCATAAAAAGAAAATGTGCCACCCTTCAGGTTATAAATAGTTAGCATGGCATATCATTTTCCTCTTTTCTATTTCTTCACAATGTGGTAGAATAGTAATCCCGAGTAACACTTAGTTTAAAAATAGTCTTAAAAATCCACTATTTGCTTTGATTATTTTTAGCTTTTTTGTTCTCAAGGAGTAGTGGAATTGGATTTACTGGGATTTGGGGTTGGTACCACCTGCTCCCTGCACTAAAACAAATAGTGGCTCTTTAGTTCTGAACTGGTTTTGCCCATACCAACAGTTGGAGCTGTGACTTCATCTCCTAAATGATCCTGGTTGTTCAGTGCTTTTCTGAGCCACCTCTCGTGTCCTTGAGGAAGAACTATTTTTAAAAGCTCTATTAAAGGAAAAGTTTAGGGTGGAATGTGTCAATTGTATAATCAACTAAAACATAAATTGTTGGTGTGACCGGGCACGTGTTTCCAGCCAGCCTGTCTGGCTTAGACTGGATGTTCCAGGAGAATGTTCTGTGGCTGTTTAACCCAATCCACATCCATGGAGAGTGGATTTGATGGTGCATGTCTGTGTGTTTGTCACATAAGAGCTGGCAGTTCACAATACTAAGAGAATTAGGCTGAAGTGGAACTGTTCTGTGGTACATCCAAACTTCAGATTTTGAAAGACAGACAGGTATATGTGGGTTCAGTCCTCGTGTTCTTAGTAGTTGCTTTTGCATGGGCCTTAAAAGTTGGCTGCCTAATTAAGGCTGCAATAAATTATTCATCAGTTGAACTCATTAAATCAAAATTGCTTGCCTTTTAAAAGGTCATGCTGTAGTTGAAGAGAACTGTTTGGTTTGCAGTGGGTGAAAAATCGAAGCGGGCGATCACAATGTTTGGGATTTTTTTTTAAATAGCTTTAAAATTTCTTATTCTAGCTCTGCTGGAGTGGAATTACTGCTAATACTGACTGAGCTTATGCTCCTGCCAGGTGAGCTGAAATCCTTTTCAACATACACTTTCTTGGTGCCCACTTGAAATACGCTTTTAGAATACCAGTATCTGTGGAATGTAATTCCTGGCTTGACACAGACAGAAGTATTAGTAAAAGCACAAGTATGTCAAAATATGCCTCCAAAAAGTTTGACTGAATGCAGTACTAAAATCTCTTACGTATTATTTTGAAATACGGAAAATGATTCCCACAGGAAAGGAAAGGGCAGTGTTACCTGCACTGTGCAGACTGTTCTCTATATTTCAGCATTTCTTCATTTACAGTTCTCTTAATTGCTATCTTTTGTCCCGTGATTTAATACTTTAATCATCTCTTGAAAGATGGGAGCAGTGGGAGATAGTAAGTTGGTGTTGTTTTGCCAGTATCCTTTTCTTTTTCTTTTTTAAACTGCTGCTAGTGTAAGAGCAGGTGGTTTAGTGTTAGTGGCACCTGCATGAAATTGTCTGAGGGCACAAGTTGAATTTTTTGCTTTTCATACAAGAAGTTTTTCTTGTGCTTCTTATAATATATGGTCAGTCAGTAAATAGCGTCCTTCTGTAGCTTACGTGCTGTTTAAAGCAAATGCTCTTTGGTTCCTGAAAAATGTTAATTATCACCATTCAGTTGGCTGCACAGCATTTCCCTGAAGTAAATTCACTTCTTGATTGGTAGCTTATTGCACAGAATTTTATTTCTGTTGATTCAGGACACAGGAGTTTGGTGGTGGTATTTGTCACTCTGGACTGAGCTTCTAAAGTGGATTCAATTTGTCGTAGGACCGTGAAGATCATCTTGAGGGAAGCTCCTCCTTAAGGAAAATGTTCCTTTGTATGAAATTCAGGAAAGGATTTGCTCTGTATGCATCCCTGCCCATGGTGGGGAGAGCTGGAACAAAATGATCTTTTTAAGATCCCTTCCAACCCAAAACATTCTGTGATGCTATGAAATACAATCCATGAGATCACAGGCAGTAATGTTTAAAGGGAGATTGTAGCAATTTACTCCAAAAACTTGCTTAATATTTATTAAATACATGACTAGTATTAGGAGTAATTTGAAAGTTTTGAACTTTAGAAGCATTCAGTGTAATTGTTGCTTAACAGCATGAAAAGACTGCAAAATAAATAAACTTGCAAATGTGAATGCCCATCTCTCTCTACTGATCCGCATTAAAAAAAAAAAAACTTGCCCATTTCTTCTTGTTCTGCATCACAGCATCCTAATTACCTAACACTGATGTGATCCTGGCTCATATTTGCATCATTAGAAACAGCAAAGGACTGAGCTGAGTCCAGCTGAGGATCAGGCTGAACCTGAGCCTCCTGGAGGAGTACTAGTAAATATGCAAAGGGATCTTCAGCTCCCTTCACATCTCTTGACCGTTTAGAAGGCTGCTGTCCCCTTCCAGTCCTTCCTGAACTGCCCTCACCCTTGACTCCAAATTACACCAGCCCCTTCCTTCTCCCCCCGCTGCTCTGCTGCTGCCACCAAATCCAGCTTTGCCCTAATGCAGAGAAGGCCTGTGATGGTTTTTTTCCTGTACCCATGAGGTAAGAGCTCCACAGGAGCATCTGCAATTCAGAAGCCCAGCTGTGTACCTGGTGTCTCTCGATCTTTGTTGCAGCACAGGCTATGTGGGCCATAGCACTGTGAAATGATTTATGGCATTCTTTAGGATCGTAGGGTGGGAGGGAGAAGGGAAGGAACTGATCTCTGGTAGCAAAAGTGATAAATGAGACTAGCAGGTGGAGAAATGGTTTAAAAGTTTCTACAATATACTGTTTCCTTCACAACTGACACTTCTGTGTTTTTACCACTGGTCCAAGTGGGTTTAGCCTTGATGAGGATGAAGACAAACCACAGTAAGAAAACTTCGGAGCTGCTGGTGGGAGTCACAGGGAGAGTGGTCAGACATTGGAACAGGGGCTGTGAAAACTCTGTCCGTAGAGATGTTCACAGCTCAGCTGAATGTAGGACCCAGCACAACATGGCTTAAGTTTGGTGTTGGATCTGATTTAGAACTTTGGCCCTGTTAGGAGCAGGACATGGGGTCAGATGGTACCCATAGGATATAAGGAGTTTGAGAAGCCTAAGCTTGTTTTGAGAAAAAATGAAGGGTTTATTTGTATGTATGTACTCCTTATATCTCATCATACGCCTGTGCTGAGGTCAGAATCCCTGTGTGTTCTGTGTGAGCACGAGCTCTCCGTGGCAGGTTTTAAATAGACAGCTGTAGTGGGTGGATTTGGGGAAGAGGCTTTATATTCCAAATACCAAACAGAACAGAATTCTGCCTTAAATACAACACTGATATGACTTCATAGAGCAACTTCAAACACTTAATATGATGTAGAAAACGCTATCTCTGTACACACACACACACAATTTTTAAGGCAACAAATGATTTTCCTTCCTCTGCTACTTTAAGCTGCACTAAAACTGAAAGCTTTATAGAATAGAATTATTCTGGAGGCATTAAAAGCAAAACCAGGGTGTCCATAAGATACTTGGACAAGTAAATGCCAGAGGTATTTAAGATTGAAAATAAAGCAAACTGAAAGGAAGACCTTTGTTCTTTAGGCTTAGGAGAAAGTATATAAAAGAAGAAAATACTGTAAAACAAAACAAAAAAAACGAGTTGGGCAGAAAAAATAGAAGCTGATGAGTTGGTATGTATATCAGCACTGTCATTCGGGTCTGCATCTAAATAAATAACTACTGTGTTCCTCATCCCACACTCTCAGCTGCACCTCCTTGCTCTCATCAATGCCTTTAAAAAAGATTTTACGGAAATTATTGTTGTCCATTTAATCCAGCTGACCATCCAATAATTTAACAATGAAAGACTTCAAACTAGAAATGAGCGGTGTGATTGAGCTGCTGCTTCATGCACTGCAGGGATTGCTTCCATCAGTCCTGTTGCCTTACAAAAAAGGATTTAGGAAACAAATACTGCTGTTCCTTTCCAAACAGAATGACTAATAGATTGTTTTCTTGCTTGGAGCTTCTAAATCTCCTTCCATATGGACTACTTCTGTCTGAGAAGCTTTATCTGGTTTCCTTGCAGGGTCACACATCACCGCTGCTTTCACAGCCTTGCTTTGCATACGCAAAGCTCATGCTCCTACCACATCCCCTCTGTTTTCAGCAGGATCAGATGGTGCGAGTCTTCTGTTTTGTATGGCGACTTGTGTTGTTTCTAGCTGTTGTAATTTATAAAGAAGGTGTGGAATTGCTCCTTCTATTCAGCTTGAAGAGTGCTCAGTTCTCCAGCTGGATGTAACCAGCTATGGGAACTTGTACTCCATGTAGGATGCTGCCTTGCTGACAGTAAGGCAATTCTTCCAGTAGAACTTTTCTCTTTCTCACTGTCTTCTCTTAAAACACAGATTAAAACAAAATCCTGAAGCATATTTTGTTTAAAACTCTGCCAGAGGCCCAAATGTGTCTCTGATCTCCAAATAAAAAAACTTTTCTCATCGAGCTTTTAACAACATTCTGCTACAGCTACATTTTGTAACATTCCCTCTGTAATTCAGTAGTTTCATCAGGACTGGTTGATTTCTGCTTAATTTTCACTTGCCTCTAAATATACATAAAACAGCACAACTTAGTGCTGTCAGCATGCTGCAGTTTATAGCGAGTGGCTGAGGTGATGAAGCCGCTGGCAGCTTGCAGCATGACTGGATTTTTTGGTAGTGAAGGAAGCCTGCTCATATTCCCAAAGAAGTCAAACTTCCCTACTTTTTACGTTGTCCCTTTAGCTATAATTTCTTTAGAGGACATGCTTTACGTGCATCTAGAACCAGCCAGCAGAGGCTGCCATTGATTTTCCTGTTACCTGCTCAGCAGAGCCTGGGTTTCTTGCAGCAGACCTGAAACATATGGCTGCTGTTAGTGCTTGTTCTCAGAGCTGAGCACTCTGGGCACACGCAGCAGGCACCAGCTGGGGCTGACCTGAGATCAAGGTGACTCAGTGGTTACTGTGACATTCGGAAGCTTTAGTAGTTATCAGTCCTTAAATCTGTATGGAGCAGGATGTACCAAGCACGTAGTTCCTGTGGTCTGCTTTGTCAGGCTGTACCTTTGCTTATCTCATGCCCCTGTGTACCTTTGGGGCTCCTAATGTCCATTTTCAGGTGTTTTGGCCCTTTATATCCCTGGTGCCAACCACGATCTATCCCAAGGAGAAGTGGGAGAAGTACTGGGCACTGCCATGCCTGTGCACACTGTTTATTCTCCTCCTCCTCCCCCACAGGAAGAGTGGGAAGAGGAGGAATAAAAATTGCTCCCTATTGTTCTGTCCATGGTATGGATAACTGGGGCTTAAAGCTGTGCTCAGGGACTAAATTTAGTCATTAAGTCTGTTGTTGCAGCCTTTTACCATTCTGAGGTATCGGAGATAGTTGAATTTTTTCCTAAATCCTCTGATAGAAGACTTTGGAATGATCACATGCCCTTACTGCAAACCACTTTTACACTGCTGCAGTTTGTGCTGCTTCACGTTGCTACAGACTTGTCATTCAGGCTTGGACATTCGCTCCAGGCAGTACTCGAGATACAAGATGTTAGCTCAGGAGCAGCTTATTAAAAATTTGCCTTTGGTTTGCCTTGGAACTAGAAGGATTTAAATCACTGTAGTTTCTAATGACTTGGTTGGTTAAAGTCTCCTATACCATCCAAGACACGTCTTCTGCTGATCAATAGCCAAAAATGCTGTTCTGTGGTTGGTATTTTGGTATCTAAATTTGCTGTTTCAGTGTCTAAGGATGCATGGAGTGTCTGTATAAGATAACTTTGATGGTTGTACTTCTGTGACTGGGTTTATTTTTGGGAAGCGCGAAGTAAACAGAAGTTCTGAGTACTTAATCAGGGAATAGCTGCATCTGTTTGCAGGAGGGGAGAGCTGAGCTAATTGGTTCAGTTTGGAAAAGAATATGTTTCAAGTATTTGTGTTTAAACCGGTGTTGAAGCAATTAGGGCGCTGTTAGGGTACTACTAATACTGGTCCAGTGTCAAAACCGGGTATAGATGAGTTTGTAACATATATGTGTTAAGTTTGGAAGTAATTAATTAGGGGACGTCATTAAAAAGGGGGCTGTAATTTTGTCTTTTAAGGAAGACTAGAGAATTTGTGTGGAACTATGGCAGGTATTTTACCAAGCTAAACCTTAGCAAGTGATGCTTAAAAGGTGTGCGCGCAATTAGTAATGTGGGAATAACGTGGGATTGTTGGATTAACAGCGTTAGCGGGGTGATGACGGTGGTTTGTTAGATTATGCCTGGGTTATGTATGCACATCTCTCTGCGAGGGGTGTGTTGGCTTCCTCGGGAGGCTCCCGGAGCGCAGCGGTTCGCGCCGGGGTGCCCGGCTCGCTGGGCTCCGCTGCCCGGCTCGGTCGGGGCCGCTGCCCGGCTCGCTGGGCTCCGCTGCCCGGCTCGCTGGGCTCCCTGCGCCCGCTGGCGCTCCCGGTGCCGGCGGCGGCGCCATTGGACGGAGCGGGAGCAGGGGAGCGGCCGGCACCGCTCCAGCGCTCCGGGCTGCGGCGGGAGGAGGGGGAGGAGGAGGAGGAGGAGCGGCTCAGGTGCAGGCAATCATCGCACGGGGGGAGCGGGGAAGCGGCGGCAGCCGCTCCAGCCGCACCGCGGTAACAGGACTCCCTGTCAAGTGTTGGACATAGCAGCTGGTGAGGATGCGTGTAGGTGAGAAAGCTTCTCTATTGCTTTAGCAGGGAATTGGAGAAAGGAGTGATTTTGTACGTGCTCTGTTGCTTATAGACAAAGGGAGCGAATAGGCGGAAATATTCGGGGATGTTATAAAATCTGAAAGGACTTTCTGTACAGCGTGGCGATGCACGACAGGAAATTAACTCCAAAAAGAATGCTTTCTCTCAAAGTGCTGCGACAGAATTGAACATTTGGCTTTTCTAGTATCTGAAATTCCTCCTGAAGACACGGCAAGGACTATCAGAAACATCAGAGAGATCCTGGTACTTTTAAAGAGACTTAAAGCAAATGCGAGCTGAATGACCTTGGAGATCATTTGATGTGGATTCATTAATTTTCACTGCTAGTCTTCTAGTCTCAGGAACTCTAGGATTAATGATGGTTTTAACATTTTAGGGGCCTTTCAAAAACCAAGATTGTATACATATAATTACCTGCCTAATGATTCCTGAACTAATCAAGCATTTACTTAAAACTGAATACAGAAGATGCTTTCTTTTAATGTTTTCTCTCTCCATAGCTGTGAATAAAATGAACAAGGTAATGTCCTGCAAATAGAAGAACAATTTTTTAAAGCAACTATTTATTATGCAGATCATCTAATAAATACAGAAACCTTAAACCCCTGAGAAGATGAAGCTGAGCAACAGAATAATGGAGTAGTAAACAATGGCAGCTTTTCTAGTCAAATCAGCATTTCATTAGCTTCCCAGCAGAATGCAGATGGAAGTTTCTGAGCTCGTTGTGTGGGGGTTTGTGAAATGATTCAGTTGTTGCTACAGAGGTGAGCAATATCATGGATATACCTATGAACTCCTGGGTACTGAGCCACTATAGTAGATATGGCAGAGTTTCTAAAGATGATTATTTTAAATTGCCATTGCTGAAATTAAATTCAAGAGGATTTATTTTGTCTGTGGGGACACTGAATTATGATTCTGGCATTCGTAATTGTAATGGACTATAACTGTTTAAAGGAACTGTAAATATTGACATAAGTCTCCAAAATCTATTCTTAAATTATTTTCATTTTTAAATGAATAGATACAATCTTCCTCATTGTATGTGAGATGTATGTTTGCTTTCTTGGGAGCCAGAGGACAAATCTGCCTCATCCCCCACCTGTCTCCCCCTAAATAAAATTCATTATTCATATCCAAATAGTGGTGAGTCTATTGGAATTAACCTTGACAAAAATGTTTTCCTTACCTTTCCAATGGATAGCATGGATAAGATGGAGAACCATCTTCTGAACTGAACAAGAAACGATAGCATTAGAGGATGAACTTTTTCCTTTAGTCTCCAGTCAGTCTGTGATTTAAACTAACACGTAAAGATTATCTCCAATAACTGCTGGTCCAGGAAACCTGAGCTGTACTGAGGTTCCTCCTTCCCTTCCTCTCCCTCTCCCCAGTATATCCCAAAGTAACTGACTTTCTCAGGAAAATAAGTCAGAGATTTCCCTCCCCTCCTTCCCTGGGAAATGAATGTGTCTCTTTTGTCAGTTTTTATTTCTGTTTGTTTTAGAAGTGCCTTGTGTTTGCTAAAGATGGGTCAAGAGCACTGGAGGAGCTGATCAGTGGCCTTTCTCTTTCTGGCTTTTGTTTTTCTTTTCTTTCTTTCTCTCTTTCTTTCTTTCATTCTTTCCTTAAAGCCAAGGTGTGCCAGAGGTGATGCACTGATGCTGAGGAGGCATCAACAGCTATGGGACTCTAATCCTCTCACATGTAAGCACTGGCAGTGTCTGCAAAGAGAGATCGTGAGACGCTGAAGCAGAGTTTAGCTGCTGTTCAGCAGGTCACCTGCTCACTAAGGCTCAGATGGCACAGTTCCCTAAGCACAAAACATGAACCAGTCCCGATGGATTGAATGGAGGACTCTGAATATGAGCAGTAGTGTTATGAACATATCTGAGCACCTCTCCTGCCCTCTTGGATTTGGTCACTACAATGCAGTTGACATCTGTATCCTTGAGACAGTCGTTATTGTCTTGCTAACATTTTTAATTATTGCGGGTAACTTAACTGTGATATTTGTTTTCCACTGTGCTCCACTCCTGCATCATTACACCACCAGCTATTTTATTCAGACCATGGCCTATGCTGATCTTTTTGTTGGAGTCAGCTGCTTGGTTCCTACTTTGTCACTGCTCCACTACTCAACAGGTGTCCATGAGTCCTTGACTTGTCAAGTTTTTGGATACATCATCTCTGTGCTCAAAAGCGTATCTATGGCATGTCTTGCTTGCATCAGTGTGGATCGCTATCTCGCTATAACAAAGCCTCTCTCCTATAATCAACTGGTCACACCTTGTCGCTTGAGAATCTGCATCAGTCTGATCTGGATATACTCTTGTCTGATCTTCTTGCCTTCCTTCTTTGGTTGGGGAAAACCTGGTTACCATGGAGATATTTTTGAATGGTGTGCTACCTCCTGGCTAACTAATGCCTACTTTACTGGCTTTATCGTGTGCTTACTATACGCTCCTGCTGCCTTTGTCATATGTTTCACCTATTTCCACATCTTTAAAATTTGCCGGCAGCACACCAAAGAGATAAGTGATCGGAGAGCTCGATTCCCTAACCACGAAGGGGATGCTGCTGGGGAGACTGGGCACAGCCCCGACCGCCGCTATGCCATGGTTTTGTTCCGGATAACCAGTGTGTTCTACGTGCTGTGGCTCCCTTATATCATTTACTTTCTGCTGGAAAGCTCGAGGGTGTTGGAAAACCCAGCACTCTCCTTCCTAACAACGTGGCTTGCTATAAGCAATAGTTTCTGCAACTGTGTGATTTATAGCCTCTCCAACAGCGTGTTCAGGCTGGGACTGCGGAGACTGTCAGAGACAATCTGTTCATCTTGTATGTGTTCAAAAGACAGGGATGTACGGGACCCTAAGCCAAGGAAACGGGCTAATTCCTGCTCCATTTAAAGAAGACGGGCACATGTAATCAAGTGCAGAGTTTTGATAGTATTTGTGGTATCTGGAAACTTGCCAGAGAGAAATGTTTACTTGAACAGCTTGCCGTGGTGTTAGAGTGAGTTTAAAAGGGATCCTGGAAAAGGCAAAGGCAGCTGTAAGAAGGGTCACTGAACTCTTGTGAAATTGTCGGGGAACAGTTCAACAGAGATGATGAAGAAAGTCAGAAATAAAAATCTTCCAAAGGGCATGGAGTAACTACCACATCAGAGGAGGCTCCTCGTAAAACAAATTAGTTAGTTACTATCTTACCTTTTCCCCCTTGTAGCCAAGTTGTCTTTGTGTCAGAATACACTGTAGCCTTCAGAATTGTAATAGATTTAAGAGGAAGCAATCAACACCACAGTGTGCAGCTATCCGTAAATTATATACTTGAGGACTGTAGTAGGTACTGCAGGTAATAATCGGCTCTATCTCTGCTCACATATTGTACAATTTTCAGTTGTACAAAATATCTGCAATGCATAAACCCTACCCTGGGCATGATGCTTTGGGATGAACTGGCTCGTTTCGGTACAACTTGCACAGAAGCTCTCCCTCTCATTTCCCCGTTTTTTCCATGCTGTGCAACCCTTATATTCCACTGCCTGCAGGTGGGTGAGTTGACGGCGCCTGTGAGGTAAACTGAGTCCCAAACCATTCTTTCTGCAGGAAGCAATAGCCCTCCCTGGCTGGCTGACTGCAGCTGCCCATGTAGAATTTCTTCAGTCGTTCCCTCTGTTGACCCAGTTAAATCAGCGCACAGTATCAATGTAGTGTCCTTTAGGGTGTACTAAAGCTTTTCCTTGCGGGTTCCACAGATGCAGACATGATAATGGCACACAGCAGTGTGCAGCACTGCCTAGAAAATGAAAACTAACCAACCCTTTTCTTTGGGAAATGTCAAGAGCTTACTGTTGTAGCTGTCAGTCTGTTGTGTGAACCTCACTTGCACATAGCGTATTTTTTTAAAGAGAAAGCGTAAATTGTGCCTAATGTTTTCATAGCACATGGAATAGGTCAATGCTACCGGATTAAAAATTCACACTTGCTTCAAGAGAAATACTTCTGTGCAGCTCTTTGTTAGACACGTGTTCTCAGAGGAGGTGAACAAGACAGTTCAGTGTTAAATACAGGCCAAGAGCTTTGGTGTGTCCTTTTGTACAGAACTGACTTTGATTTTGCAAGGGCACACATTAGGTTTGTGTAATAAATTGCCAGGGGTTCAGATGCATGTCAGTCAATATAATACTTAAATTATAACTTTGAACCAAATATCATTTTCTTAGATGGTTATTGGCTTTTTAAAAAGGCCCAATTATTGATTATTGGTGCCTTTTAACACTGCACTATTACTCCTTCTTTCACCAAAATGCATATGTAAAGATTGTGCCTATTACTTTTTGTAATGAAAGCTGACCACGTGTGCACACTTGTGGTTTGACTCTAGAGCTCCCTTAATGCTGTACTCTTTGTTTTGTTGAGGTGGTTCTGAACCCCTGTACATTTTTTTAACCCTGTAAGAAAGTTGAAACAATGGAATAAAGTAGTATTATATCAATCAAACTCAGCCTTGGCGTTAGTTCCCTGATGTTACACTCTGTTCTCCTTGAAGTTCCTTTCGGGTTAGGACTCGAGTGAACAATTTCAAATCCAAATTTCAAAGCTGCTTACTTGATGTCTAAAATGTTCTTATTCTGGTTTCTGGCATTGCTTGTCTTCAGAGTAGATTCAAACGTGACTTGAAACATTCCTGGAGCTGAGCTGAGCTGCTGCTGACACCCGGCTCTCACAGGTTTTAGGGAAAAATGAATGGTATCCCTCACACGGATCTCGTAGTGCTCCATGTCTACAGGAATGTATTTGCTGCCTTCTTTTGACAAGTTGATGTTTATTTTGGGAGGCTCTTTTGGCTCGCTGCTGCTCTGTATGGTTGTGTAACCCCAACTCTTCCACAAACACGATGTGGATTCATTTAGTTTTGTCATTATTTTGTCATTTTTTACTGCTTAGTAGGCCCTCGGTGGGCAAGACTTAGGCAAGGAGCAATGAAATATCCTATTTCTCACAATTCACAAGGCTGGTTTCCTACCAATCAAGTCATTTTATATCTGTGCTCCAGAGCTGGCTGCTTAGAGCTTCTCATTTTCACTGGCATTTCTGGTGACAAGTTTCTGTGGGACCTTCTGAAATTCAAGAAGAGTTCTAGCAAGTGCTTGAAGTCGAACTAATGTTTATTGAACCCAGCCTGCAGGCAGCAGATGTGTTGTGAGTGTGGTACTGTAACTCCAGATGTGTAGGAACACCCAAGCAAACTCACTTGGGTCGGTTGTGCCTTAGCTGAACCCTGTTTGTGTGACCTCAGCAAGTGCAGTTGATGTACAGCAACTTCAAGCTTTATTGCCCAAAAAGGGTAGGTCACAGGTAGGGCTTGGCCTCAGGGGCTGCACCCCAAAGCTTGCTCACTCTGAAGGGCACAGGTAGCATTATGTTCCTCTCTGCCATCGTGTTCAGTGTGGATTTGTTGGGTGCAACTAGAGATTTCCTTCTTCCTCAGGCTGTTCTTGGAGGGAGAGAATATAGGAGAAATCCAAAGCCCTGGAACTCACTTGTAGGATCCAAGGTTCTTCACCCCCCTTTCAAAGTTTTTTGTTGAACATTGGCTTCATGTTGTTGGTGGAAGAGCACTGTTTTGTGTTCCTGGACCCTGAATTTCAGCTGCTGTAAATTCACATTTCAACCTGTTCTCTATAATCTCCTGGAATCTGTCAAATTAAACATTCTCAGTGGATTTAAGTATTGCTTTTCTTCTTTCTGTTTCCCAGGTGACCAGATTTGATCTGGTCAGTCACATGAATCTTTAAATTTAGTGTGTGTGTTTCATTTTATGGAAGTGTTTTCTGAATTCATGATCTAAAATTTTTATTTGAGGGACATTCTATTACTGTTTACTAATGCTGTCTGAGGATTCCAGCTGCTGCTAAATTCTCTTCCAGAATTAGAACGCTGGGCATTTTAATGGATTAAAAAAGTCACAGAAATTCCAGTCACCCAATCTGTCACTTTGGATTTTCATTCTGTCATTATATAAAGTCTGAAGTTCTTGTATGAAAACCTGATTAAACAATGATACTTTTAAAGCTGGCTCCCACTTTCATGGGCCTGAAGATCTTTATGATTTACGAAATACCTGGTGAAGAGGAGACCAGACACTGACTAAAGAAGTTGATGCGAAAAAGTCATTATTGATAATACAGGTAATGAAAAGGAAACAGCTGTAAAATGCAAAATGAAGAAATGAAGCTATATGCCTGATAGATAAGTAAAACAAATAAATATATATACACACACATATATATATATATGAAAAACTCCTTTATGCAGGTAGATTATGTTGTGCTGTTACATTTCTCTGGGATACTTAGCTTGCAGCACACCAGGGGCAATGTCAAGGTCGATTGCCTTACCATTTTTGGAATGTCATGTCTGCAGCCCAAGGAAAAGTCCAAACAATGGTGTAATGGCAGCAAAAGAACTACCAGAAAGGTGGTTTTTTTCTTCACCAAATTCTATGTGCTTCCTTATTTTCTGGCTGAGTAAATTTCTTCTTAAAATGCTGTTCTTTAAAGGGAAAGGGAACTGTAGTGATGAAAAACACATTGCTATCTTTGAAGGTTTACTTACTGTCTTATAGTAAGATATTCTTTCCCTGTTTCTGCTTAAGAATCCATTTTGTAATTGTATTCAGTAAAGCATGAGGTACTGGGCCAGTTTTATTTTTGTGCAGTCTTTGTGCTTCCTCTGCTGAAAAGTTGGGAAAAGTTGCTTTGTTGAGCTGCCTTCACAGGAAGACCTTTTAAAAACAGTGGTTTTATTGGTTAATGATTAATTTTCATTCATTAGTGTTTGGCAGTAGAATGTCCTTGAGTACACTTAGTTTTTACACTCAGCAAAAGTAGTAAAATGTCCTTTTATGGGTAAATTAACTTAGCAGTCGATATTAGAAATTGAGATTTAATGAGGAGTTATTTCATTAGCTATTTCATTTCAACGTGGAGCTCTTTTATCTTTCCATATTATAGTTGTAGCTAAACACGTGAGTATACAGATGCTTTATTTTTTAAAGTTGGTGTTGGAATGCCGGGGATCTGCATCTCTGAGCCCAGGTCGCTGCTGTTCCAGGGTGGGAATATCCCTTTAGCAGCTCTCCAGCTCAGGTGCAGCACGCTGGGCAGCCCCATGGTCCTGGAGCTGAGTTTGCCAGGGAGCAGTGCCAGAGGTTCAGCAGGGGGAGCAATGTCAGTGAAGGTGGCAGTGGCCTCCCCAGCCATCCACCGGGACCAGCTGATTTGCAGCTCTTTAGTTTTATTGTCCCTGTCACCAAAAGAAGTTTAAGCCTTTTGACTTCATCCCTGCCCGCTGTTCCCTCTGGCTCTTTTTTTATGGATAGAATGGTGCATCTTTCTACCGAAGAACTGAATTTGATTGATTTTGTTGGGTTTTTTTCATTGAAAAATTTCATATATGTCATTTGAATGGCCAAACCAAGCCAGTAACTGCTTTGTTAACCAGATGCCAATTACTTTGTAGACCTTTCCAGAAGTGGCAGCATCACTGAGGTAGTGTTTTCGTGTCATTTGCAGCATTGCCTGGAACACTGCTTAAAGATAGCACTTTCCAAAGATTACATGTTTTTTGCTAAACCAAATACAGAGGTCAAGTAAAACCTGATTTTTTTCCCCCTATTTTACACAGACATATTTAATGTTTTTCTAAGTATGTGCTGAACTTATGCATAGATCTCAGCATTTTTAATTGTTAACCAAAGTCTATGCCATTATTGTTGATGGGATGAAAGCAATGTAGAAGGCTATTCAAGAGGAGATGGATTTTTCTCCTCATTCTGTAAAGAAATTCTTCCTTTCCCCATCTGATACTAGGACAATCCCCTGAGCTCCATGAGCTGTAAGTGCTAAAGGAGTGGGATGTGAATGGAGAAGAAGCTGTTAACGGGCTCCATGCCCCAGCACAGCCCTGAGAAAATCTGGAAATCCCTCACTTTCGCATCCATAATTTCTTTGGGCTCCTCCTTTGTGCAAGTACTAGGAAAGGTAGGATGAATGTAAGGAAACCTTGGGGCTTTCAGCTGCACTGACCAGTGGCTAGGAAGAGTAATTTCTGGCAGTAAAATCTTTGGGACTTTATCCCAGTCTTACACCATCTGCTGCCAGACTTAACCCTCTGGAGCAGACTGTGGCACCGGCGCTGCAGGGTTTTCGTTATAAGCACCAAAAAGGTGCTTATAGGACAAAAAAAAAGGTGACTGGGAGCAAAATGAAACTTTTCTAAGTGCAGTGATTACCAGGGAAAAGAGTTTCTTCTTTCCTATGCGATGTTGATCCCTGCCTCAAAGCTTGCAATCTAAAATGTGCAGCTGGCAGTGTTAGGAAAAGAGACAAACACCAGGGGTTTGAGAAGGGGAAGCTCAGAGATGACAGTGTCATCTGACATGTGAGGGCACTTGTGCATCTTGACAGCATTACTCTTTTTTTTCTTTGTTTTCTTTAAATGTCTTTTTTTTCCCTCCTTCTGTGTATTATTTAAATAAGCAGAAATTCTTCTCATCATGGAAGAAGTCCATTTTATGAGATATTTAAATGAGGGATAGGGTAGTGGTTTGGGCAGGTATAACAGAGGGTCCCAAGTCACTTGTGAAAACATGTACTACTTCAAATTTCATACACTTTAGGCAGAAACATCTTCAAATACCTGTCCCAGGTGAGGGTTTCCACTCCTTGTATCACCTCTCCACTGTTGTTTAAGCTTGTGCAGGTATTAACAAAAAGTTCTTGTGGGACAACTGAATTTAGAATCGTAAATGGACAAATGATGTTTTCCATGATAATTTGTTCTGCCTTAGGAAAGACACTGGCTGAACCTCCTCATATCTTGGTTGTTTGGGGTCATTGGCAGCTCTGCACAAACTCAGTTTTGGGTAGTGGTGGGTAGGGCTGAAGCACCTGTCTGTCCTCTGCGTAAACTCTTACTGGTGAAGTTAATCCTCTACAGATGGGGCGGGAGACAGCTGAAGGCAATAATGCCTTAAACTGCCCCAGCAAGACTTTGCAGAGCTGTGTTTATTTGAGTTCTTAATGGTAAGGAAATTGGTTATAATTTTAAAAAGAGAGGTCTATATGCTGTGAGTAATGAATTGTTATTAGGTCAAGAACAGAGTAGTCTGGTTTTCATCTGTGCCCTGAGCAGGCCAGAAGGATCTTCATTTGAGAATTTTACTATAATCAGGTAGTTTTTCAGGCACTGCAGTTTTTGTAGGGAGTTTTAATGCAACTGTGTGTGCATAAGGATTGTAAATAGTCATAGAATGGCAAGGTTTCAGTGGCAGCTTTTAATGCATTTCAAGGGCTTTGGGGAGCACTTTGTGGCTCAAGTTGGGTATGTTCTAAGTGTGTGCTGAAATTGCCAAAGCCAAGACAGCAAACACAGGCTGTAAATGCAAGATGTTTATCCAAAACTACTCTCTCTGTCATACTGGATATTTGATACTGTCCAGGCAATTATCTCATGTTGGTTTATGAAGATGCTCTACAGAAAAGAAAGAAGTCTGACACATGTAAGCAGAACTGTGTGCTGCCCTAATGAAATTATGTTCATGATTTTTGATTTTTCAACTCAGGACTCACATGTTTTCTGTGATCTCTCACTTTGGGAGCTCGTAATCAATTCATCATTTTCCTTTTCTGGCTGTGCTTTACTTGATCTCTGGCTTTTGGGTTTTTGAAGTTCAATTTTAAATTAGAGTTTTCAATCCAATTTTGCCATTTTGTAGCTGTGTTCTTCACTTGACTCATGTAAAAACTTTTGCGGAGTATTGGAAAGGTCATGTCCTTGAAGGGAGCTGCATCCAGTCTGAAATGTACTTAGGCTGCATTCCATTGTATCTGAAAGAAGTCTTGCTGTACCTTGTTTACCAGATTTCAGGTGTCTTGGCAAGAGCCTCAGTGACAGATAACAAGTTCTCTAACATCCTCTGTTGGGCTAAAACATTTGCCTCTGATTTTGTTTGTAAAGGTTGCTAACTAAAGAAACTATTTTGGTGGTGAAACAGTATTTTGGATGGGGTTTATGGAGATAATTTATGTGTTTGTTGTATTTCCTCTGGCTGTGATGGTGGAACAGGAAGGTTATTGCTTAAGTGCTGCTGGAAGTTCTGTCCACTTACCCCCTCCCTTTTTTGGGAAAAGAATGTCTGTGATGGTTGGTCATTGGTACAATTGGACTTGAGTGATCATCTTATTTTATGAAATTCATTGCATTAGTAATGCCTGTAATTTGAAAATAAAAATCATAACGAAATGCTCTTGTAATAATGGTATTGATTTTGTTTAAAAATATACCAAGATGAAAATTCTTTACATTGGTATAAAGACATTTGAAATGTGGTGTATGTGAGGAATACCTGCTGATAATTTGTTTTGGGAAAGATTTGGATTTCAAGGGCAGATGAAATTCAAGAGATTAAATATCAATTCTGAAGAAAAGCAGGTCTTGCTTTTCATGCAGTAATAAAATGAATTGAATCTCTTTCCTGTCAAGGGATTTTGGGTTTCTGTAAGTTACATTATAGAGATGGTAGTTTAATGAGCCATGGCTTACCAAGAAATTTTGAGATATTAGTAATTATAAAAATAATTAAGAAGATTACTAGAAATCATCTCTGCCATCACCATGATGTGCCTGGACCTTGAATCCCAGATGTAACTAGCCCAAGGTAGCACAGCTGGAAGGAATTCTGAGGAGCAGCAAAGGAACTCTTTTTCTCTAGAGGAGAGTTAAAGTCTCTAGGATTTTCCAACTTAGAAAGGAGGATTAAGGTACAGGGGAGTTTGAGAAGTCTGTGGGGTTGGGATTGTCCTGGGGGAGTGTCCTGGGTTGCAGTGTATTCTATTACCATCCCCATCAGCTGTTGAAATCAGGTGGGGCAGTGTTTCCTTGCCTCCTCCCCCCAGACTATCTTTCTGTTAATTGCCCATCATTGTCCTGCCGCCTGACTCAGAGATAACTCCCTCCGGACTATCTTCTGTTAATGAGCCTAATCAACACTTTGCCTCATGACTCGTTACCCCATTGTGAGATGCTCCACCCAGAGGGAGGAACCAAGCATCCCATCGTGGATATAAGCTGAGGCTGAACACCAGAGAGACGGGCTTCCCACTGGATTTCCAGAGGACAGGAGCTACACAGCCACCACTGGACTTCCAGAGGAAGAGCAGACTGTTTCACTACAGGATCACTGCTTCAGAGGACTGCAGCCACCATTCTACCAGACTGCTACCACCACCCTGCCTAACAGGGTGTCAGGTTGTACCTTGACTCTGTCAGTTTGATAGTGTTTTCTTTTACCTTTTTTTTTTCTCCTTTTCTTTAATTTCCATTAAATTGTTATTCTGACTTGGTGCCTCCCACTGGTTTGTTTTCAAACTAGCACATAATTTGGCGCCCAACGTGGGGCAGCTCTGAGAGAAAGTCAGAATTACAATTTTGTGTTAACGGAAACCTATTCACCATGGTGCTCAGCTTGTCTATGTGGGTACTGTATCTTGCTCTCTATATTTTTCCTCACATGGGGAACTACCTGCCTGTAGTATTACTCCTGTTAAAACCAGGGAATGGTATGAGAATTGCTTTAATGGTTTATTATGTCTACAGCATAATAACCTGTGAGGCGATGAATACCATTCGGAGTATATACTCAGTTTTGTTTGGCTGTCCTAGTCTGGGCTCCTATGTCTGGGATCTCCTCAACAATCGCACCCAGCCCCTGGTGGGAGGAGTAGAGAGTGGTTTCTTCCAGCCTTTCAGGCCAGGCACAGCAGTTTTTGAAAATATTGAATTCCCTCTGGATGTCAAAGACGGCATAAACTTGCTGTCAGTTCTGCTTTGTCTTCTCTGTACAGCCTGCACCATGTACACCATGCTTAGAATCAGAGCTATGGCACAGCATCCTCAGGATGAGGGAGGGAAAAAGAGCAGAGCAACAAACACCATGCCTACGCAGACTGACACAGAGGAGAAAGGAACCAAATGCAAAGCAACAGCGTCCATGTCTACGCAGACTGTCACCGAGGAGAAAGAACCCAGATGCAAGACAACAGCGTCCATGTCTACGCAGACTGACACAGAGGAGAAAGAAACCAAATGCAAAACAACAGCGTCCATGTCCACGCAGACTGACACAGAGGAGAAAGAACCCAGACACAAGACAACAGCGTCCATGTCCACGCAGACTGACACAGAGGAGAAAGAACCCAGACGCAAGAAAACAGCGTCCATGTCCACGCAGACTGACACAGAGGAGAAGGGAACCAAAAGCACTGTCAGCGTCCCCACGCAAACCATCACTGAACCAGAACAGCCTAAACCGATTGCAGTTGCCCCCGTGCAGAAGAAGAAATCAAAAAGCAAATCAGTCCGCATAGTGACTGACGAGGATGCAGCAGGACCTTCGCACCCAGCAGAAGAGGCAGAGCCAGAGATCATCACTCGGTCGCTATCCCTGGGTGAGCTGCGAGACCTGCGGAGGGAATTCACCCGCCAGACGAACGAGTCTATCCTGACCTGGCTGCTCCGCATCTGGGACGCTGCAGCCAATGACACCATTCTGGACGGAAGTGAGGCCAGGCAACTGGGATCTCTGTCCCGGGATGTGGTCATTGACCAGGGGATCGGGAGAACCCAAGAAACCCTCAGCCTCTGGCGGCGACTGCTTACAAGTGTAAGGGACAGGTACCTTTGTAAAGAAGACCTCCAGGTGCACCAAGGAAAATGGAGCACAATGGAACAAGGTATCCGGTGCCTGAGGGAATTGGCTGTGCTGGAGATCATTTTCTCAGAAGATGAGAGATTTCCTAAGAGCCCAGATGGTGTCCAGTGCACGTCACAGATGTGGCTGAGGTTCGCACGCCTTGGACCAGAGATATACTCCCGTTACCTGGCAACACTGCAATGGAGGGAAGGCGAGGACAGGGTGGGCGTCTTGGTGAACAAACTGAGGATTTACGAGGACACCGTCACAGCCCCGTTTCGCACCCATGTCTCATCCGTGGAAACAAGTCTTTTGGCTGAGCAAGTCCGGAGCTTGATTGAAGAAGGCCATCAGAAACTGAAAAAGGAACTTAAGGAAGAGATTTACCACATCCCACCAGAACCAACAAGAGTCTCTGCCATTAGGAGCCGGCGACCCCCAACCAGGGAGAGAGGATACACCCCACGAGGTAATCTCTGGTTTTTCCTTCAGGAACATGGAGAAGACATGAGTAAGTGGGATGGAAAACCCACCTCCTCCTTAGCAGCTCGGGTACGTGAACTAAAAAGAGGGACAACTACCACAGGAAGCGCATCTAGAGTCAACATTGCTCCGGTCTCCCGCACACAGAACTCCAGACGGTACAGGAATGATAATATGACCGATCCTCTTGAAGGGACCTCAGGAACGTATTCACCGGAAGGGAGCAACATGCAACATGACCAGGAATAGAGGGGCCCTGCCTCTAGCCAGGTAGAGGAAAGGGAGAATCGGGTCTTTTGGACTGTGTGGGTCCGATGGCCTGGCACACCTGACCCACAAAGATACACGGCTTTGGTTGACACCGGTGCTCAATGTACTCTGATGCCATCAAGGTATGTGGGAGCAGAACCCATTTCTATTTCTGGGGTGACAGGAGGATCCCAGCAGCTGACTGTACTGGAAGCTGAAGTGAGTTTAACTGGGAACGAGTGGCAGAAACACCCCATCGTGACTGGCCCGGAGGCCCCGTGCATTCTCGGCATAGACTATCTCAGAAATGGATATTTCAAGGACCCAAAGGGACATCGTTGGGCTTTTGGGATAGCTGCTGTGGAGACAGAAGATATCAGACAACTGAGTACATTGCCTGGCCTCTCTGATGACCCCTCTGCCGTGGGACTGCTAAGAGTTGCAGAACAACAGGTGCCAATCGCCACAGCAACAGTGCACCGTCGGCAATACCGCACCGACAGAGACTCTATGGTTCCCATCCATGAGATGATTCGCAAACTGGAGAGCCAAGGGGTGGTCAGCAAGGCCCATTCACCTTTCAACAGCCCTATATGGCCAGTGCGTAAGTCCAGTGGAGAATGGAGGCTGACGGTGGACTACCGTGGCCTGAATGAGGTCACGCCACCACTGAGCGCCGCTGTGCCAGACATGTTGGAACTTCAGTACGAGCTGGAGTCCAAAGCAGCGAAGTGGTACGCCACTATTGACATTGCCAATGCCTTCTTCTCCATTCCTTTGGCAGCAGAATGCAGGCCCCAGTTTGCTTTTACCTGGAAGGGTGTGCAATACACCTGGAACCGACTGCCCCAGGGGTGGAAGCACAGTCCCACCATTTGCCATGGACTGATCCAGACTGCATTGGAAAAGGGTGAGGCTCCAGAACATCTGCAATACATCGATGACATCATCGTGTGGGGAAACACAGCAAAGGAAGTGTTTGAGAAAGGAGAGAAAATCATCCAGATTCTCCTGGAAGCTGGCTTTGCCATCAAAAGGAGCAAAGTCAAGGGACCTGCCCAAGAGATCCAGTTCCTGGGAGTAAAGTGGCAAGATGGACGACGTCAGATTCCCACTGAGGTCATCAATAAGATCACTGCGATGTCTCCACCGACCAGCAAGAAGGAAACACAAGCTTTCCTAGGCGCCATAGGTTTCTGGAGGATGCACATTCCCGAGTACAGCCAGATCGTGAGCCCTCTCTACCTGGTTACCCGCAAGAAGAATGATTTCCACTGGGGCCCCGAACAGCAGCAAGCCTTTGCCCAGATCAAGCAGGAAATCGCTCATGCGGTAGCCCTTGGCCCAGTCAGGACAGGACCAGAGGTGAAGAACGTGCTCTACTCTGCAGCCGGGAACAATGGTCTGTCCTGGAGCCTCTGGCAGAAGGTGCCTGGTGAGACTCGTGGCCGACCACTGGGATTCTGGAGCCGAAGCTACAGGGGGTCTGAAGCTAACTACACTCCCACAGAGAAGGAAATCTTGGCAGCCTATGAAGGAGTCCAAGCTGCCTCAGAGGTAATTGGCACTGAAGCACAGTTGCTTCTGGCACCCCGACTACCGGTGCTGGGTTGGATGTTCAAGGGAAAGGTTCCTTCCACGCATCATGCCACCGACACCACATGGAGCAAGTGGATCGCCCTCATCACACAGCGTGCCCGTATTGGAAACCCGAATCGCCCTGGGATTCTAGAAATTATAACAAACTGGCCTGAAGGTGAGACTTTTGGATTATCCTCTGAAGAAGAGGAAGAGCAAGTGACTCGTGCTGAGGAAGCCCCACCATATAATGAGCTACCGGAGACTGAAAGACGTTATGCCCTCTTCACTGATGGTTCCTGCCGAATTGTAGGCGCTAACCGGAAGTGGAAAGCTGCAGTATGGAGCCCCACACGACGAGTTGCACAAGCTACCGAGGGACAAGGTGGATCGAGTCAGGTTGCAGAGCTTAAAGCCGTCCAGCTGGCTTTGGATATCGCTGAACGAGAGAAGTGGCCGAGGCTCTATCTCTACACCGACTCATGGATGGTAGCTAATGCTCTGTGGGGATGGCTGGATCGCTGGAGAAAAGCCAACTGGCAGCGCAGAGGGAAACCCATCTGGGCCGCTGAGATTTGGCAGGACATCGCCGCCCGAGTAGAGAAGCTGACCGTGAAGGTTCGACACGTGGATGCGCACGTACCCAAGAGTCGGGCTAATGAAGAGCATCGCAACAACGAGCAGGTGGACCGAGCTGCCAAGGTGAAAGTATCACAGGTGGATCTGGACTGGCAGCACAAGGGAGAATTATTCCTAGCTCGTTGGGCCCATGATGCCTCTGGTCATCAGGGGAGAGATGCAACATACCGATGGGCCCGTGACCGAGGGGTGGACCTTTCCATGGACAGCATCTCACAGGTCATCCACAGTTGTGAGACCTGTGCTGCAATCAAACAGGCCAAGCGGGTGAAGCCTCTGTGGTATGGTGGACGATGGTCAAAGTACAGGTATGGTGAAGCCTGGCAAGTTGACTACATCACCCTTCCCCAAACCCGCCAAGGCAAGCACTACGTGTTGACCATGGTTGAAGCAACCACTGGATGGCTGGAGACCTACCCTGTGCCTCATGCTACAGCCCGGAACACCATCCTGGGCCTGGAAAAGCAAGTCCTGTGGAGACATGGCACCCCTGACAGGATCGAGTCAGACAACGGGACTCATTTTAAGAACAGCCTCATCAACACCTGGGCCAGAGAACACGGTATCGAGTGGATATATCATATTCCTTATCATGCACCAGCTGCTGGAAAAGTTGAACGCTGCAATGGACTACTTAAAACTACCCTAAAGGCACTTGGTGGGGGGACCTTCAAAAATTGGGAAGTGAACTTAGCAAAGGCCACCTGGATAGTCAATACCCGAGGGTCCATCAATCGAGCTGGTCCTGCCGAGTCTGAACCCTTGCACACAGTGGATGGAGATAGAGTCCCTGCGGTACACCTGAGAGGTATTTTAGGAAAGACTGTTTGGATTAATCCCACCTCAGGCAAAGACAAACCCATCCGTGGGATTGTCTTTGCTCAAGGACCTGGTTGCACTTGGTGGGTAATGCAGAAAGATGGGGAAACCCGTTGTGTACCACAAGGAGACCTAATCTTAGGTGAGAACGGTGTGTAGGTTTCACTGTGTATATATATATATATATATGTATGTGTGTTTTAGAGTTTAAGAAGGTATTGATTTGGGATAATGTAGATGGTAATAGAATAAGGGGTGGATAATGTCCTGGGTTGCAGTGTATTCTATTACCATCCCCATCAGCTGTTGAAATCAGGTGGGGCAGTGTTTCCTTGCCTCCTCCCCCCAGACTATCTTTCTGTTAATTGCCCATCATTGTCCTGCCGCCTGACTCAGAGATAACTCCCTCCGGACTATCTTCTGTTAATGAGCCTAATCAACACTTTGCCTCATGACTCGTTACCCCATTGTGAGATGCTCCACCCAGAGGGAGGAACCAAGCATCCCATCGTGGATATAAGCTGAGGCTGAACACCAGAGAGACGGGCTTCCCACTGGATTTCCAGAGGACAGGAGCTACACAGCCACCACTGGACTTCCAGAGGAAGAGCAGACTGTTTCACTACAGGATCACTGCTTCAGAGGACTGCAGCCACCATTCTACCAGACTGCTACCACCACCCTGCCTAACAGGGTGTCAGGTTGTACCTTGACTCTGTCAGTTTGATAGTGTTTTCTTTTACCTTTTTTTTTTCTCCTTTTCTTTAATTTCCATTAAATTGTTATTCTGACTTGGTGCCTCCCACTGGTTTGTTTTCAAACTAGCACAGGGAGAACTGGGCATAAGTACCCACTATGAAAACAAACTGTGTGTGCAGTGAATCATGGGAGACACTGACCAAAGACTCTCTGGACGTAAAAGCTGACACGGGTTAAAAATTCAGGAGAGTTTAGGGAGGAACAGTGTGTTAAATGCTGTCATCATCGTGCTTCTGGCCTGAGAGTCCATGTGCTGCAGAGTACCCGAGGCTGGGAGACTCTGGTGGGGGAGATTGTATGCCTGAGGATGTTTGCCCTGTTCTTATCCTCATCCTCAGGCATCTGCTCCTAGTTGCTGTCCCAGCCAGGGTTGATGCCAGGGCAACTACGGGCAGACCCACAGTGTCTGCTCTTACCTTCCTGCTCTCTTCCCTCAGTACATCCTTACTGCTTCTCATTTATTCACTCTGGATGTTCCTTTTCACACTTGGTCTGTCAGGAATAGAATGCCCAGTTTACTTCAGCTGCTTTTTCTGAATAAAATTGTGAGTGAGAAATGAACATCTGTGGCTGTGTGTCTTTGTATGTGTGTGCGAGGTGGCAGTGAGAGAAGTGTCAGGATGATCAGCTGTCTCCAGCTTTCCTTGCTAGGGAAACAAAATACCTTCTGGAAAAGCACCAACAAGCAGTTGTGAAGGGGACTATATTGCTAGTTCTGAGATCAAGTATTTGAGGATATACTTCTACTTGGGAAAAAAATATATGTAGTAGTTAAGAGCCAAGCTGTTTGATGGGCAGTCATAGCAGAAAGGGCTTTTTAACCCTATCTCAATAGCAGGACTTTTTAGAAGCCAAAGGGATGCTGCAAAAGCAGGGTTGCTGACACTCCACATGGGTAAGTCGAGTACCCCAACCAGTCTGCAGTTGGTTCAACAGAAGTCCAACAAGTCCTCCACAACTTGTTGTATCAAACCTACAGGATAAAAGAAAGGGGACTGCCGTGTTGTATTAAGGAAAAAAAATCAGTGATAAAATTTCTTTGCCCTGACAGCCTGTGTGGCTGACACACAGCTTGCAGTTCCCAACAACCAGCTGGCATTTTCTCAAGTACTTCTGTACTCCCCAAAGTTAATAATGAAGTAACAGCAAAGTCGAGGCAAGTACCTTAATGAGCTGTGATGAGGATCCAGTCCAACAACACTGTTCCACTCCTAATCAGCAGAATGTTATCTGTTTTCTGAAATAATGTGTTATCTATCGAGAAAAGAAACCAGAACTCAAACTAGATCTGGAAAGAACTGCCACTGCTGTATTTATAGAACTGGAAACAGCTCTGCCTGTCAGCAAATCTCCAAAACTATATATCCTTGCTAGTTTTCTAGAGAGGAAGGCTGTTCCATCCTACTCCTTTCATTTTAAAATTGGATCAGTTAACATAGGTTTGACCCTAATAACATTTTCTCATTTGCTTTTAAAACCACTATTGGTAGTTATGTTCTGTGAATAAAATGTGATTTTTTTTTTTTTTAATTTTTTTTTTTTAAGGTGCATTCTTGGTCAATCCTTTGCTAGATTTGAGTGCCTAAATCCTGAAGTGGATTCTCTGTGCTCAGATTTGTTTTCCTGTGTTGCAGCTCCATGTACTCCTGCACCTTCAGGCTAGCTTGAATCATCTTGCTCTTCTTCATGTTGTGGAAAAGATGGGAGAATGTCAGGCAAAATTGCAGTTTGGGATGTCAGCGTTTAAGTTATTTTGACGACTCAGTTTGTCTTTTTTGTTTTCTTAGAGCAGAATTTCTCATCATGCTTGCAGAAGCCAGCAAGACCATGAGTATTTTTGGTTTTTTCTCATAAAGTAATTACTATTTGAAAAGAAAAGTGCTTGTAAAGAAAACTTTGAAATTTCAGGTGGGTATTTGGATTATGTTGTAGGGTTTTTTTCTGTTACCATACTGGAAATACTGTTGTCACTGACAATTTAAAATACTGAAAAAGGAAGGTGTGGGCACTGGCAGGCGTTTCTAATATGTCTCCTAACAATGTTTGCAGTCTAGAAATCATCAAGACTTGGCAATCTTTTTATCCAAAAGCATTTCTGTAGCTTTTCAGTATGATTGTATGTTAGCATAGTTACTTATGTACATTTTGGTCCAGCCCTTCATTCCTTCTGCAGAAAATTCCCATTCCCTCAGGGGAACCCAGGAACTTTAAGGAAATTTGACTCAGTTTTGCATATTCAGCCTAGCAGTGATATGGCAAGCCCTAAATCCTGATTTTTTGGGAGCTACACACACAACTCACGAGATCTCCTTCACAGCAGCCCAGAGTGGAGCAGGGGCATTGCTAATGAAACAAATGTGCCTCTGTGTTTGTGTGCTCGGCTGGAGACAGTGTGTGAACATCTGTACCAAAAATCCCATCTCTCATCTCTGTTTAAAAATACTGCTGAAAAATCACAGACCATGAAAGAGGGAAGGGAGAAAGAGCACTTAGCTCTCCTTTGTTGCATTGCACTTCACATTTTCAGTCTGCTTTTGGAATAAGCCAGTTGACAGGCAGGATTTGACAACAGCATTATTTTCTCAGGCATGTAAAAACACTACTTCTAGGAATATTATGTGATATTATTTCACATTAGTACAAAAACCTTTTAAATATAGATTGTTTTGGTAAACCCAGAACAGCTCAAATAATAGCCTTGAGTTACACTTTTAAAAACTTTGTATCTCTACTTTGTATCTCCAAAGAGTTTGGCTAAATTTTATTTTAGTTTCTTTGTCGAGCCTTCTCTTTCCGCCTAATTGCATTGCTTTGATTTTGTTTAATTTAATGGGATATTGACCATTTTTCCTTGAAGTGAAATATGACCATATGAATATAAAAGGCATTAAACCATTCCATGACTAGATGAAAGATTGAGATTTAATCTTGATTTGGTCTTACTTTTGTTGCTGTCATCTCTTGCTGTCCAGTTTGTCTGATGGACTGTTTGAAAAATCAAAAGTAGAGTTGCAATCTCAACTGCTATAGGGAGTGTGTGGGGGTCTTTTTCTGAAAAACCTTATTTTCTATTTATATGAGACTGTAATCTTAAAAAAGAAAAGTGTTCTCTAACTGTTTTATGGTGTGTAGAACTTTTGTTACATATTTGCTTCCTTGACTGCTGCTACAAGAAGCCTTTTTTCATCCTGTGAGAACTTTGTGCATAACAGAAGGTTGTTGGCCACACTTCAGTTTATTCTTCTTCTGCCTTGATCGTCCACAACAAAATAACCTCATGCCTTTAAGTCAAGTTCAGCCTGTGGCTTTTGCTGTTAGAACTGGATGGAATGATTTATCTTGATTTAATCTCTTCACTTTTGCTTCTTTGCAGCAGCATCTCTGGCAGTGTTTGAGTTGACCTGCTTTCTTATTAATCAGTTTCACTCAAAATTAGGGCAATATTAGCATACATTGTGTTATATTTAGATTTCATTCTTCTTGGAGTTCGATGAATTCACAGTTAGAATGGGAATTCAGTATTTTGTGCCATGGAATTGTATCCTGGTTTGGTAACTATTCCAATCTTTTAGGCCTGGTTCGGAAGATTGGCAGCAAAATCATCGCTCTGAATATGTATCTAAAAATACATATTTGTAATATTTATAATTATTTTAGTCATAACATTTAGAAAATTGTCACTAACTTTGACCCAGTTGTTTACTTCTCCTAACAGATGTGTAGTTTTGATAAAGCAGCATGTCTGAAAACTTGCTTTCAACACTGATAGAAAGGGCACTTTTCTTCTTTCTGGTTTGATGGCTTGTTTTTAGAACAAGGAATATTGTTCAAACACATAGTGAGAGGCTGTAAAAACGGGCAATGTTCAATTCACACTCATTTCGTTATTAGCTGGGAACTCACAGGAGGTAAATCTGTGTTTAGGGAAAGGCACAAGTCCATTCTGAGCTAGGGTGAAGGAGAATGTCCTTCCTCCTCACCCTGTCACCTGCAGAGATCCCATCTGGGAGCGTGGAATGAACTCCAGATTGGGACTGGAACTCATCCAGTCGGTGTTACCGAAACCTTGAAGCAAACAGAACAAAGCACAACCAGAGTCATCCTTTGCCAGCACTGACCCCTCAATGACAAAATGGTTTTCAGTGAGACTGATACTGCAAAGCATTAATTCCCTTCAGCCAGTGCGGGAAGTTGTGGAAAGGTGTAGGTTTGAAGTGTGAGCGGAATATTTTGCCTAAAACCTTCACCTTATTTGTGAGGGTGTTTCTTTGTATTGTTATCAAATACTGGCTTGTGGAGCAATTGGTTTTTTACACTTCTGATTAGTTAATTTATTTCTCTCAGTAGGGCAGAGAGTGAAAGAAAAGAGAAATAACTTAGTTATATTCACCTTTACTGGGTTTGATTTCTCTAATTTTCTTCTTTTTTTTCCTATTAATATAATTTATTTAGACCTGTGAAGGAGAAGATTACTTAGAAAAGCTTGTTGCTTTTTTAATTCCTAAATTTTTATTAATTACTAAATTTTTTTACTAAAAATTGCTTAGGAAAAAAAAGATTGTTTTTTTTTTGGCGGCTTCGAGCAGCCACTTTTTCTCCTGGTTGTGCATCATTATTTTTATCTTGAAGAAAATACCTGATGATCCAGATTCGATCTGTTCTGGCACCTTCTCAGTCTCTAAGCTTATGTTCTCTTTATACTCTTTAACGTTCAACTAATATTTTTTCGTATTTCAGGTATAAATTCTCTATCTAAGAGAAATCCACCTTCTCCCCCGCCCCCCCCCTAATTATGAAGATATGACCAATATCCAGATGGATTCTAATCAATTTTGCACTTCTTCATGCTCCCTGGTTGCCTCTCAGAGGTTCCCTCTTCCTGGCCTATCAGTAACCTCACTGCTCCTCTTCCAAACCTCAGTATTACAAGGTAGATACCCACAGGGAAAGATCTTTAAATTTAAAGGTCATTCTCAAATGGCTGTTAGAGTGGCAATAATTAATCAAGAACAGCGAGGACTTTTGGAGACAAAAGTTCTATCTCTCACGGCCTTTAGAGCTTTGGATATTGTGATCCTTTTTGAGGTGTAGCAGAGATAGAACAGCACTTGGATAGCTGCGGATTTAAGGTAAAATTCCCAAACACTCACTTGAAGCTCCTAAAAAGATCTGGCCTGATTTTTCAGGATTGCTGAGCAACCCAAAATCTCATATAGGTAATGCAGCAACTGTGGGGTTCTTACTATATCAAGTAAATAGTCTTCACAGATAGTCTGTAGACTTACTGGGATCTGAAAATTGATTATTTTCTTTTAACACATACATTACATGAGAATCATTTTTTTAGTCAAGATAGGGATTACAGTTATTTAATCTAAATCTACTTTCTGAGTGTTATGTAGTGTCCCTGGAACCGATGGTTACACTACTGACAGAAATACTGTTACCAGTTAAATTTAATGGGTTGTTTTCACTCTTCCTATTTTTCATTCATTTATATATATATTTAATTTTTTTTTATTTTGTCATTCTTCTCTTTTTCTGATTCTGCCTTTTCCATGTAGTTGTAGCCAGGTTTTTTCAGGCTTTTCTAGCAAGCAGTGCTCCATGTTCTCCTGAGAGCATTGTGGGTGGAAGCAGAATGAGTGGAAGAGAGAAAGAGCTGTTGTAAGAGGGGACTGAAACTAAAGGAAGTTTGAATTCTTTGCGAAGGTGTGTTTAGGTGGTTCCTCCTGATAGCAAGGTGTCAAATAGCACATTTTCTACTGCTGCTTTTTAGTTTAAGTTGGGAACTGCAAGTCTCCACAGCATGAACAATTAACAGAAAGCAGTTGCAAACCAAGAAGGATTTTGATCAACAAAAACTATTTGCAAGACTTAGAGTTCTGCTCCAAAAGAGAGATTTTAACTGGATTAAAAACATGGGTGAAAGGTTGAACAATACGGGGGTAAATGAAATCAAAAGAAGCAAATGCTGGAGCCTCTTTGCCATTGCTTGCGTGGTGCCCTCATGCACCCATTGCACCCTCATGGAGGGCTTGGTCTTGCTGGGCTGTGTTTCCATTAAAGTTATTTTTTAAGTTGGCTGTGCTCCTAAACTCAGCAGTCCTCCTTTGTCTGATGGCCAGGATGGCTGATAGGGTGGGTGACTTACACTGCTCTTCATCTGTTGGATGCGAGATTGGTATAAGAAATAAAATAGCAGCTAACAAATGGGTGGCAATAAATCACAATTCTGCTCTGTTGGAACAGACATTTTTTCTCCTATCTCTTTCCATCATCCAGTAGAGAATTTTTTTTTTAACTTCTTGTTAATGTCAAGAAGCAGACAACATCCATTCTTTCACTCTGTTGTTTTCCAGTTCCACCATTTATGTAACAAAACAATTCTGTTAGACATAGGAGTTTTCTTAGAGGCTGGTACTGTTACATTTGTATGTGCTATCTTGATTTGAGCAATAATAGCTGTGAAACAGGGTTAGAAAAGCATCAGCTGAAACTGTTGCTTGGGAACACCTTGTTTGCTCAGTCCCTGGGAATTCTTGGTGTGAGGCAAGATTGCACCAGAGTGATCAGCAGCATCCCTTGTCCAAGGAATGAACCGATGTCTTTAGTGGGCCAGGTGTGTAACTCTGTGGAGATGATTGATGCATTTTAAAAAAAATGAAGTTTTAGAACTCCATTTCTTCGTATTGTCCCCACCAATCACACAATTCCAAGCTTTTATGGGTCTGTGTGAAGAAGGGCCTTGCTAGAATTAGTACTGTTACTTTCCTGGCTTGTAGGGAGCAGGGCAAGAGGACACAGCCTCAAGCTGAGCCAGGAGAGGTTCAGATTGGACCTCAGAAGGAATTTCTTCACGGAAAGGCTGGTCAGGCATTGGGAGGGGCTGCCCAGGTTGGTGGTGGAGTCCCCATCCCTGGAACTGTTCAAGGAACCACTGGACGTGACACTCAGTGCTCTGGGCTGGGTGACAAGGTGGGGATGGTTCCTAGGTTGGGCTCGATGATCTTGGAGGTCCTTTCCAACCTAATTGATTCTGTAATTTTGTGAAACTGGAAGCTTAGCAAAGGCTTTCTCGGGAAAGCTGTCAGTGCATTTCTCAGGATAACCAGACAGGCCGGTTTCCAGAGTTTGGAAATTTTCCTCCTTAGAGTGTGAAGAAAACTTCTGCTTCTGATGAGGCTGCATTTTGTACAGATCGACCCCAAAAATACCTTGGAACAAAAACCAGTGAGAAAAATCTTACTCTGACATTAGTGACAAGTTTGTCCCCATAAAAATAATTTGAAGAATCAGAAGAGTGGTGTGAAAACTCCATCCTGGGGCATCAGCATGCTTCAGTGTAAAGCAGGCAAGTGTTCAGCAGCTCCTTTTGTTACAGGCAGTGTTCTAAAATCTCATGGATGCTGCAGCCTTTGGCAGAGGTAGCTGTGTGCTCTGACTGAACCGAGTGTCATTCTGTTAACCATCCTAAAAGAAATACTGTACAGTTGCAAAAAGGAACTTTTTGATACCAACTCAGCCACACTTCCCAGGCTTCCAATTACAGTAAGTTGTTCACGTTTATGGCGCTTCTAGGTGGGTAAGAGGATGGGAATAACATCCAAGCTATATGGTCAGGGCAGTAGAATTCTGGTAAAGAGTCTAGGTTGTTAGTGCAGGAAATAATGTTTCACCACTATATACAGCTTTCTAAAGCCTGAGTAAAGCAATAGGGTAATTCTAATACTGGCATGGATGTGGCTGTGGAGGCTTAAATCAGTGGTTTATAGGATTGTTGTAGTATTGCTTATGGGAAGGTTATATGAGCGATAAATTGTGTTGGTGGTGTATTTATGGAGAACGTGGAGGGGGATGAATTACTAACTGGAAATAAATGTAAGGCTTTGAAGCCCTGTTTGTGGTGTAAGTCATGATGCGTTGTTCAAAACAGAGAGCTGAGAAAAGACATTATTCCTGTGAATAGATCCGTCCTGATTGCTGTAGTGGTGTTCTCCAGGTGCCTCGTGCTGCAGATGATGCTGATTATTGTTGATTGTCACGTGCCTTTTACTGTCTGCTATGTAGGTATAGAAGCAAAGGTCTCAGTCCTCCTGTCCTCCCCAAAAGAATAACTAAGTGCTTGAAGTTATCAAGGAAAGAGCAGAATTAATTTGTTTTAATAATGATTAAAACACAGCTGACCACAAAAGTAAAAAAATGAAGGCACAAACCTGTGGACAGGGGCGTAATTGTGGTTCCCTTTGTGAAAGAAATTGTGCTGTACGTTACTATGTGAGAACTAACTTCAGTCTTAGAAAAATAAGAAAAGTGACATAGAAGAAATTGATGCGAGAGCAACTTGCTCAGAGTTACCTGAATATGAAACAGAAGTGTGTACACAGCAACAAAGAAGGAAGTTTTGGCCAAAATTTAAAACAAGGGTGATTTTTTGTCATGGATTTTAACCTCCCAAGCTACCTCTACTCAAGCCCTCAGGACCACCCCCACAGAAATAAAAAAAACCCCCACTCTAAATGTAGTGTTCCAGCCTTTGAGAAATACGTGTGTGGGTTTTGGTAAGTAAGTAGCTGGATATTCACAGGTACAGCAAGTGTTGCATTTGCCATCAGTGCTGGGCAGGACAGATTTGTAGAGGCAAGGATTTAGTGAAAACACAGATTTTGAAGTAATTTGTTTTCTTTTTCTGACCTACTGGTCAGAAACAGGTTTTTTTAACAACATTAAAACGGGCAACAATTAAAAATGCCAAGTTCTTTTCCTGTATGTGTCAGTGAAAATGACCTCCTGCTGCCCCTGGCCGTGGGTATTGGAAGGAGATACAAACTGAGAGAAAGCTGGAGTAGGTGGGAAAGATTCATTTCCATAAGAAATGAGGCTAAAAATACATTTTAATGCATCGCTAGTAGTGATGTATTGGTGAGAGCAGGTTTCATGAAAAGCTGTCTTAGGCAGTTAGAGGATAATGTTGTTCTGTAATTGGGCACTGAAAGCAGCCTCGGGATTTTTTGCTACCGGTATGGGAGAACTGGAAAGATAAAGGAGAGGTCGAAGAGTGGTGGTGAAGCTTTTTCAAACAGATTTGAAACAGAAACAATACCCTTGAACACTCTGAATCACAAGATGGTGTGTGAGTGGTGTCAGTGCTAGCATTTAGTCACTGCTGTTAAAGGTGCTGAAACAGAGCATGTTTTCAGGGGGAAGACAAAGTTCCCTGAAGCCTGCTCAACTGATTGAACAACAAAACACTTGGGAGAATAAAGAGAAGGGATAATAAATATGTTGAAAGTGGAGTGTGTAATAGACTGCTGTTATCTGAAGCACTGTGTGAGGATTCCTCTGGACGTTGCTGCTCTTAGCTTTTGATGCGGCCGTTTACAGTCCACAGAACAGAACTTTAAATTACACGGGACTGAGAGCAGAGGAGAAGAAGGCACAGGCACAGCTTGAGTGGTCTGGTAGTTCCTGTGTTGGCAAGTCCTGTTCTGGTTGTTGTACTAGGAGGGAATAACTGATAGGCCACAGGTCTGAAGGAGCTTTTCTCCTGCCTCCCGTGTCACACTTGTCATGCGTTTGTCCCTTTGCCCAAGGAGGCAGATGAAGGAGCCTCTGAGCTGTGCTGGGCACTGCTGCAGGAACATGAGTGTGATGGGGATGATGCTGGCTGTAGATGGTTGTGCTTTATCTGAGATGATTGCTCAGTTTGGCCAGTAAAATAAAGGAAAATATTGCAGAGTAGGTGCCACTTGGGATGCTCTTAGGCTACTGCTGAGGAGCCAGAGGGAAATAGAGGCTGTTTGCTTGCTGAAATCAAGGAGATTCCTTTCAGCAGAGAGTTAATTGTCTTAAGGAGGGGCAGGAAAATGAAATCTGTCAACTTTAGTTTACCTCAATTTTATGACTTTATGTTAGTAATTATTTAAAGTAACTTCAGTTTTTCTCAGAAACTGCTTAGTAATTTATACCACAAGAGTGTCAGTAGACTTTCAAATGTCTCATCTTCATTTCTTGTTACAAACCATCTACGCTTTCGGTGTACTGCATGGCAGCAGTGCTTCTCTGCCTCTCTCATCTCCAACAGAGTAGGTGCTCGTAGGCAGAAACCAATTAAGAGAAAATTACTTCTTCTGAATGCCACTGTCTAAAAGAAAATAACCTTTATTCCTGTTAACATTGGTCATATTTAATGCACGTACTACTGCCAGGAGATTCAAGCACAGTTAAGTGGAAATGACACCTGTCTGCTTTAAGAAAGGTTTTAGCATAAAATGTTCCAAACCCAGTGACAATGTATAATGTTCTGTATGCTAAATGGAAATGTAGTGTAGTCATTTGTCTTAATTACAGTCAGTCATTTTTTCCTTACAAGTCAAATGTTAATATAGTTTTCCTTTTAATTTTTACACTGTTCACATTCCTTTGGTATCTAACATATCACATATATATACATACACAATTTAAATAAAATGTTACAGCTGTTGCACAAATTTTAATAGTTATTATCATATTCCCCATTTGTGTTGAGAACTTTTGTATTACTTTGTTCAGTTGCCTGCTGATCATCTTCTCTAACACATGGATCTCTCCACAGTTCTGATTCCCCATTGTGCCAAAAGGCTTGGAAAATTTTACATGATTGTGTAGAAAACCGGTTTTTTTTTTCCTAGCAAAGCAGTTGTGTTTTGTGTTAAAATCAAGAACTAAAAGTAAAAACCAAGAGCAATAATGATTTAGAGCACTGCTCAGGCTGACAGTTGGAAGAACAATGATGGTAAAATGAGGATGTCTGAGTCAGAGCTGAGGCAGAGTTGTGCTCTGCTCTGAAGCTGGGTAAAATGAGGCAGCAGCCTCATTGCCATTGGTGTTAGTAATGGAAATAATCTGGGCTCCAGGTAGTATTTACTGATTTTATTAGTGAGATTGAAGATTTGCAATCAAAGGGAAGAGTTTTCAGTGAGGCTACTCAAGAGGACAAGAAATATCCCACACAGGGCAAGCAAGGAGGTTTAGGATAATGTACTCCCTCAAATGGAATGTTTTTCAGTAGTTGCACAGAAACAGGCAAATGATGTCATCATTTATAATAATATACTTATTTTAAAAAATAACTTGTTTGGTTACTTTTTGATGTAAGGAAGATTTTGAATCATTGTGGAGCTATATGCAGAAAGAGGTCTCTAAATAGTGCTGAATGCAATCAAGTTGAGTAGTTTTCTGTTCCGAAAAATTTCAGGTATTTTTTTCAGTTTTCTGAGCAAGGCCCCTATTTTGTTGGTCACTGAGCTGCTCAGTTCCAGTACCCAACATGGGCCGTGGTGTTGCTGTTCTAACTTAGGTGTTTATGTTCAATCATTGGTTCTCTTTTATCTGAAAGACAAATGAAGTTACATCTGTACAAGTCATAGCAGACTCAACTGGTTGGGTATATATGTTGTGGCTCCCAGAGTGTACAGCTGCTAAAAAAAGTAATTAATCTGCTTTCTGCAACTTCCTTACCATCCCAGGCTCTTGCCTTACTCCTGCCCCTTTATTTGGGGTTTAGATGTTCTTGTATGTGTATTTGCGAAGAGGAATTACTGGTAGGAATTCTGGAAGGAGGAGGTCTCAGGTGAGAGTTTGTCTTAAAACTAACCTTGGTTCTGTTTCACTTCTAAAAATACCTTTCTCCTTCTTTTCATTGTTGTGAAAAATTAATTCAGTGCATTTGCCTGCCCCATCTCTAGTGTGAAAGTGAGTCTGTCTTGGTAGATTTACCAGTGCTAATTCCATGTCCACAATCCTTTGGGCAGTGCTATTTTCTGCTTCTCCTATTAGGTATTTCCAAAGAAATGTTTAGGATTTTTTTTATTTGCAGGACTTAGAAGCATTCTCCCTGCTGAAAAATATTGGAGGGGATAGAAGATAAATTTGTTTATATACCCATTTCATTAGGTACAAACTGACTCTATGAATATGTTATTTTGCTACATTTACATGCCAGTTCTGGATATGATTGTATTGTTAGAAACCAGAGAGAGGACTTGGAATCCGCAAGGTCTGAGCATTTATTAAGGCCTTGATGAAATTTGTGTTTGGGGAGTTAAAAAGTAATAGTTACTGGATTTTGTTATACACACCTCTATAGGATAATCAGGATTAAACATTGAGTGATGGAGAACCTTGATCATATCAACAGAGATGCTGTTCTTTGGGAGAAATTATCAACCCCTAGTTTTGTCTCTTTAATTGCAACAATTCCTATTGCAGAACTTTGTCTATAGCTTTCAATGAACCCTTTCGTTTCACAGAATCCATTCTTAACTAAAAAGCAAAGCAGAAATATAAACAGATTATCTGCTGCCTGCACATTATCTGTGTCTGTTGGTCTCTGTTAATGTCAAAGAGATGTATGTTGTGGTATTAGCAGGCTGACATGGATTACTTTAAAACACATTCCCTTTCTCCTGATTCCCATCTCCTGGGCCTGAGCACTGACAGAATTACTGCTCTTCTTGGAAAAAAGGAACCTGCAAGCTCCTTCTTTTACAGCCTTGTGGTTTGGCCCCACGATGTTATTTTCATGCACTTCAACTTGATTTAAAATGCAACTTTATTTTTTTTTTTTTCATTTTGTATTTCACTTCTTTCTCTTACATACAAAATGTTACTTGTGTGTTTGATGCATGTAATTTCTTTAAGACTTTCTGTATTGGACTTGGAGATAGTGATTTATCTAAATTTAGAGTTGAAATACAGCATATTGTACATACTATTGTCTTTTAATTGTAGGGAGTGCCGAGCAATTTTTAGTCCTTACAAAATTTAGTTCTTATTCTTCAAATGTGACCAATTATCCAGTACAATTCGTTGTGGGTGTGGGTTGGTGTGGATGTGGCACAGCAAGTGGTGACATGCAATATCCTTTTTGAGGAGCGTCTATTGTGCTTCTAAAATACCTGCTGACAATAGCTGCCAAAATTAGGCAAAAAATGGAGAGTAAAGAAGATATTTGAGGCAACAGCTTAAAACCTGGCCACAGATTTGTACACGAGCATCAGTTAAAATCTGATCATGGCAGACACCATCATGCCTGTTGTCTTTCCCCATTTTTAAGATTCTTTCTGCTCTTGGTTTTTATTTCATATCATGAGGGCAGTCTGGCAATATTAAAAAGATGCCACGCACTCAGAGCTTTGGGGCACCCCCCAAGGCAGCACAGATGGGTGCAGCACTGCTGGGACATCACACTTCACTGGGGGGAAAATGCAACTTCCCCTTGCTTTTGGTTGCAAGTTTCAGCACAGTTTATTGTCATTTCTATCTCCTGTAAAATCAAGGTGTAGTTTTCCATCAGGAGATGAGTAGGAATGTCTCAAACCAGCATGGCAGAGGAATGGCAGAGCTCTGGCTCCTCTCTAGTGCCTCCCTGACAGTTTTTTCTTGCCCTTCACAACTGCAAGTCAGGTTCTGTTTTTCAGTACGGAATTAAAAGTAGAGTTGTTTAAATATTGTGTTAGACACTAAAAGCAGCACAAAAAAAAAGAGGAAAAAGTGTAATTGTACCTAGTAGTGAGCTCCTAAGGGCTGCTCAGGACTACATGTCGTGAGTCTTTAATTACAGAAGTTAAAAGATTGGTACTTGTGATTTTCCAGATGATTGAAGGCATTAAGAGCTTTTCAAGTCCATGCCACTTCTCAACTCCCCTCCCACCTCTATTTGTTCATTCTCCTTTGGTCGCCTCAGTGTGTGAGTCAGGGAGAGATGAAAAGAAATAATTATCAAAGCAGAAGAACATAGAATGAACGAATTAGATATTTTAAAAAAAATATTATCAGGATTTGAGCTATACTTAGCATGCCTTTAGTTTTCCAGAACAATGAAGGGTTGCATTATATTTTGAGTTAGCACATATGTACAAGTTACACAATGCTAAGAATGTTCCTAAAAAGCATTTATTGCTCCAGCTCAAAATGTGTGAAAGAGAGAAGCCTTTCAAATCAAACAGCATGAATTTTTTATGGTTTGGGATCTTTGCTCCTTTCTATTCTTCACCTTTTAAACTTGTGTTAATAGACTGTCTACCAAGATTTGGATTTATTACAAATAGTTTCTCGTGGTAATAGATTGATTTTTTTTTTTTTTTTTTCCCTCTCCCTTCTTTGTCCATCCTTTGACCCCCCCCCCCCCCCCCTTGTGATGACAGCCTGCTTTCTTTGAATGTTTGAGAAAGATTTGCTTAGAGAGAGATGCCTTTGAACACTCACTGGGGAGGATACGGAAGAATTGGATTAAATTCTCCCCGTGGTGTAAGAAGGATTTAAATAGATGTTTCTCGTGTCTGAAGGTCCCAGCTTTGAGGCAGACAGCAGATGTGAAATGGATGTGTTCTGCCTCTCTTGGTGTGCTCAGCTATCTGGCATTAAAAGGGTGGTCTGGCCAGAAAAAAGCCCATCCCATCATGACTCCAGATCCTTGTTAGGACCTTGCCCAGGAAAGGAAATTTTTGGAAAACCTTTTGGCACTAGTTCCAACTCATAGTGCTGCTTATAATGTGTTAGTCTGTGACAGTTTGCCCATTTTTCTCCCTGTATCCCTAATTTTTGAAGTGTTTGATGTAAACAGTGTGTTGGTTCTTGCTGGGCTGTGTCTCCTTACATTGTTAGTGGGTAACTTCTCCTTTCTTTCCAGCAGGCTGCTCTCCTGCCTTTTCTCAGCATCCAGGTGTACCATTTCCCTATCTATGGAATAGAATCCCAGAATCATTTAGACTGGAAAAGGCCTCCAAGGTCATCAAGTCCAGCTTGTGACTGATCCCCACCTTGTAACCCAGCCCAGAGCACTGAGTGCCACGTCCAGTGGTTCCTCCAGGGACTCCACCACCTCCCAGGGCAGCCCCTGCCAAGGCCTGACCACCCTTTCCATGGAGAAATTCCTCCTGATGTCCAACCTGAGCCTCCCCTGGCCAGGTTGAGGCCATTTCCTCTTGTCCTGTCACTTGTTATGTGGGAGCAGAGCCTGATCCTCACCTGGCCACAGCCTCCCGTCAGGGAAGTGTGGAGAACAAAGGTCCCCACTGAGCCTCTTTTTCTCCAGGTTAAACAACCCCAGCTCCCTCAGCTGTTCTTCGTAGGACTTTTTTTGTGGGTTTGTGGCTTTTTTGTTCTAAATTTCTCTCAACAGTTCAGTGTTGAAGATGGCTTCAGTGCTGGACACCTTTTATCCAGGGCCTCCAGAAAGGCTCATCTATCTAACTCAGAATATAGATTTATCTAAGGTAAAGAAGCTTGCTTACAAACCTCATGATAAGTAAAACTGAAAGTTTTTAATATCAATCATTATGATCTAATAAAAGAATTTAATAGCCTTCCATTGCTTTTTGGCAAGTACTACCATTTTAGTGCTAGATATTAACTCTGAAAGTGATGATAAAAAAAGAAAAAGGTGTTTCTGTTGTTCATTTTCTCGGGATGCATAAAAAATGATACAGCATAAATAATAATTAATGACACCATGTCCATTTGTATTTGTACTATTACAAATTGTATTTCCACCACATAATAGCAAATCTTTTAATGACCACTCATCTCTGCTACTGAAGTGCTGAATCATTTCAGTGTATCCTTTGGTTTTCTTCTGTCATTTGTGGGTGTTCAACTGACAAGTTTAACCTCAGGTTGCGTCTGGAAGTTGCTGTTTTCAAGTTGATTGGTGTGTAAATATCTTATGGTACTTTCTGCACAAATCTATTAAGGTTTATTTAGGACAGACCTGTATAAGTAGAGAATAAAATCTGTGTTGAGTTAATGTGATTACAGATTCAGTGGTAGGGTTTAAAAATAGCTTGTCTCAGTTGGCATTTGATAAAGGTAATTAAAGCATGAAGAATAATGATAAAACCCTTTTGTTCTGCTACTCTCCTGTAGTGCTTCAGGCTTAGTATTTTACAAGCAAAACATTGTTTTCTGGCCTGGAAACCTCATTGTGATGGAAACTTCCTGTCTGGTGCAGAAATGGAAAAAAATTTGTTAATCTCCTCTGAATATGGGGAAGGGAAGAGGAAGGGGGGAGGGGAAGGGAAGGAAAGGAAAAAGGAGGGGAAAGGAAAGGGAAAGGAAAGGAAAGTCTTACCTATGTGTACAAAAACCTGGTGACAGGGGCTGGTAAGGAAGTGAGGCAAACACAGTTATCCATTGTGTCCTGGGACACAGTGATAGGACAAAAGGCAGTGGTCACGGACTGAAATACAGAATGTTCTGTTTAATGCTCAGAAAAAACTTGTTACTGTGAGAATTCTGAAGTAAGGGGACAGGCAGCTGAATCTCCATCCCTGGAGATACTCAAGCCCTGACTGGATGTGGTCCTGAGCAGCCCTGCTGTGAGCAGAGCTTGGACTGGCCAATCTTCAGAGATCCCTTCCAACCTCAACACCTCTGTGATTCTGTTTTAGTCAAAGAACTCTAAAATTGCAGACGAATTTGGCTGTTCATTTCTGTACTGATAAGAGGTTTTTTTAAGCTAGATTATATCTCCAGGTTTCCATGACTTACTGTTTCTCTGTGCTGAGAAAAAAAACCTCATCTGTGCTTATTTTGCTTATTCAGGCAGGTGAATTTATCTTTTCAGGGATGAAAGTTAAACAAAGGATTCGTTTTATCCAATTTGGCAGTCTGAACATATAATTGAAACAAAATCGTTGATAGAGTCACTTATGAGAAACTACAATTCTGCTGGCTGCCTAGAAAAGTGTCTTGTTCCTATTTCACTGGCTCCACTGCTGGGACGAATTCCCATGTGAAGCAAAAGTGGATATTTAAAGTGCCAAGAGTGTGCAAGTTAGCAGTACGTGGGTTAGAGTACATTAGAGATTGTCAGGAAGATTACCTTGTAAAAAATACACGTGAATATTTGCTACCTCCTCCTCCTGACTTGCTCTGTAGGTACTAAAGTGACTTCTACTCACTGGGTACCTCACTGCTCACAAACCTTTGTGCGCAGGCAGGCATGGTGTACACTCACACAAAGGAAGTGGGAAAACTTTGGAAGACCCTGGCTGCCATCAGGGATAAAAATACTGATCCCCAGCTGTCGTCCTTCTGAACCAGTGCCTCCGGTGACACCCTGGCACAGGCTGCCAAGGGAAGCTGTGGCTGCCCCAGCCCTGGAAGTGCTCAAGGCCAGGCTGGATGGGGCTTGGAACACCCTGGTCTAGTGGAAGATGCCCCTGCTCATTGCAGGGGATTGGATCGAGATGATCTTCAGGGTCCCTTCCAACCCAAACCATTCTCTGATGCTGTGAACTAGAGAGCTGAGCTGGAACATGTTCTCAGCCCACACAGCAAGTGACTTCTGTTAGTCAAGTTAGTAGTGTGATTCCCAAGTGGAATCTTCATTTACTAATTTCTTCTCTTCTCCAAGTCTTCTTGAGGAACTCTCTTCTTGAAGAACTCTAGTCTTCGTAGCAGAGGGCCTAAATAGATGCAGAGACAGGACAAGCTTCTTTGTCTGCCTGCAGGGTCCATGCAGGAGGCACAGCCAAAGATGGGGAAGGGGTTTCCTAGAGGACATGCAGTTAGGCTTTTCCCTGGGAGCAGGACTGTTGGCTGTCACTAAATCTCAGCAGCTACAGCTTGGTCTAGAAAAGCCTGACAGACCTCTCAGGGGTTCTGAATGTGCTCTGGATGATGTGTGCTGGTGCGCTGCCTTTCCAGTGTCCCATCACTGCACAGCACCAGTGTACATGTGTAGAGGACATCTCAAAGGAAAATAGCCCGGGGTAAATGAGATTTTGTTATTCTCACATCTCCTTCGTGAAGGTGAATGGCAGTTGTGTTAGTGTGACCATGCTCACAAAGCTGTTGGTGTGAGTAGTGCATCTGCTGGAAATTCCCTGGGCCTTAGCTGGCATTTAAAACTGAGTGCAGACGGGGCTGGAACTCCAATTCCCATTGTGCGCCTCTTCGATTTTATAGGTAGTGGAAATAAGTATTTTCTTTAGAATTTGACAGAGCCCCAAAAGCTGGAAGACTGCAGGCAAAATTCAGCTTATAATGCATTATCATATAATGATGCAATTAGCATGATCTTTTGGGAAAACATGAGGACCTGTTGCTTGATTTGGTGGCAGAACACTCAGAATAGATTTGAGCACTGCTGGTGACATTTATGTACAGGCTATAAAATTACTCATTTATTCAGAGATATTGCTATGGTAAACAAAAGGTTATCACTTGATGTTACTTTTTTCTACCCGAAAAGGCTTTGGGCAGCTATGGTTTATGTCAAACCAGTTTTTGTATCAAAGTGATAGAAAATTAGAATTTCCTGTACTAAGAAAATACCAGTGTACCAATACAAACAAGCTGTGTCCTAATTGCAGAAAAAAAGTGCTCGGCTTAAATGACTCCAAGATTTTATAAGGATGGAACATAGGGAATCATAGAAGATGTTTCCCTCTTGACAGACTGCAGATGGTTTGCACTTTGGCCTTCTCTTTCTCCGCTTAAACCAGGCAGTCCTGGCCTTTTCTTCTGTCATAGGCTTCAGCTTTAAGCCATCCTGGTGGATCTCTGCTGCTCCCTCTCCACTTTGTAGTTACAAGAGATGTAACTGATGGACCTGACCCAGGGCATGCACTGTTCCATGTGCAGCACCACAGGTGCTGAGTACAGAAGAGCTACCCATGGCCATGATCTGCAATATGGGATGAGCACAGGAGCAAGCAGAGAAACAAGAGTTCTGTGTTTAAAGCATCAGGAATATTGGGGAACCCAATGTACTCAGAAGCACACCATTTAAAAAAATTAGGCAATGTTTGCTTTTTCTGAATCAGTTGATTGCAACTCTACAGGGATAGATTTAGAAATGTAAGAAACGTGTTGCTGAATTTTATATAATTTCTGAATAATTATGTCAAAATCTTTATGTAGATACCACTTTTATTTATGAACAGTGTGGCCATAGCATGGCTGAATCAGTAGCAGTTCTGCCTCTGGCCAGAGTGAGAACAGAATCAAGCCCTGAAGTATTTAAATCAGGAAAAACAAGAGATCAGATATCATAGAACCGTGGAATGGTTTGGTTTGGAAAGGACCTTGAAGCTCATCTGGTTCCAACCCCCTACCATGGGGCAGGGACATCGTCCACTTGACCGGTTTGTCCAACATGGCCTTAAACGCTTCCAATACAATGGTTTTTTCCCAAATTAGCGATGTTACTTGGCAGTGCCGACAATAACTTCTAGTCAGCTTCAGTGTATTTCACCAGTGAAATCCAGTGTTCCTCAGCCACGGTGGTCACACGAGCTCAGAGGGGTCACGTTGTTCCACGGGATAGGCATTACATGAAGATGTTCAACTGCAGGCGTGCCAACAGCATGAGGGTTGCTTCTGAAATTCCGAAATTCTGGATTACTCTGGAAGGGAAAAAATGCTTTCCTGTCATCTTTTGCCTTGCAACAGCACTAACAGGGTCTGCCCCAGTGTCTGTGCTGGCGTGGGGGTGGTGGACAGCGCGAAAGGGCAGGAGAGGGCAAACCCCTGTCTGTTAACTCTCTCCAGTTTCTTGGTGCTGACTCATTCAGAACATTAGATTTAGCTCCCCAGCTGGATTATTTTCAGCTACTGCAGTTGATATTTGAGGTTTATTTTTACCTATTACTTATTTCTGTGAAACTGAAAGCAAGGATGGTGTCATTGTGAGGAACCGTGTCTGTACTCTACAGTAAGAGAAGCGCCCGCACACACTGTGCAGTGTTATTAATTGTACTTTCACAGATTCTCTTAGCATTCATCCTGTTTCTGTACAGTAATGACTACCAAAGCAGCAGTTAATTACAGAGGTCCCATTTTTGCTGCTCACCTCATTATCTGTGCCTCACAGTGTGGTCCTGCAGGCCTGGCAAGAGGTCTGGCCGTCCGCTGGCAGCACGGAGACCGTGTGGGATAGGGTGGCAGATGGCAGCAGCACTATTTATAGCTCCAGCCGGGCTGCCCGAGATGAGTGCTGCCCAAAGAGTCTGTCAGGGTTGTTTTTAGCTATTAGGGCACCAGGAAGGCAATTTCAGATGGGGAAAAAAGAAAAAGAACTCAGAATTTGCATTCCTCAGAAGTCACCCTGGAAACGCCAAAGGCTCGCTTAGTATCGATTCCTGCATTTTCTATCCAGTGGAAGCTATTTTTTCCTCATAATCTCTGCCCCATCACCACTGGTTGCCCCGAAATGTTCCAAATTCAGCCTGCTTCCAGCTTTGTAGCCTTGGCCCTGGCTGAGCTGGAAAAATTTATTGTGCTGCGGAAGTTGTGCTGCCATGGCAACTCAGGCACACAGAATTTTAATTGCGAGGCACAATATATATTTATGAAGGTAATTAATAAAAATGCTAACAGGCTGTTTTTATTATATTAACAGTATCTTTTGTAATGTGCTTTTCACTCTTGTTTGCACATTAGGAGTTAAGTGAGGCAGAGAGAGTTAAAATTACTAATTTTACTGTTTCCATCATGAATTTTGGGGTTGTGTTTGCTTTATTTTTTATTTACAATCAGATCAGATGAAACATGGTTTTGTTCAGTGTTTCACCTCTGTGTGTCTGGTTGATTTGGGGTTTGGTGGCACATATATAAAAAGCTGTAAGAGATATTTCATAGAATCATTTCATACCAAAGCAGTAGAGCTTGTGCAGTCCTGCAGATCCAGGTGCCTGGCTGATAGAAGCGTGTGAGGAGGAAGGATAAGGAGAGATTACCTGAAGTTTTGTATTATCCAAGGAAACTTCCCTTACCTTCCAGCTCCTGCTGCCTTTCCAGTGCTGTGCAGGTGTTTGCCAGGTGCCAAACTGGGTGCTGGTGCTGTTGTGCCAGAGCCTCCCTCTGCTCCCCTCAGTGCCTGCAGCAGCACAGCCGTGTTTTCATGGAATAACATGGAACTGGAGACACAGGGTTGTCGATAACTCAAAATGGAGGCATAGTGCACTGTGCCTGATCTGTGCTGGAGGTGAATTTTCTTGCTTCATCTTATTGACAATTTATGCCTATTGTATGGTTGTTATTGATTGGTTTGTTGTTTTTTTTTTTTTTTTTTACTGTAAGCCATGCACTAATTCTGTCTTCTTTTGAGTAATAGTATTTGTTATGAAGTATTCTAGATTTTTATTTTAAAAAGAATTAACGACAACCCAGTTAAAATACAGATTTTTTTCATTTTGAATTGTATGCAGCACTGACATAGTGATCTAGATGGGGTAAGTCTGTTTAGTTATTCCAGGTTTTCCTCGTTTCTCTCTGACCCTCAAGCATGAAGATTTTAATTCTGTAGCTGCCAGCAAAGTGAAATGTCATCTAAGTCATTACCATAATTTTTCCCATGTATGTCCAATATATGAATTTAAATGCTAATGAGGGTAATTTTTTAAAGTGTGTTGCCTTGTAAAGTTTCTTATAAAGTTAACAAAACTGAACAAGACTTTTTCGTTTAAAGATGAATGGTATGATACCAACTGATCTTTATATTGGGACAGGAAAGTTACCTACAATTCAATTCAATTGTATCTCTATATTTCATCATTTGCTACAGACTTTCTCAGATGTTCACAAAATACTACCTCTGTTATAATACACTGTGCATTTGTTGTGCTGTCTAAATGATTTTATTGCTGTGTGATAGCTTTAAAATGGATGGGAAAACAAAAATACATTCTGCTCATTAAAGAGTTGTGTATCAAGTTCGACTTCATTAGTTTTGATTAGGACTGAGTCGGTGCCATCTGTGCTGTCAGTGTTGTACGTCTTTCACAGAAAAGATGAGAGATTGGAAATCCAATTCTCTGCTGGTGTATTGCCCGCTTACTTGGTGTGGTTTTGTACAAAATTGACTTGGCTGGACTCCATTTCTTTGTAGCTGAGGTTTTTATTTTTGGCTTCAGTTACCTGGCAGAGGAGTCTTTGGCCAAGTTTTGATCTTCTGTGCCTGACCGGTTACCATGTAAATTTTTTTTTTTTTTTTTTTTTTTTTTTTTTTTAAAGCTTCAAGTGTGTTGGTTTCAATGCATTTTCAAGATGAAGAAGCACCACGGTGTATTGCTGCTGCACGTAGAAATACATTAGAAATATGGTCTGTGATAATACTGAAATACATTGAAAACTAGTTGAGGGAGGAAAAAAAATAGTCAAATAGTACTGGCTGCTAGAGATGCACATGACTTTCCTGAGTAGAGGGCTAAACTAGTATTATGGGGAGCACTGCATGAAGGAAGGAGGCACTTAAATCTCCAAGAGGTGTTAATGAGCTCCTGATGAAGCAAGCCCAGTCTCTTTGTTGATAACAGGTGTCCATTCCTACATTCATCAGACAGAATTCTTCATATATATAAATATAAAATTTATATATATATTTATATATAGATAGATTTATTTACATATTTAAATGGTAGAAGTAAGCCCAGCAGGTACACAGGTAATTGGGAGAGTCTGTGTCACAGCTACTGAAGAATCGTGCCAGCTCCTGCCTGAGCTCTTGTTTAGGGAAGCAGCTCCTGTGCCCTGTTCTTTCCAGTACTTTCAGTTGCAGAGGATCTTTAAACTTTGTCCTCCATGAGATGTGAAGTGGCACAGAACTGCTGCTTTTGGTAAAGGTGAGAGTGAGTTCCTTGAGAGCTCCAGCTGCTCTGAATTGGGGTGGCTGCAGTCCTGACCCTGGCCTGCCCTGCTGACTGTTCCCACCTCCTCTGCTTTTCCACTGCCACTGTAGCTCATGTGAGCAGCCAGGAAGAGTCATCAGGGAGCTGACCTGGATGGAAATTAATGCTCTGTTTTCCTCTGGAGTAGCTGTGGCCTAGATTAGCTCAGTGTATGATCAGATAAGTGCTGGTCCTGGCTTGGGGGAGTGTGTGGGATGCGTAGCCAAGGGGAGGGGCAGCACAAGCCATGCGCAGTGCGATTGCCATGTGCTTTTTACAGTGCTGGGATGCAGCATTTCAGAAGGGGATGGCTAATCGAGGCAGAGGTTAATTTGCTCTTTGACTTGAAATGATGCTCAGTATGTTTAATCCCCTTCATTTCC